>NC_091329.1:8555001-8710001 GCF_038502225.1 Cherax quadricarinatus | reverse complement strand
GACTGTTTTGATCGCCTTAAAGCCTTTAACATTGATGCAGTATGAGAAGAATGATAACCGATAAGTTTAAGTTCCATATGTGCCAACATAAGAAAGGAGCAGCACTACAGCAGCCCTACTGGCTTATGCTAGGCAGATCCAAGTCACACCCACTCAAGAGGGAAGGAGCACTGCTGCAGGCCTACTGGCCCAATCTAGTCAGGTCCAACTCACGCCCACCACAAAGTAAAAAAAAAAAATTGCAATTATTGGACTTGGCGCAATAGTTGGAATATGTCTTGTGATCGGTTTTAAAATTATACCACTGGTGTGTTGTGTTCAGCGGAAGGTCTGCATTGTTATTGCACGCCTTAAGGGGCACGTCAGTTTCCTAGTTTTCTAATAATATCTGGAGACAGGGAAACTCACGCGCCACGTAAGTGTCAATTTCATTAAAACTGATACTGATTTCCATTCAGTAATCTGAGAATAAAACCAATCTGTACAGGAAAACATTTAAAGACTGTGATTCTTACCTATATGCAGGTAGGGATTAACCTTGTACTGTTTAGTTGCAAATCTGCCAATTAATCAACATAGTTAATGCACTTGGAATTATTGGATTTAAAAATTTGAATGTTAGTGGGTCTTACTATGAGAAAGATTTAATTTTTTAGTCGGCCCTGTAGTCTTCAATTTGCTAAAGTTCATTAATAAATGCTTCGAAGTATCATACTTGCCCTTCTGAACTACTAACAAATTGAGCTACAAAGCTATTAAAACACATCTATAAAACCATTCAAAGATACACCTTGTATCTTTGAAGGGTTTTATACACGTGTCGTTCAGATAATTTTTTATCTAAAACTACAACAATTATTAAATTGATTTTAAATTAATGTATTATATTTTACAGTGCATTGGCCTGTGTCCTCTAACTGGAGACAAACTTTCAAGAATTTCATTAAAATCAGTCTAGTTTCAGTGATATAAATGGGAGAACCCCCCCCCCCCCAACGTGAAGCCCATGCTAACACACTGTGAACACTTAGCAGCAGAAATCACCCACCAGGATTTGTTAAGTGAATCTTGTATTAATTATTAGTATTTGACTGGGTTAAAGCTTTAGTCTCGTTTTTATACACACAAATACATTCATACGCATATGTCTGAGCACATGTATACATAATTGCACAAGCATGTAAGCGTGTATACACTCATGCACAATCATACATATACACACGTGTAAACGTGTACACAAAAATACAGATGCACATACAAATACATACATCCACACGAGCGTGCGCGAACACGCACACTTATGCCTGTCTTTATATTTAACTTTTGTATTATTCTATTTGTTTCATACACTGGATCTGGAGTTATGGGATATTGTGATACTTTCTTAGTTTCCCCAGACGACAGAAACCAGTTAATTATTTACTTACAGTTCGCCGGCAATAACGAAATAAGCGAGAGGGTAACGTCTGGCAACACAAAAAAAGGGGAGGATATAAGAGATCGTCGTTGCTTAAATAGGTGAAGAGCAGATGCTCGTTATTTACTGCGGAGGATGGGTTGCCTAGGGTTACCTGGGTTGCTAGCAAATAATTCCTCACTGCTGATGCATGCAGTGTGAGGTAGGCGGCTGTAACTAGGTAGAATACTCAGGGCTGAGGAATTAAATACCAGCTTCAGTTTTATACAGCAGTTGGTGGAAAATTACTCTTACGATGAAGCCTTAGCTACCAATACCATTAGGTAAGTGTATAGTGACAAAGTAAAAGTTTACAAGACTTATATGTTATCTTGCATGTTTTTAAGACAGAAAAGACAATGACACCTGACAGACTGCAAAACGTTTTATCGACTGTTTCACATTTAAAACTTTCTAGCTGTTTCCCAACTCTCATGACGGGGTGACGGCGAGTTTCATATTTTCAGGCACTAGAAGACTGCTTATTCTGCGTTTTTAACATATTACGAGTCTAACATTATTAATATCTCTGATATTTCCTACGACCAGAGCCCGGCCCTGGGCCAGGCTTTGTCTGGTACTTGCCTGGTCAGCTAAGATGTTGCTGCTGGCGGCCCGCTGGTCAATATATCCATCACAGCCTGGATGATCTGGCATTAGGTAGAAGTACTTGCTCAGTTTCCTCTTGGCTTTTAACGCTTGTTCCGGCATTGTTTCTGATATTTTCTGGTAAAATAGTGAATAATATAGTACCACGGTTGTTGATACAATGTTCTCTGATTGTGCCCACTGCGTCTCCTTTTCATTGGTTTTATTGAAAATTTTCTCCCATGTCTCTCACTCCAGCATGTTATGACAGCGTACAGATTTAGGACCAGGCCCTCCATCATAAGGGGAATAACCTACAAACCTCTAGTTGTCGTCAAGAGAGAACTGCACAAGTTCCTCACATCAGTTCTTGATAAGCCAGGCTGCGGTTCGCACACTGGATTGAGTGCAGCCAGTAGTAACAGCCTAACTGATTAGGCCTTGATCCACTGGGAGTCCTAGTCTTTGAATGTATCGCGGGGGCGCTAACTCCCCGGAAGTATCCTTCAGGTATCCTCTGAGGACCCCTACCACTAGGCACAAGACGCACACTACTTTCAGAGTAAAATTAGTACCCAACTCTCGAAGACTATAACTACACACTGTTCACAACACGCCCACACTCGCCGTCAGCATCTGATAACATTGCAATCTCAGATTGCAACACTGACAATTAGCAAAACACTTACAGTAGCACAAAAAGAAAAAACGCCACCTGAAACAGGGCACCAATAATTGCATATGGAGGGTAGTAGCAGCAGAAGCACCGCCACTATTAACAGCAGCAACACAAGTTGCTGCCCAACATTGAGTTGATCAATCAAGTGTCGCGTGTGACTGGTCAGGCGATTCATTAACCTTTCAAATAGTTTAAAGTAAAGACAGCTGTCCAGTGTTAATGGATCACTTCTGTAATAGACTGCAATGACTTTCATCACGTCAATAATTTAAGAAGCACAGTACCAGGGGACGTCACAGGAGCTCCGAGCCATGAAGGCCAGGTGGCAGAAGATGGCAATCAGCAGCCGCAGCCACGGTGTCAATCACATCCTACAAACCCCTAATGCTGACGTAGCAAGAGCAGATTTCCAATTTGTACCTGCAACATCGAGGAAAGCCGAGTATGACGGAAGGAAAAGGAAAGGTGAAGATGATGAGGGTGGTCGCGAGGAAGGGAAAAAGAGGCAAAGAAGGGAAGAGCGGGAATATTAGTTTCTAATTCGTATGATTTATAGAGCATTAGAACATATTATTCAGGGCTCTGATCATGAAAACACGCTGCTGCCGTTGCTATCAGATTGCTGATATTACTAATTTGTTATCGTCACCAATCTGCTGGAATATTAAAAAAAAATCATCGACGTGGTGTAATCAAAACTATTCAAAGCGCTATAGCTGCTTTCCCCACACTTAACCAACAATTCGTACCATGTAATAAGGTAACATTACAAAGCTCACCAGTGTAACCAAGATTTCCGAGGGAGGTAAGAGGGCGTTCTGGGGAAATACAAGTACTAATCAGCTCCAGTTCCTGAGATTAGGTGCTCTTTACCAATTACAAGGCCCACTTCAAAGGGGAGAAGAAAGAGGAAGGTGAAAACGACGCGGGTGTAGGAGAGGATAGGCAGTGATGGTTTAAGGGAACTTGTCAGTGGTGGTAATTTATAGCTGAGGGAGAATTTAGTCCCGGATATTTAACACTGTGAATTATCTCTAACTGCACTACACAGAGATAATTTTTCACTGTACACCTTGCCTCCCACTCTCGAAAGAAATGATTACTATGCAGATTTGTAATTAGCCTCCTCCGTGGCTTCCACATGAAGATAATATAATAGCTTTCGCCTACAAACTGTGGGTATTTTCCCCCTAATTTATATCAAACGAGTAATTTTCGTGAATAATACTAGTAAATAATTAATATCTCTCTCATTAATACTCGAGTTTTATTAAGGTTACCTTTTTAAAAAAATTTCATTAATGTCCTGATTTTTTCCCTAAGAGTTGTGATGGTTACCGTAGAGTGATCTTAAAAAAGTTGGCTAACGTAGAGTTTTATTCCTCTTCCTTGAGAACACAGTAATGTAGTTCGTATACAGATTCATAAGAAAGATAAGGAAACTTCTACTGCATAAATTTTCAGTAAGGTCAAGTTAGCATGCTTTGTTAGTCTTGGTACAAAAAAATACTTAACAAAATGTCCATCACTATTTCACTTTCTTCGGAGGTGAGAAATGTGCAGGTGAACTGCAAAAGTGTCTACTGCAAATCCTTATACTTCTCGGTCACTTAAAACGAACTTTGCTCTATGGTATAGGTCGAGAGTGGGTTGCACTGCAGCCTATTCTGGTTTTGTTGCCATAGGACCCGTGGCTCAGTTACCAATAATTCTACTACTACAAACTGATCTAAGGGCAGGTTCTCTGGGCGACAGCCTGATCAATTCCACATAACCATCACAACCTGGCTGAACAAGCACCTACCTGGAGGGTATTCCGGGGATCAACGCCCCCTCGGCCCGGTCCACGACCAGGCCTCCCGGTAGATCAAGGCCTGATCAATCAGGCTATTACTGCTGGGGGCACGTAGTCCAACGTACGAACCACAGCACGGCTGATCCGGCACCGACTTTATGTCCAGCTCCCTCTTGAAGGCGATTGGCATTGGCGATTCCCCTTACGCATGGTGGGAGGCTGTTGAACAGTCTTGGGCCCCGGACGCTTATTGTGTTTTCATTTAATGTACCAGTTGCGCCCCTCCTTTTCATTTGGGGTATTTTGAACATCGCCTGCCCAGTCTTTCGCTTTCGTAGGGAGTGATTTCTGTATGCAGATTCGAGACCATTCCTTCTAGGATTTTCCAAGTGTAGATTATGATTCTCTCTCTTTCGTCTGCGTTCCAGCGAGTACAAGTCAAGTGCTTCCAAGCGTTCCCAGTACTTAAGGTGTTTGATGGAACTTATATATGCAATAAGGTTCTATAGACATTCTCTAGATCTGCAATTTCACCTGCTTTGAACGATGTTAATGGACAGCAGTATTCCAGCCTAGAGAGAACAAGTGATTTAAAAAGGATCACCACTGGCTTGGCATCTCTTGTTTTGAACGTTCTCATTATCATTTTCTTCGCAGTTGTGATCGTGGCACTGTTGTGATCCTTGAAAGTGAGATCCTCAGACATTACCACTCCCAAGTCCCTCGCATTATTTTCTCGCTTGATTGTATGAAGAGAGTTTGTAGTATAGTCAGTTCTAATTATCTCCTCCAGTTTTCCATAACGCAGTAGTTGGAATTTGTCTTCACTGAACATCATATTTTCTTCCCGTCGCCCACTGGAAAACTTCGTTTATATCTTCCTGGAGGTTAACAGTGCCAATAGATAAGTCTCATACAGATCCTAGTATCGTCTGCAAAGGATGACACGGTGCAGTGGATTACATCTCTATGTCTGATATGAGGATGAGGAACAGGATGGGGAAGAGTACTGTGCCTTGTGGAACAGAGCTTTTCACTACGGCAGCTTCCGATTTAACTATTTACCACAACTCTCTGGGTTCGATTGGTTAGAAAGTTGAAGATCCATCTCCCCACTTTGCCAGTTTTTCTTTTAGCACGCATTGTGTGCGCTGTTACACCATGATCGCACTTGCCAAAGGCTTCTGCAAAGTCTGTGTATATTACATCTGCATTCTGTTTTTCTTCCAGTGCATCCGAGATCATATCATAGTGATCCAGCAGTTGCGAGAGGCACGAGCGACCCGCTCTGAACCCATGCAAGTACTTTGCTAATTTTCTCTAAAAGACTTCCATCATTGTTCTGGCAATATTTCACATACCTTATGGGTTTATTATAGACTTCTTGTAGTAATCTCACTCACTTATGAAGTTATATTACTGTGCAAATTAGGAATCCGACCTTCAAGTTTTTCTACGAGTAAAACAAAAAAAATTTCTGGCATGTAATGCCCCTCTGGCAGTTTCCATGATGGATTTCTTCCCCCTCTTTTACCCACAAGTTTATATTCACGACCAGAATATAGCCTCAAAAGCAGCAGCAGTAGCAAAATAAAAATACAAAATGTATAGACAAAATGGAAAACCTCAGAAGGCTAAGGCTAATTATCACAATTCCAGGATTTTAATATTCAACAATGTTTTTCACTTTCCTGGCGACGGTTAATCGTCTGTATTAAATCTTGTAAAACTCGCCAGATATTATTAGTGTTTGTCTCAAATGACTGTAAAACTGTTAGATAATTCTTTTTAAGTCCTAGTTACACATTAGGTGTACCTACTTGAGGATTAACTACTCATGTGGATTTCTGGTGGCCTGTATCACCATTTTCTTACTCTCAATCCGGAATGAATATACAAGGTTAACAACTGCGATAAAATACCGCAGTATAATTGAAAATAAAATGGATCTTAGGGAGTGTGACACAATGGACATCTGGACATATAGCACACCAAACACAGTTAACGAGGCGTGATATATGAATCAATAAAGAGTGACTGTGGCCAGGCTGTGAGGCTGCTTCTCACACCTCCCTTCATCCCTTATCTCAGCCTCCCCTCACTCCTCTCTCAGCCTCACTACGGCGGTGCCACGCACCACCACCACCCTTACCATCATTATCAACTAACTTATATTTCAAAGCCTGTAACCTCTCCAACGCCAAAGTCAGCAGCCTATGTAATTAGTAGAAGCAACTACCCTGAGATGCACAACCGTCATACAGACTTCCGTGTGAAACTGAAGATTGTACAACGTTTTGTACTGCTGAAGGACTGTTGGTCTTTCCCTAGTATCATGAATACCTAAGATCATAGTAACATATTTACATCATTTTTGCATTCAGAAAATATTAACCTATAATTTCTCGGGTTTCTTGATAGTTCTCAATCGTGTAACATTTCCTCTTCAATTCAGGTGGAACGAGGCTGGGCCGCGCCCCAAGAGGATCCCCTGAACCATTGCTATATAAATACACAGTAGTTAATTTAAGCACATTGAAAGGTAATAAAATTTCAAGCACTTCCGTGATTTATTAAGCACATTCTGAGAATATGATTGAAATTTAATTCCCTCTGAAAGCTTTTAAGTTGCATAATGTATTAAGATATTACAGGTTTCTTGTTACAAAAAGAATAAATTATTTTACATATATGTCGTGCCGAATAGGTAAAATTGGTCAATTAGCATGAACTCTTAAAATTAAGACCTTTCTAAAATCTTCTCTTACAGTTTAAAGATATTTTTTATTTATGTAATGTAAAAATTAATAATTTTGTACCAAAGAACCTTAGAAAACTTACCTAACCTTATTATAACAAGCGCAGTTTAATTTAGCATAATCCAACCAGATATATTTTAGTTAGGTTCAGAATGATTTGTACGAAATTACTGCATACACAAATTTTCGCTTGCTTTATGCGGCAAGAAGAGCGTTGCTATTTAAGCCAAAATAGCAAGTTTTACCTATTCGGAACAACACTAATACATACATTACACAAACTTTTAAATTAAAATTTTAAGTTATTTTCTGATGCATATAATAATTTGGGGGGATGATCTTTAGTAGGAGAAAGTCCGAGTAGGTGCAAATCTCAAGTAAACACAGGTGGTGTAAGTGTGAGTGGCATAACCAAGCTGCTTGATCTATTGCAAGACGCCTCACGTAGTACGCTACCATGAATACAATACTTAGTAGTTATGTATCCTGTTGAGGAAAGCAGATTCACGAGTCCTCAATAACTCTCACATATTAACACTCAGATCTTTGCCAACAAGTATTTGGTGTAATATACTCACAAGATTAGCTGTAAAATCACCTGCAACATAAAACTACGCACCGCTTGCTAATAAAATTACATTTCGGTAAACAAAGGGTATTATGTAGACATTTACATACTATTTTGCTGACCCGTTGCCCTGACAAATAACTCCTTAAAAACTGAAAAAGATACATCTATAGTTTTATAATAAAATTCGATTGCATTGAGTCACAGAGTTTAACATACTCCGTGGACGAGAGGACCTAACACACCCCTTGGGTGAAAGGGGGAAGGGGAGAGGATGTTTTAACGTACCCCGTGGGTGAGGGCATAGCTTTGAATCTTCCCTCCGGTAAGGGCATGACTTTACAGCCCCAGGGGTCATCATACCCTTGAAGGTACTCTTGCGAGTTTTCCAGGATGTGGGGTGTGGTTGAGCTTCCTGTACTGGCGCGGGGATGAGCAGCAGCAGCTAGTTGCACCCTAGGGAGCCCTCACAATCCCCCTCGGGCCTCGCAAAACTCAAGGGTCATCAACCGGGAACCCTCAGCTATGAATCCTCCCCCCCTCCCCCTCCCATCCTCTCTCCCTCCCTACCACAACTATATCTGTCAAAACATTTTCAAAGTTCTTAGGGATGAAATTTAACCAAGAGTATATGACAATCTTAAAGTCATAAATTCAATTACAAATTCATTTTCACACATCCTCGCAATGACTTATTACTGATTTTGTATTCATCATCAAGAAACCAAGGAACCAGACGAGGACCTGACAGCTGCACTTTCCCCTCAAGGTTCCTTGATGCCGGCGAGGGATTCTTGATCTAAGGAATCGAACCTGTGCTCATTTCATTGGATTGAACCTGAATGCCTCCCTTCCCACCCTAAAAGCTTCATGATTCCTCCGGGTTTAGCGCTCTTCCCAAGAAAGTAACAACAATCGCACTTAGTAACGCCTCCCGTGGAGCTCATACTACATTACGCTTAATGTCAGTTTGGGAACACTTTCTCAGTATTTGTAAATAGCGCTTCTGTCAATGATAATTATTATTACATTCATGAGGGAGAGGCCGCTAAACCCGCCGGATTCGTACAGTGACTGGGAGGCAATCAAGTGCGATCCAACGAGGAAGAGATCAGTTCCAATTTCTTGGACGAAGTATCGGCGTTAAGGGAGGGTACTACCATTAATAAATTTTTATCCTGACTCTTACTATTCCTTCATACTCTACCTATAAATCTGGCAATGCAACAATACCGCCACAGCGTTGTGTATACATATCTGCCAAGTTGGTGCAACAGTGCAGCCACATGAACGGTCCTAACAAAGACAGCAGTGTCATGGGTCCCACCTAGAGGAACGGGGCCATGAAGGTGGCGGTGGAATAACCCAAGCCTAGCCACTACTCTCTCCGATCACAACAAAATCAACCACGTTAACTCTACGCCTACACTCGTGGACAAAGCAAGACAACCTCACTAGTATTCTATCAGAGTTACATATAAATAATGGGAAGATTGTCAGTAACGTTGTCTGGCCTCGGGCTGGGCCAAGAGTAGAACGTTCCAAACCTGTCTCAGTGAGAATAACAACACTTAAGATTACATTTGATAAGCTTACATGCAAAAACCTGATACTCCTAATGCTGTTTAGAAAACAAGTATTCTAAGTACAATAACTAGACATGCATTAACTGAACTTACATTTCACTAGTAATGAGGATGTAATACGTTCAAAGACTGAAAATGGCTAATTCAAAAGACGTATTTATGTACTGAAGGAAACTTTCATAGAAACCAAATGACAAAACCATAACAGTGCCACACTAGCCGTGAGTGAATGTCAGAAACGAAGACTTAAGAACCGAGTAGGTTGACAGTCAACCTTCCACTGATATTTTTTTTTTTTTAGAGAAACCGAAATGCATCCACCAACATGTGAAAAAAAAAATAAGAAGGGTCCCTTGGCAAAATCCAACGTTGCCACGACCACATTTACCCCCGCAACAACCACCCAAAACCATCTTGAAATCACGTCAAGAAAATTCTGCCAGTAATATTTACAAGTGCTACAAGATGACTCGTGTCCAGCATTACAACCCCCCCCCCCCCTAAACAACATTCTCCTTTTACAATCTCTCTCAACACAAATTATCCATTTCTCTTTCTTCTCATCTGTATGCTTGCCTCATCCTTCTGCAGCTTCCTCATCCCAGCTGCTGCATCCGCTCATCCATTCAGAGAAAGCTGGAGGCGGTACAATTTCAGGGATGCTAGTTAATGATGGGGCGGCCTGAAACACGCCAGAGAAAAAAAACTGGCCTTTGGAGAAGTTAACAGTTCTAGCTGGTTAGTAGTGGTGGTGGTGGTTGTTGCAGTAGTTGTTAGTGTAGTAGTGGGTGGTGGCGAGGAGTGACAGATGTTATGATTATGAATATAAACATGTGGTGACAAAGGACATTATTGTCGGCTGTGGTCATAGAATTACATGGGGAAGTGGGAAAGACAGAGAAAGAAGAGGGGGAGAAGAAATGGAGAGAGGGGAGGAAAAGAGAAGGAGTGAAGAGAGGGGAGGAGTGGAGAGAAGGGAGAAGGGGTGACGAGAGGGGCTGAGAAGGGGAGAGAGAAGAGGGGAGAGAGAAGGGGAAAGAGAAGGGGGAGAGAGAAGGAGAGAGATGGGGGAGAGAAAGGGGGAGAGAAAGGGGGAGAAAAAGGGGGAGAGAAAGGGGGAGAGAAAGGGGGAGAGAAGGGGGGAGAGAAGGGGGGAGAGAAGGGGGGGAGAGAAGGGGGGAGAAGGGGGGAGAGAAGGGGGGAGAGAAGGGGGGGAGAGGAGAGAGAGAAGGGGGGAGAGAAGGGGTGAGAGAAGGGGGGAGAAGGGGGGACAGAAGGGGGGAGAAGGGGGGAGAGAAGGGGGGGGAAAGAAGGGGGGAGAAGGGGGGAGAAGGGGGGAGAGAAGGGGGGAGAGAAGGGGGGAGAGAAGTGGGGAGAAAAGGGGGAGAGATGGGGAGAGAGAAGGGGGAGAGAGAAGGGGGAGAGAGAAGGGGGGAGCAGGGGGGGAGAAGGGGGGAGAGAAGGGGGGAGAGAAGGGGGAAAGAAGGGGAGAAGGGGGGAGAGAAGGGGGAAGGGGGGAGAAATGAGGGGGAGAGAAGGGGGGAGAGAAGGGGGGAGAGAAGGGGGCAGAGAAGGGGGGAGAGAAGGGGTGAGAAGGGGAGAGAAAGGGGGAGAGGAGAAGGGGAAGAGAAGTAGTGAGGAGAGTGAAGGGGAGAAGAGTAGTGAAGCGGAGAGAGTGAATAGAGGCGGAGGGGAGGGTGGAAGGTCTGAGGGAAGGGGAAGGATGGATGGATGGATGATGGGAGCGGATGGGTGGATGATGGGAGCGGATGGATGGATGGAGTGTGCTCAACCTTGCTGCACTGGTGATGTGCGACAAGAAACTCAACTACTAACGGTAGTAAGGTTATGGAAGCAGCAACAATACAGACAGCTGACTGCCTGCAGCTGCCGCCTCAAGTTCAAACACAAAGCTGCATGACACGAAAGAGCGCAGAGTGGCAACCCATCCTACCAATCAATCAGCAACTGTGACCGAGGTACGGCCTCGTAGCTAGATGTGGAGCATGATGGTGTTCATGGTTCAAAATAAAGGTATTAACTGACGAGTCAAAGAGCGAGGGTGGTTTTAACTTTGGTGTGATCGCCGAGAACGACTCTCAGTGTACACTGTTACGAAACAAGTCATCTGTTGATAAATTAGACACGTGAAACACTTGCGTATCTTTACACAAATAACCTGCACAAAGAAAGAAAAACTTATGACGACGTATCGGTCCGTCTGTGTGACTTGTGAACTGTCCCAGACCGAAACGTCGTCAAAAACTTTTCTTTCTCCTATGTGCGGGTTATTTGTGCATTGTTCCAGTCACTGTATTTTGCTTTTTTGTTCTTCTTGGGAATCTTTATTGTGGAAACGTTTCGCCACATGGCAGCTTCATCAGTCCAATACAAAGACGACGCCACCACTGTGTGGCGAAAAGTTTTTACAATAAATATACCCAAGTGTTGCACAGGTGTCTAATTTATCAACATGTCTATTCTTTGAACCAGTAATGTACAAGTAATCTGTGCTTACTGCAGGGCGCACTACACAATAGCTTCTGTCGTCCTGATTACAGGTTTAGTTTACTCAGATTCCCAGTCTGCTTTGTTTACCCTGGCTCAGTATACTTCTATCTACCCTATAGTCTATAAGATCCAGGAACGGTTGCACCATCTGGTAGGTAAGACACATAGGCAACAGTTAGGCAACTTTATTCCGAAACGTTTCGCCTACTGTGTAGGCGAAACGTTTCGGAATAAAGTTGCCTAACTGTTGCCTATGTGTCTTACCTACCAACCTGTCGGTATTGTATACCATTTTGATGTTCATCGTTGCACCATCTCCTTACCTTTGATGAGTTCCAGGAGCCCGGCTGTGAGCCAGGTTCCACACGCTTGGTGTCCCAGGAAATTAACAAGCATATGCTGAAGCGAAGGCTACTAATACGAGTTCAATTTACAGTAGGCTTCTGCCTAAGTGGCTTCACTGGTCACATATAATTAATGTCCTTAGGAAGTAACAGGCCCGGTGGGCCCTACAGACGCGAAATAAGTTATACGGTATGGCAGGACATGGATGTTTACCCTAGTAGTATCTTTTAAAGTATCTTGAGATTTTAGAACTCTCGTCCACGGCATGGGTAAATCACCGAGGACCCACCCTTCACCTCCTTCCCCGCGTTCACTCACCATTTAATTCACTTTCCGCGCTAATTTCTCGCATCCAACGTTTCCCAAATTTTAAGCCATTATAATCTTCGATTATTTCCAATGTAAATCATAATTTATGTTATTTCTGTTGTAAATGATATTTTGAAAATATAACGTTTCAAAATGTTAATTCCTATACAATGCCACCTCGTGATGTACTTTGTGTAGGGGTTTATTTCATACGAGTTTATCACTACAGGCCCACCACAGAGGACTTTCTGCAAGCAGGACCTATGCTAGGAGCTCGTCTTCTTACTCAACAACAAACAGTCAAGGACAGTGCAGTGTTTATCTCAAATGCCTGCCCCAAGTGGGACCCACGTGTGTGCAGCCTTAGAGCAGCACAACAAGAGCAACAACGCAAACGTCGTTAAAGCTAATAACGTGTGACGGTTAAGTGGAAATTACTTCAGAAGTTTACAATCTCAAACTCCCCCTCCCGATTCAGCAGGAAAGCTCTAATAATACTTCCACCATAAAATTACTCTATTCCCATCACCATGGTACTATATAACCGCTGGGAGAAGCAGGAGAAATATTAACAGTGATTTTAAACACATTCCCCGGGCGCAAATTTGTTTGAACGAGGAAATATCCTTACCATTTATGCCACAGAGTTGCTGGGCTCTTTATCAGGCAGACAACCTGGAATAACCTCCCGCAGATAGAGGCTATTCCCTCCCCCAAGCGTAGGCCACTCAAAATCCCACCACCAAATTAAGGGTGGCCAAGCTTCGGGAAATATTAAAAGGAACGTTGTAGATTACGCGCAATTCCACTCATCTGCAAGGAAATGTCACACTGAAGACTGTGATGAATGGCAGTGCGAGGACGCTCAAGATCTGGCCGAAACTATGTAGAAAATTACTGGGAACAACAAAACACTTAAGATGAAGAGGAAAAAGAAGGGGAAAGGAGGGCAGCAATATGCATCAACAATACGTTTTTGTTCCTACTAACTGTGCCACGGCACAACTTAAGATGAAACCAGATTTTGAATGATTCCTCCTCTCACCACCACCTCTTTTTATTTTTTCAATGAACTGATCCTGAAAAGTTTTATTCCCTGGTGCATTTCTAACAGCAATTCAGCCACCTAAGCGAGTGGCTTGATTAGTTTTTTTTTAGTAATGCGTGAAGATTTCAAGTTGTTGCAACCTCCCACATAACACCCAATACTCACACTACATGCAAGGGTCACCTCACAAGGCAGGGTGCGCCTACGTAACATAGTTAAACTCTAGAATTGTAACCTACAGCATGACATTTAAGCAACTGTCAGTTTCACCTTTATGAAAGAGCGCATAAAGTCCCTCACTCGCATGTGCGTCACAGGAGCAGGAGTGGAGACTCAACCCTTGTAAACACAACTTGGTGAGCACACAGGTACACACAAACGTACACACATACTAGGGGAGGTTGTTGGGCTCTAACATCAGTGAGCACGTACACCGTTACATACATAGAAACGCTGGAAAAAAACAAATGAATAACTTTTCAGATTACTTGTGAAGTAACGCACATAAAAAAATAGTTAATAATGAAAATGTAATGTAATATATATATATATATATATATATATATATATATATATATATATATATATATATATATATATATATATATATATATATATATATATATATGCAATAAGATCACAGTACACAGGTGATTTCAGAATATGCAAAACAACCACTCTGAAAGAATAGAGAAATTCCAAGCGCTTTCGTGAATACTCACATTATCAAGGAACTATGAAAGTAAAGCATCCAAGGAAGCTATAAAAGGGGTCTGGCCAACACCTCACTATCAGATCCCACAACGGTTAAACACCTGACGCGCGCCGACCCAACTGGATAGGTCCTTTGCACAACTCACCCACAAACTATTCTACCCAAGAAAATTTAAAAATTATTATTTGTCCAGTGTATTATTAAATTCTTCCCAAATTCTATTAATTATAAATGGATGAATTAGACACATGTGCAACTCTTGGGTATCTTTACTGAGGAAACGTTTCGCCACACTGTGGCTTCATCAGTCCATACAAAGGAGAATCTTGAAGAACAGGAGGAGAATGAGGTAATCAGTCCCTCAACCTTGAGTCGATGTGGTCAGTCCATCAATCTTGAATAGAATACGGCATACGTGCTGAGAAGGAGCTTACAAACCTGTCAGACACTGCAACTTCTTGGGATCTTAATACTTGGGAATTCTTCGCTTGCCTAATTCTTGGGCACGACCTACTTCAACATTGAACAAATGTTACACCACCTATGACTGCTGCACCTCTCCTGTCAACGGTTTATAAGCTCCTTCTCAGCACGTATGCCGTATTCTATTCAAGATTGATGGACTGACCACATCGACTCAAGGTTGAGGGACTGATTACCTCATTCTCCTCCTGTTCTTCAAGATTCTCCTTTGTATGGACTGATGAAGCCACTGTGTGGCGAAACGTTTCCTCAATAAAGATACCCAAGAGTTGCACATGTGTCTAATTTATCAACATGTCGGTTCTCTGAACCATCATCTACAAATTATAAATGGATCTAATTTATATAAACCAAAGGAAAATTCATATTATTGTCAAAACTGCTTTTTATGAAACAAGATTCAATTATATTCCTGACGACCATGGACTTGCTTGATACTACTTTCTCAACTTTTTGAAAATCAATTGGATGGTTAAAATCTCTTACATGAGAGCTTTACGAATTTGTAGTCCTGAGTTCATAGATGAGGAAATATCCAAAATTTATGAAATAGGTAATGATTTAAAATACCCAAGAAATGTAATTGATAAATCTTTTAAAGTTGCTAGAAATACTTTTTACAATCCAAAAAGGGACAACCAGCCTTATTCAACTAAAAATATGTTGGTTCTCCCTTACCATGAAAACTTGGTTGATATGCCTTCTTTTAAGACTTTTAATATTAAAGTTGTATTCAAAAATCTTGATACAGTAAAAAAACTTTTGATAAAGAATTCCCCCCAAAATGCTGATGGATGTGTCTATAAGATTCCTTGTAAAATTTGCGATAAAATTTATTACGGTCAAACTGGTAAAAATCTCGAACTAAGATTAAAACAACATAAATATAGCATTAGAACTGGACAAGATTCCAATGCTCTATTTATTCATGTAAGAGATTTTAACCATCCAACTGATTTTCAAAAAGTTGAGAAAGTAGTATCAAGCAAGTCCATGGTCGACAGGAATATAATTGAATCTTGTTTCATAAAAAGCAGTTTTGACAATAATATGAATATTTCCTTTGGTTTATATAAATTAGATCCATTTATAATTAATAGAATTTGGGAAGAATTTAATAATACACTGGACAAATAATAATTTTTAAATTATCTTGGGTAGAATAGTTTGTGGGCGAGTTGTGCAAAGGACCTATCCAGTTGGGTCGGCGCGAGTCAGGTGTTTAACCGTTGTGGGATCTGATAGTGAGGTGTTGGCCAGACCCCTTAAAAAAGCTTCCTTGGATGCTTTACTTTCATAGTTCCTTGATAATGTGAGTAGTCACGAAAGCGCTTGGAATTTCTCTATTCTTTCAGAGTGGTTGTTTTGCATATATATACTATATATATATATATATATATATATATATATATATATATATATATATATATATATATATATATATATATATATATATATATATATATATATATTATATATATATATTACATTACACACAAAAAATGTTTGCAGCATGATTTAAAAGCAGGTGTGTTACTGGGAGAACAACGCTGTAGAGGACGAGCCAATACCAAATCATACATATAAAAAAAAAGTAAGGTCGGGCAGGCTTGTGAGGCTAACCCTGCACTACCAGACCACTTTATAGCCTCCTAACTCTAGTTTTCGGGTCGACTCTGTTAAGTACGTAATAAAAGAACACAAAAGGGATGTGCTTAAGATGACAAGTACAAGAATTTTCTAGCTGATCTTTTTTATCGGAGGGTGGAGGGTGTCAAGTACGTCATGCATGACGTCAGAGCGTTCAACATGGCGGCTGGTACCAACGTATCCAGGCGCTTTGGAGGTTTCCCTGGAGCACAGAATGAAGTTTTAGTTAGGTCGGATAAAGTTGTTTGTGCTATACAATGGCAAGAGCGCCAGCCTCTACTGCACGGAAACAACATTTATGTTGTCAACAATGCCTTTAGATCAACTTTATCCCGCTCCCCCTCTCCTGATGAAGACAAATGATGCCATAACTCATTTTTACGCCTACGGTTATCTTGTCAATGTTCCTAAAGACGATATCCGCATCGAATAATGTTCAAATATGACAAAAACAGGATATTTAAAAACATAATACATTGGTCGAATTTTGTAAATTCTCTACTCTGTCAAGTTTTGCCAAGACAGACTCTTGAACACAAATGTAGATGAGTAAGACGCATGTGTAATCAAGTTGGTAGAATTACCGACAATACGTAAAGTAAAAGGACACAAGTGCAACTAATGTGACCTTTTTATTGTGGCAACGTTTAGCTTTCCAGGAGCTTTGTTAATTATCTTCCATAACGTTTCCGTAATAAAGATTCCCAAATGTTGCATAAGTCTCTCAGTCATAAACTAGGACTGTCTGGTGTGAATACAAGTGATTCACACCATGATGTTGAAGGAAACTCATCATGGCGTGAATACAAGTGATTCACACCATGATGTTGAAGGAAACTCATCACTACACTTAATTACCAGTTTCTTATAGAGACCTCAAGCACCAACAGCTGTTCTTTTTCTTTGCCTCTCGTATTTTCTCCTCGATTCCCCCATCTCATCAAACCTTTATGCTCCTCGTAACAATCCTCCTGAGGAAAGTAGGGGTTAAGGGTTGTAATATTGTACCCTTGACAAGGTTCTCTCTCCACACAAACCATCAAACCCTGCTTCACGTGAGCCATAACGAACCAAGTCAACACAATCATTTAAGCAAGTCTACAACTATGCCTGTGCAAACTCGGCGACAAGCAAGCCAGACTCCACTAGCTCTATGTTGTCCCGAGCCAGTGTGGCGCATACACTAGTGTAGAGAAACTCGTGCTGAGACAACAGATAACACAGGTGTGGTGCTGAATGCGAGGCAGCGGTGGGAATGGCAGAGAGAAGGGTAGGCGGCAGGCAGCAGGCGGCAGCGGAGGCCACTGCGGAAAGGGGAGGGAGAGGGAAAGAGGCGCCACGCGCGGACGGGAAATAAGGTAATTGGGAAGGGTTGAAAGGGCCTGGAAAAGGGTAGTGGGGAGAAGAGAACTGAAATTGGGGGAGGATCAGGAGGGTGGTGGGGAGGGTCGGAAAGTGGGTGGTGGGGAGGGTCGGAAAGTGGGTGGCGGGAAGGTGGGTTGGGAGGTGGGCAGGTTGGCATGCGGAGGGTGGGTTGGGAGGTTGTTGGATGGAGGGTGGGAGGAAGGATGGTGGTGGTGGTGGAGGGGTTGGAACCACGTGCATCCCCCCCGACACACCCCTTGCGGTGTGGAGGTAAGTAGTGTGAAGACACCGTGGCTTATACAAACACGTAGGTGATGCTTGTAACACTAAGACTCTTTACATAATCCTCTGAACATCAAGGATACATCATCAACTTTCGCACCAACTATTCAAGAAACAATTTATGTATCTAAACTGAATATAGCGACGTCATCTAATATTCAATGATATTAAAGGTTTAATAAACAATAATAGTAAAATTTTACTTTAAATGATAACGCTCAAAGGAACTCTCGAGTGTTAAGCATCGGAGGTGTGGAGCTCGCCACGTGGAAACCGTTGATTCGCGGAGTGCGTAACCATGCACTTGAGGCGGGTGACTAATTATAACCATGCATTAACTGCAAACTTCTGCTTCTTAAGACTTCTGTAATAAAACCTTTCTGAACTGAGTGGACTAGTCTATCTTAAAATATTGTATATTATATTAACCCTCTCTCTCACAATTATCTGAATTAAATGGGGTGCATAATAAAAATATTAATCCAACTACTTGATGAACTGATGAAAAAAATATAGTTTTTAAACGCAATATATAAATCTGCATGCAAGAGTCAAACAAGCCAACAATTACTTTCAGTAGTATTTAGCCTTAATTAAGAGTACCAGAGCACCGTCCAACCTCTCAATTTTTCAGACGCCGCCCAGGGAAATTACTGTTATTTTCAGTGGTCAAATTGCAGTATTTTTCATCTTTCCTGTTGCTGAGAATACTACAAACTTGTTTACGTATTGATCATGGCAAAAAAAAAAAAAAAAGTGAAGATACCAACCGTGAAATGGACGGACAAAATTCGGTAAATTATTCACAGGTAATAAGGTAGAGGAGCGGCATATAACATTTGATAATGAAAGTTATGCGGCCTTACAAGATATCACCGTATATTTTAAAAACAAAGTAACTGTCATTGGTCATAAGCGTCTCTCTCCTATGTTCCAGTCAAGGTATTGTGCCTTTTTGTTTTTTACAGCAGATATTCAAACATTTCGGTAGAAACAAGGCAGCTACACGCATTATAAAACAAATTACAAAAACTTTAAATGTGTAAGTCGACAAATAATGTTTTCATTTCCAGCCCTCCCCCTCTATAGTATAATTTTATTATTTAATATTACCTAGGTGGGCCAACTTTCGTCCCCTCCCCCCAAAATTCCATCAATATTGAAAATTTTACTTCGCCATTTTACATTTTCTAGAAAGTTTTAAACGGCATCGGCAAGTTTTCGTTGAACTACCCTTCTTTCTCTTAAGTTGTAAACAGATAACTGAAATTCTTGAGTGCCTGTTCGTAAAAGCCTAGACAAACGCACACTATAATGTAGAATATGGTAGCAGCACACTGATATACCAAATTTTTAATATTAATAATTGCCGGTACCTCTGCCGCCAATCATAACCTCCCCCCTCAACCTTCATCCAGTATCCGTCCTTCTAACCACTCAGGATCCCCCTCTTTACCCCCCTTAGGACGTGTCCTCCCCCACTCTCAATAACCCCTGCCTGACGTCCCCAGCAGTCAGGATCAGGTGGAGCAGCGACAAATTGACAAGTAACGGAGAGCGGGCTATAACTTTCCCTGGCTCACCCTGCAACCCTCCACAACACACCTTGCTCACCCACACCCGCACAGTAAAAGTAAAAACTTCCTTAAATGCACTTTATTGTTGTACACTAACACTAGCAACATTAAAGATCACCCATACTTGAACCTTAAAAAGCTAACAAAAGATTAAACACTAAAATAAACTCTGAAATCGCCAAAATACCGAGAGTAATCAAGGTATAATACTAAGCAAACATGTTGTGCACCTCCCTGCCGTTACGCAACATTTCCAGATGTGACTCATCATTACCCTCAGTGACGTCACCGCTGACGGGTTACGCACAAACATTAAAACTCCCATTTAACTCCTACACTAATACTCGTACAAGAACACTCCTACACTAGTACTCGTACAAGAACACTCCTACACTAGTACAAGAACACTCCTACACTAGTACTCGTACAAGAACACTCCTACACTAGTACTCGTACAAGAACACTCCTACACTAGTACTCGTACAAGAACACTCCTACACTAGTACTCGTACAAGAACACTCCTACACTAGTACTCGTACAAGAACACTCCTACACTAGTACTCGTACAAGAACACTCCTACACTAGTACTCGTACAAGAACACTAACACACTTGTACTCATACAAGAACACTAACACACTAATACTACAATAAAACAATATTACTTTAAAGTACGAATTTAACGTCCGAGGTAAAGACAACGATCAACGTTATCCACACTTTCTAAAAGAACCTTGCGACTATGTTTCAGTCCATCATGTACCAATGTCATCTGTGATCTGACAGTACTCCAGCACGGACCGAATCATCATAAGGTTGCTCTCGTAAATGCGGTTTTTTGTAAATTGTTCCAGCAACGGTATTGTGACTTATTGTTCAACGTTATCTAGGCACTGAATGAATGCTACAGAGATATTAACAGACGAAACTGGATCACAACCAAGCTGTGATGGCTATGCGGGCTGTTAATAGCAACAGCCTGGTTAAACAGACAAGCGACAGAGAAGCCTGGCTTGTCTGTTTAACCTCGTAGCCTGGCCTCAGGCCAGAATACGAGCGTTGAATAACCCTCGAAATTGGCCACAGGCATGTCAAAGGCAACACAATGAAGAAAATATCGTCACGGATGCACCACTACAGGCCATTCAAGTCTGACAGCATTGTGAACAATATCATACCAAGTTAAATAACTATTTGCCGAAACGTTTCGCCTGCAGAAGGCTGCTGCGCAGGCGAAACTTTTTAGCAAATAAAACTAGTGTTACACATGTGTAATTTATCAACATGTCAATTCAGAATACCATAATAAAATAAAAAAAACATAACCAGTGTAACCTTCACCACAAAATGATGAGCCACGTCTTCTGACAGTGATTTATAGTGTAAAAACATGCACTTAAACATGTTATGATGTAACATTATAAAAATGTGACTGCATTATGGATGATCATGACGTAACATTATAATTACGTAACTGCATTATGACAGTGACATTATAAAGGATAATGACTAAATTATAAATGATAATGCAAGATTATAATCATAACCTAACTATATTATAAATAATCATGACATAGCATTATAAATAATTATGACTAAATAATTGTATAACATTTTAAATGATCAATATGTAACTACACTATAAATGATTATGTAATATTATAACAAGACTTTTCAACTATTTTTTCCTCCACATATAGACCTAACTAGAATAAAAAAAATCCCTCAAAGTCTTGTCCACTAATTTCCCCCACAAAATATAACTAATAAATTAGCTTACAGGCTACTAACAAAAAAAAAATCTTAACTTAGAAATGAACACAAATGTAGTGAAAAATAATTTACATGAGCTAAAGCATTTATAATTAATGCGGCTTGATTTTCAATGAAGAGTGATCCAACTTCCCCTAACCTATCCGCTAGGCTCACCCCGCCAACCTTCCTCTCCTCGCCGGAAGGTTTTCATAAAGGCTACAGACTAGTCTCGTTACGAGGCAGGTGACACGCGGAAGGGGAAAAGGGAAAAGGAGAGTGAAGAGGCAGAAGCTGAAGAGGAGAAAATGGGAGAGAAAATGAAAGAAAAACAAAACGGGGAAAAAAGGAAAGAAAAGAAAAAAAACAAAAATAAATAAGAGTAATTTAACAGTAGTAGTATAGTAATAGTTTAGTACTTGTAGTACAGTAGTAGTACAAGTAATTAGTAGTACTCAATTTAGCTTTACTGGTATCAGTACTAGTATTATAGTTCAGTGGTGAAATAATAGTAACACAGTAATAGTAGTAGTTATTATTTAAAGAGCACCTGGGCTGGGAACGGAAAGGATGGGGATAGAAGACGGGAGAGGAAAGTGGTGAGGGAAAACTGAACGGGGTAAGGGAATGAGAGTGGATGGATAAGGGGGGAAAAAACTGAAAACGGGGAACAGGAGGAAGGAAAGTGAAAAGCGGGATACAAGCGGAAGGATTTTTGTGTGTAATTTAAGTAGAGTGCTGCTATCCTATGTTTCTCTGTCACATTCCATCACACAGGATGGGGCTCATACGAAGTGTCCAAGCGAAGGAAAACAAACAGGGAGGAAGAATGTGAAGGGGAGACGTGGAGAGGTTTCATATACGTCCACTTACAGGAAGTAAAACAAAAAAGAAGTACTTGTCGGTTGGGGAAAATACGTAATTCATTATTTTCACACTCAATTGAGCTGTTATTCAGTGACGGCTGCAACCACTGCACTGGAGTGAGTGGGAGAGGGAGGGGAGGTGGAAGATGGGAGAGGATAAAGGAAGACAAGTAGGATGGGAGTGGAGGAGTGAGGGGGAGAGAGAGGAGGGGAGAGAGAGAGAGAGAGAGAGAGAGAGAGAGAGAGAGAGAGAGAGAGAGAGAGAGAGAGAGAGAGAATGAATTGGAAGAGGGTGGAAAGAAGAAATTGAAGTTTATGGGTGGAGAAAGTGAAAAGTAAAATTGTGAAATTCATTTAATTAAGAGAATGTGACATTCACTTGAAAACTTGCGCAAACCTTGGATTGTGTGTGATTATTTTCAAGTGATCAACTGATAATTTCTTTACGCTAGTAAGGAGGTAGATTGGTTAACTGGGTATAAAGTCTATCGACTACATAACATCAACAAAGGGGCAATGCAGCAGGCCTACTGGTCCAGGCTACGCAAGTCAACTCTACCCACTCATGCAAATCAGGGAACGGGTGGGGCTTGAACCCATGACAAGAGAGTCTTAAAACTTACAGGCCAGTGTGTAATTTGTTCGCAATCGTGTTATTACGATTTCATGAGCCACCCTGCACTTGTCTAACCTATTTTTAAAGCTACGCAAGGTTTCCAGTTCAATGACACTACTCGGGGGTTTGTTCAGCTCATCCAAAACTTACCAAATGCTTTCCTATATCCTTTATAAATATTTTTTTTTTCAAATTTGAACCTACTGCTGCGAGTCCTATTTCGGTTTGATATTTTCAACATGTTACTTATGTCCCCCTTTATTTATCCATGTTTTCCATTTATACACCTCAATCGTATCCTCCAAATTCTACGCCTTTCTAGAGTGCAGATTCCATCCCCAGATTCTATCCTCAAAGGAAAGATTTCTGATACATGGGATCAACTTTGTGCTTCAATGTACGTTTTCCAACGCACTGATGTCCATTATATAATATTGTGACCAGAACTGTGCAACACAATCTAAATGAGGCTTAATCAACGATATATAGAGCTGAAGTATAACCTGAGGACTCCTGTTGTTTATGCTTCTTGGTATGAAGCGAAGAATTCTATTCTCTTTATTGCTAACACTTTCGCACTGTTGTCTTGGTTTTCGATTACTGCTAACCAGAACTCCTAAATCTTTTTCGCATTTAGTGATCAAGATCTACATTAGTTTATATGTGCCATGGTAATTTTCTTTCCCTAGGTTTAGAACTTTCCATCTGTCTACAGTAAACTGCATTTACCACTTTTTGACCATTGAATCAAATTCAGCTCTTCCGACGGTCTATTTTGTCGCCATCGGCAAACTTGCTTATGTCGCCATTTATTCCCTCATCTTAGTCGTTCATGAATATTGCAGACAACAAAGGACCCAACAATGACCCCTGTGGAACACTGTGTGACGCGTCCCCACTGATTTCTTCCCATTTATGCAAACTCTATTGCCTATCTGTCGACCATGCCTCTATCCAGGAAATATTTCCCCACTACTCAGATGATCATTAATGTTGCATGTCTCTTGCTTACCACCAGTCAAGAAAATACTGCATATACTGTACGCTAAAACACCTCTCTGTTTATGTACCCTGCCCTGTAGGAAGATTCATAGCTTGGTTCTGAGTTATTGATCCACCAGATTGTTTATAATCAAAACTAAGCGCTAAACTCATAAGGGTCACAAAGCTCAGTTTGATCCACCAGAATATTGTTGCTTAAAACAAGATTGTGCTCGGATTTTTAACCCGAAGGGTTAGCCTCCTGGGATAACTCAAAAGTCAGTGTCATCGGGGACTGTCTTATTTCCCACTGGAATCCTTTGTCTATTCCAGCGTGCGACCCATAGCACTAGACTAACACCCAGGCACCAATCTGTTAAAAATGGTATAAAATACCGACAAGTTGAAGATTAAGACACGAAACGTTTCGCCTACACAGAAGGCCTCTTCAGTCAAATACAGAGGGAGCAGGTGTAGTAGTGAAAAAGATTATGTAATCAGTTCATCAACTTTGGAGAAAAAGTATGAGGCGGTCAATCCCTTCATGGTCTGGAACAATATCGTTCAGCTTCATGGTCTGGAACGGTATTGTTCCAGACCATGAATGGTCACGTCAATGGTCTGGAACGATATCGTTCCAGACTACTGAGGTGAACTCTTCTGCAGGCTGAAGGACTAACCACCACCAATACTTTTTTCCAAAGTTGATGGACTTATTACATCATCTTTATAATTCACTACTACACCAGCTCCCTCTGTATTGGACTGAAGAAGCCTACTGTGTAGGCGAAACGTTTCATCAATAAAGATACCAAACTGATGCACGTGTCTTAATCTTCAACCTACCTACTTGTAGGTGAACCGGGGCAGAAGTGTAAGAAAACATGCCCAACATTTCACCTGTGCGGGGATCGAGACCAGTCCCTCTGTGTAAGCTGAGGACGCTACCAACTGAGTAACGAGTACCCACGTGGCCATCACAACCCAGTTGATTAGGTTATTCGTTGAAGAACTGATCAATATCTCTGGCAAATTATTCTCCAACGTATTTCTTGCAAGCAAAGTGTCTTGTTCTTAACCCATGTCTTGGTAATTTGCCGGTCACTGCAGTTGTATATATTTACCGGTAAAGGTGGTGGACCATGAATGTTTACACTTCTCTAAGTGAACATATGAAATTTCCTACACCACCTTAAGTATATTAAATTTAAATTTTGGAACAGAAATAATATTCTTTCAATACAATACAATTACAAAATTAACAAAGGAACAACGTAAATAGCTCAGCCTTGGATAACCTATTAAAAAGGATTAATGAAGATCAGAACTTAACGTGGCGGTCAACTTCGAATCTTTAATAGGTAATGGACCGAGAGCCTCACTAAACAGGCCTGGCCACGATTAGCCTAGAGAGAATCAAGCCTTCATCAAATTTTACACTAAAAGACCCACGCAGGTTAAGCATTTCGTGAAATATAGTCCATACAATTTTATATACGAAAATGAGACCTGGAGTGCCGGGATGGCTGTAGCCGTTGTCTGACCACCTGCCACCTGGCCCTCACCCAACACTTCCCTACGCCAAAAGTTGCGTCACATAATACTCGTCCCTTTAATAACTCTCTCAAATCTCAATGTATCAAGGTCACGCACTGTCCTTCCATACAGCCATAAACTACATACCAGAGGAAAGTGACTCGTCTCAGTGTTCACTAGCGATGACAAGTAATAAAGATGATTATAGTTACCATGTTCATGGGCAATGCGAGAGAGAAAGGTTAATCAAATTTGACCCAAGGAATACAGTAGTTCCAATTACCTGGATAAAGAGGTTTTCGTCAATATCAAGGAATCCCTCGAAAAACTATTTTAAGAAACTGAAGTAGATTTGGAGATTACAGAAATGAAAGGTGACTGGAAAGGCAGCAACTTCAGACAGTAAAAAAAAAATGGAAACAAGAACCATGACTAGATCTACAAACGTGTGCGCGCGCGCGCACACACACAGGAAAACATGTCAATTATTTTAAGGCTATGAGAGAGAATTAATAAATATTAAATATGAGAATTGATGTGCAAGACATTACTTTGCGTACTGGGCAGTCAACAATCTTGGACATGAGACATTATACAATGTCGTGGCAGACATCAAACGTGACGAGGAAGCATGTTGAGGGCAACACCCAGCAACATCGCCATTACTTACCTGAAAAAATAGTGACGGAAGCCAGTGTCAATCATACAGTTTACATCAATATGATACGGACACTGCAAGCTGAAAACTAATATTTATAAAATATTGCTTACTTGTAAATCACGAGATATCTGTTGTTCGGCAAGTTTACACAAGGTAAAATAAACACAAAAGCAGAATAATGCGAATCCTTTATTAACTACGTTTCGCCCAGACAATGGACTTTATCAAGTCACAAACAGATTTACCTGGGTAAAGAGTACACGAGTATATAGTGTGGAGAGTCAGGTGGAGAATGTTGAGTAGGTTGTATTTGAGACTGGCCTGTTGGTCCATCTCAACTCCAACCTACCCAACATTCCCCACCTTACTCTCGACTATATATACACTCGTATAGTCTTTACCCAGGCAGATATCTCTGTTACTTGATAAAACCCACTGTGTGGGCGAAACGTAGTCAATAAAGTATCGCATTATACTGCTTTTGTGTTTAACTTCCATCGTGTCGATATTTTGTACCATTTATCTCCAAGTTTACACACAGTTAATTTACGGAAACACGCTAAGCACCCTTTAATGCCACGGTCGCAACAGGACCCATACAGTCACCAAACAGCCACGGAGCTTATAACAGGATGATTTTACAACACGCTACAAGTGTTGTAGGAGCAGCACCAACTTTGACCCTACTGCCTCATTCAACAACTCCAGAAGTATTCGTGGTACATCTATTCTCAGACGCCTCAAAACAAACATAGGCTAGGAGCAATTTACTTTCACAGAATTTAAAAAAATGTATACCCTATTAGGCGGAGCGATTTAGAATCAGCATCCGTGGGCCCAGAAAATATCAAACACTGCGGGGACAAGTGCAGAAGTCAAGATGAAACTGGGCAAGTATCTTCATCAGATGCCAGATCAATCAAGCTGTAATGAATATGTGGGCCAGCGGGTCGCAAGCAGCACAGCCTTGTTGACCAGGCAAGCACTAGACGAGTTTGGCCCAAGGCCGGGCTCTGGGAGTAGAAAAACTCTCGGAACTCCAAGGAATATCAAAGGCAATGTATATATTTAACTATTTATGGAGGACAAGAACCCAGAATGAGAAAAAAAAATATATTAAAAAATGAACACTTAGCATACTGCTAAGCTCTCTTCAGTGGTTGGCCGAAATATGCAATTCTATTCCGAGTTCGTTTGTGCCAAATGCATTAACTACACCTTTGGAAGCAGTGGCACTAACCCCTCTCCTTAACTATGCAATTTTAAAGTACATAGTACTTACACTACACAGCCAAACCCCAAATATGCATGGGCGCCTAGTCAAAGACGGGCGTTGTTTTCCATACCCCGGAGAACCAGGCTTGTGATAAGTTATTTCATCTCATTCTGTCACAGTGCAAGTGGCAGGATGAGATGTGACACCAACAAATCAATAGCTGTCCATCAAAACATGACTACCAAGGTGGCTGGCCACACGTCAAACTTGTCAAGCCAACACTAAACAACAACTACACAATACATACACGAGTCCTATCAGTGGGAACGAACAGCCCATTCTCGCTTGATGAGACTGGAAGATTTATGTATTTTTAAGTTTACAGGGGGGCGCTTATAAAATTAAGTTAGAAATATGTTAGATATGTCGAGAGAGAAGGGCAGACCCTCGATATCTAGGATTTTATGTAACAGGACCATTCAGCCTTCAGTAACACTATGAAGTCGTACCCCCAACATGCTGCCTGCAACACAGCACACATTACATCTCTGTTCACTCTTATGGGTAGTCTTTCTTTTAATCCAGAAGGGGAAGGACTTATTGGACATCACTCATCCTTTAAGTGAGCATACAGCTATAAAAAAAACTTTTCGGCCTTGACTTTATAATACTGATTATTGCAACAGTTTGCAATTTTAACAAGGTTCTTTTTTTTTGTAACATGCTGCGAACCTATCTTATCTACATTTTCACTGCTCTACTTACATCTCTCTCTCTCTACCTTTTTCCCTTGCATGCTTCCCCTGTACTGTAAATTCGTACTCAATGTTCCAACTTTATCCCTTAACACATCTGTATTTGCTGGCTGTTCAGAATATACGATAAACAACGAAGAGACGGTGAAGAAATGAGGAAAGTAGCAACCGAGTGTATTTACATAATTTTCTCATACCCTAACTTGCATCACTAACCAAGAAATACACTTCATTTATATTTGTTCAAAATGTGGCTAATATCATTACTGCCAGTTATAATTTGAGAGCACTAGCCGATAAGGAAACCAAAAGCTCCCTATATCCCAGGAGTGACTCGCTATGCCGGCCGGGTCCGGCCCCAGCCACACCCTCGCTGCAGCAGTGTACTCGCACGCTCGCACCTGTGTTTTATACCAATACTTTTGTTAGTCTTCGCCCGCTTTACCTCCTATACACATGGCACTAATTATTGATTCTTCGCTTCACCTATCTATCCCTACCAACTTGGTTCCTGTCTCTGCCCAATGAATGTGAACCTATGTTTATCTGTACACTTTTCCAGCATCATCATTAACAGCCAGTCGCCCAACGAAACTGGCACATTCATTGCAATCCTCAGCGTGGATGCATAAGGAAGCATTTGTGCAGGTCAGACACCTCTGTGACAAGTAAGATATTGCACAGGGACTGGTTGTAGCTCGAACCTCCGTCTGAAAAGTGGGTGGTCAGAAAAGACGAAGAGTAGGTTAGGTTAACTCCCAACCCACATACAGTTTGTGGTTCGATCCTCGGTACAGGCGGAAATATCGGGGATGCTTCCTTAAACTTATTGTTCCTGATCACCCAGAAGTAGGTAACTTGGCGTTAGTCGTTCTTAGTCACATACCAGGGGAAGGGGTTGCAGGCGATTAGCATATCTTAGAGAGGATTTGGTTATGAAGTGAGCAGAGGTAGGATAACAGTTCCTAGCTTGTAAATTCAACTAAATAAAAGGAGCATCTTGTCGTTATGGGTTATGATGCAAGTCGCATGGCAACTCCCCACTCCAACTCTCAGGCCACACAGCGGATCTTGCTACTATTTTATTTCACCACACTATTACCAACAATTAGCGTAGCGTCCAAGTACATTGAAATAATTTTGTTTGCTTATTATCCTATCGTGCTTTCTTATTAACCCTAAAAGGCGTTATCACCCGTAAAACTGTTACTGTACCCACCTGAAGTAGTGTGTTGCGGTATCTAATTAGGGTTATTTACCAAAGCACAAACTGGAGGGATGGGAACAGTATACTATAACTATCTTAATAATTTGAGTACTACAATACATTCGAAAGATTTGAGAATTACGTACATTAATGGGTATAATGATCTGGATCTTCAGCCCAAACTATTATTGTCCAGGGTATGATCTGTAGTGTGTCCCGAGGGTCATTGCCTTCGCGGTCCGGTCCCAGATAATCCCCCTCTCAGTTGAAGGCCTGATCAATCAACTGTCGGCACTGGCAGTACGCAGTCCAACTCTGGCACCACAGCCCAGCTGATGAGAAATTGGCTAACAAAAACAAGTACCGGTCTTTTAGTAATTCCCCTTAGGTAAGAAGGGTGTTGAAATCTTGGTTCTTTACACTTACTGGATTCTCTTAGTAGACGGTGCAAAATAATCCCTACTCTTCACTGGGGAGTGTTTTTGCACCGTTTGCTAAGCCTCTTGCAAATTTCGTACCACTCTCCATAAGTTAGAGGGAATACAATTAAAGAGACTAGACGTTCCCAATAATTTAGATGCTTGACAGTTTATGCTGCATCTTAATAATCAAATTAAGCGCTAAATCCGAAAGAGTCGTACAGGTTTATGCGGGCAGTGAAGACTCCAGAGATCGGCGAACTTTTATTTGGGTATTACCGCAAAATAAATTTGTGTATAACGAAATTACACACTAGAAAGTCCACAGAATCCGGAAAACACAAGGAGCATTCAAATTCATAATAGTTTATTGAATCCATTTGTACGGAGAACTTAAAAATAAAAAAAAAAAAAAACTGTATGAAATAAAAAATAGTAATAGACAAATTTAATAAAAACTCATTAGTGAACTAAAGAATGTCACTGAAAATATTCTCCCTTCAGGTTTTGGAGAAAGGAAGTTTCATTTTTTGTACATCAACAATAGGGCTTTCTGATGTCAGAAAAATACGGATACGTCTTCGGTGTTCAACTGATTTCTGTACTTGGTTTTTTAAGTTAATGACAGTGGAAAATACTTGTTCGCAAAGACAGGTAGTTGAAACGGCAGCAGTGTTTTTATCGCTTCCTCGTGTGCAATTTTGAAAGCATTTGCAGCTCCTGACATCAAAGAAATGGAAAGATCTGCGATGTTCTGAAATTCAATGCGTGCTTCATAATTTCCCTCGCTTATTAAATAAATTTTTGTGCAATTTTATTTATGTTAATTAAATCTTCATTACCACCGAGATTTTAATTTTTACCTCGTTTGGGGTAATTTACCCAGATTCCCCGACCTTTGCACTATACATTTTCCAGATCAGCAATTTCGCCTGCCTGAAAAGGGGGCTGTTAGCGCATAGCAATAGTCCAATCTAGAGAGAACAAGAGGATTATTTTTGGCTAATATATATGATTACCAATAGTGTAGTACTACTGGGTATTTAAATGTCACTAAACTGCAGTTAATATAATAGTAATATAATAACAATAATATAATAATTAGCATTTGCCATAATAACGCAAGCTCAAAAGATTTTTAAGAAAATCTCCTATTCCATTCGACTGGTCCGAGGGTTCAGTTTTATCAATGCTTTAGCCTAGCTCCTGACTCCTACAATCAAACAGCTACACTAAAATATATAATAAACTTACAAACCTTTCCCCTCCCTGCAGATACCCCCCACCCCACCCCCAGAATCAGCACGCACACAAGCCACGTCATTTTAACAGATCAGAGCTGACGATATATCACCTTATCAACTCTTGAGATGACAACTGATGCCCTTATCAGATCGGAGTCGAGACAAGTGCCGTCAACGCCAGAGAACATTTCCTTTACAAGGTAACCTACAATATCAGCCACAAACTGCACACGAGGCTAGAGGTGAAGCCAGACCATGCGCCAACCACGTAATCACCTCAGGGATTTGCCTAACTGAAGGTTACTAACTACCCACATGATGAAAACATATATAAATATTTGGAGAGGAAATTAACTTTTTCTTGACTTAATTAAAAGCTCCAGTTAGTGCGGCTGAATTACTGAAACGCCTCAACCAGGTTTGGAAAAAAATCGGGACGAATCAGTGAAGATCTTTCAATTTTGGGGGGCGCACACATTTAGTTTTGTATAACCTATCATACGGGGCCCAATTTGTTTAAATCTGCACAGTGGAAAAAATGAATCATATATAGTAGAAGCGGAGGCAAATAGCAAGGTAAAAAAGCAGGTTAAATTGTAAACTGAGAGAAAAAACCTGATGTATACGAGCCAGCGTGACGCGCCCACCACCACATCCTGTGTTTGTCGCCTGTCATTCCTACCTCCCGTCTCTCTTCCCTCCCTACAAAAATACTAACATTTGTAAGGTCACTGACTTATTTGAAAATTTTCATGTTGCAATATTAACCAAGATATCTTTAAACGACCATATATTGCTCCTGAAATAAGCTTGGGAATGTAAGCTCTGAATCCCAATAAGTGCTGTCCATACAGAGTCACCAAGTAACGGTTCCAAGAATCAATGCCCCTCAGCAACTTGCTTTGGATGATAGAATATATCTACTATTTCACTGGTTTAAAATTATAAGTGAAAATAAAGCAAGCAACCAAAATTAAAATCAAATGTACACAAATGTCCACAAGCCTCTATCCTGTTCCTCATTCTCTTATCAGACAGATTTAAACCAAAGCACCGTATCATCCTTCGCTGACGATACTAGGGTCTGCACGAGTGTCATCATCCATCGAGGACACGGAAAATCTACAAGATGATATAAACCAAGTTTTCCAATGGGCAATGGAGAACAATATGATGTTCACTGAAGACAAATTTCAACTAATCCGTTACGGAAAACTGGAGGAAATAATAACTAGGGCTGAGTATACTACAAACTCGAATCACACAATAGAGCGGAAAAGTAATGTGAAGGGCCTGGGAGTAGTAATGTTCTAAGATCTCACCTTCAAGGATCACAACAGTGCCACTATCACTGATAGGAAACTGATAGGATGAATAATGAGAATATTCAAGACAAGAGATGCCAAGCCAGTGATGATCCTTTTTAAATCACTTGTTCTCTCTAGGCTGGAATGCTGCTGTACATTAACAACCCCATTCAAGGCACGTGAAATTGCAGATTTAGAGAATGTACAGAGAACCTTTACTGCACATACAAGTTCCATCATACGCCTTAACTATTGGGAACGCCTGGAAGCACTTGACTTGTACTCATTGGAACGCAGGCGAGAGAGATGCATCATAATTTACACCTGGAAGATCCTGGAGGGACTGGTTCCTAATCTGCACAAAGATATCACTCCCTACGAAAGCATAATACTTGGCAGGCGATGCAACATACCCCCAGTGAAAAGTAGGAGCGCCACTGATACACTAAAACACAATAAGCGTCCGGGGTCCTAGACTTCAGCAACCTCCCACCAGCCGTAAGGGGAATTACCAATAGGCCCCTGGTTGCCTCCAAGAAGGCGCTGGACAGATACCTAAAGTCAGTGCCAGATCGGGCTGTGGTTCGTACGTTGGACTACGTGCGGCCAGCAGTAACAGCCTCGTTGATCAGGCCCTGATCCACCAGGAGGCCTGGCCATGATTTGGGCCACGGGGTCGTTGATCCCCGGAATGCCCTTCAGGTAGATTCCTAGATGTATCCACGTAGTACAGTATATAATGCCAGACACAAACAACCCAGTATATGCAACAAAAGTTCTTTCGTAAAATAAGATAAGCGGACAGACAGGAACTAAGGTAACAGAGAACAATTCACCAAACTCTACAGTGGTGGTATTATGACGCGGGTCTGTCATATGATAACTCGTTCAGTGGAATTTTGGTCATATGCCGAGACCTTCAGTTAGCTTTCTGGTTCAATCTATAAAATATCAAGACCATAAGAAGTAACTGAACACCATAGTGCAGTGCCCTTTGATGCAACAAGACATATGTACATGTATGTGCGATATATTTCGGAGGGTTAAAACAAACTTGTAACGAAATGGCAGGGCGTACGTAATTCACAACCTGGGAACACAAGTTTTGATTCTCGCGTGGGGCCAGACCTAAAGGCAAGCAGCTTAAACATTTACTGTTCCTGTTCACTTAAAGTCGACTGCTGTGCGTCGTATCAAGGGAGAGGGGGAATGAAGGCATGGGATAAACCTATGCATGAACATAGACAAAGTATGACAAACTTTATTTTATGCAAGATAACTCTGCAGATATCTAAGAGCCAGCATAGAGTATGTAAAGGTCAACGGATGATAAAAATAAAGCTTGGAGCAATTAAAAAAATCGCTAAAAGAAAATCTTAAAAAAATCGTGTTACTTTGATTGATTTTAAAATATAGATGACAAGAGGTTTGGCAGACGGTAAATATACCTCCGGTTAAAAGCATGGGAACGATGAATGCAAAGAGAACCCCGTATATGTAAAGGGACCGCGATTCAACGCCCTCCCTCCATGTATATGGGATTACCAAAAGACCTCTGGCTGTCTTCAAGAGGGAACTGGACCAAGCTGTGGTGCATACGTCGGACTGCGGATAGTGGGTACCAACAGCCTGATCGACCAGACCAGCAACCAGGAGGCCTGGTCTGAAACTGCGCAGCGGGGGCGGTGACCTCCTTAGAAAATAATATCTTCTATTTATTTTGTTTTATGTGGCTGTGGTAGTGTCAATACCTAAGAAAAAGGAGTGTTAAAATGCAATGCTAAATAAGGAAAAAAAAAAACATATTCCATAACTAAGAAGTTATGAAGAGAAAATACTGATAATGCCCCTCACTGGAATAAAGGAGAGGAAATAATTACATAAAGTTATAATGTAACAAAGCTATCAGCCATAGGACGAGTAAGACGTTAAAAGTTTGAACTAAGAAGTAATGTGGAAGGAATATAGGAAACTATTTATACGAATATATGAAGGCTCGTGACTCAACTGGTAACACTTGTAGCCCGAAACTGAGAACCAACGTTTGATTTTGAGTGAAAACGTTGGGCAAGTTTCCTTACACCTACTGTTCATGTTCGCCTAACAATCAGCACGCACCTGGGCGTCAGCTGAAAGTTTGCCTGGTCACCATCTGGAAAAGACCCGGGCCGGGACAAGACCGGCGAACCTACTACAGTATAGTACGGCTGAAAGTTGTGGGTCGCATCCCAGGAAAAAAAAAAATGGAAGGAAATCAGAAGAAATATTGTGGCAAAGTCATTGCGAAAATTTAAAACTTAAGAATTTATGACAGATAGGGTAAACGAGCACAAGCACAAACCACGGGGGATAGAGCTGCGTATTAACCGCATTACATCATCGGCATATGTATATCTGACAAATGTTAGAACTACTTCCCGGAACCTGAACAAGATGTTAACGATGCGGTACACGAAGGACTTCAAGCCCATCCTCAGTATATACCACCATTATAGAGCTGTGACCTATCCATGCGCATACACAATTCGAGGAAATGAAGAGGTTTGCAACCAGATCAATCACTGGACTACAGTCTGTCCTCCAAATCCCCTCAAGGGAGGTTCCTTGATGCTGGTGAGGGGCTCTTGATCTAGGGAATTGGATCTGTGCTCCAGTTCCTTGAATTGAGCCTGAATACCTTCCATCCCCCCCACAGGTGCTGTATAATCCTATGGGTTTAGCACTCCCCCATGATTATAATAATAAAAATAATGTCCTCCAAATACGACGGGCGTGGTTACAATCACTAGTCAGTTACTTTTTGCCCGATCGAAATACCTACTTATTTTTTTTCTAGGTCAAATTAACCAATAGCTAACCGCGCTAACAACAAAATACAAATGAGCTGCTTTACGTCTGGCAGCACGAACGTATTGTAATGTGTTAAAGCGTTGGTATCTCCACGATTAGCTTCACTGATAAACGCTAGAAGCAACGTAATGTGAACAAGTCATGAAGAACGTGACCCAAACAAGATACGTCAAACAAGACAAGATACACTCACCACTAGGAAGTGACTCATGTCATAAATAGCAGAACATTACAACACCCACAACGTTCACAGCCCATGCTACACAATGCACCATACTTGCCACCATAACAACGAATCTTCACATTTACTTCTTGGCACGCTATTTGATAATTATCAGTACAAGGAGAGCGTAGTTAGCCCAACAGGAATTCCCGGAACTCCTTCACTTAGATATAGGAATTATGACACTTGTTCGGCCAAGGTCAAACCAATTTTGAAGAACGTCGTCCGCAGACTGGATAACTTCAGTGTCCAATAGCTCGCTTTGGGTTACGACTGGATAAGGTTATTTTATGTTGGATTATCATTTACTTTTAATTTTATTCCACTTAAATTTATTTAAAAACTGTACAGGAAATAGGGCCCATATATGCTTATATATAAATTTATATTAACACTATCCGACTGTAATAGTAGAAAAAAAATGCTTAAGTTTAGTATCTGATAATTGTTATATTTTGCGCTACTGGACAGGGCTACGTCACAGTTCAAGGTTACTCGACATCCGTACTACTTACTGCTTTTCAGATGCTACTTGCGTCATTTACAACAATGGTTTGCTTACGGCGAAGATGTGGCTGGAGGCAGTGGAGAGGTCCTATTTGAATAGTGTGTAGTGTGATAGTGCGCATAATTCCGAGTGTAAAAATTACAAGCCTGTAGGAGGTTACCAAAAGTATAATTTAAAAGGTAAAGAAGAGTTTGTCGAGGTAGTCTGGCCACTGAGGTTGGAGCAGCATTGGATGACCAAGAGGATGCATAAATCTGAGATGGAAAAGGAGTAGGGAGGTCATCCCAGGAACGGATAGAAGGGGGGAGGGGGGATAAAGGAGGTTTTGAGTACCATGGGCTTTAATATCCAGCAGGATTGTGGGAGCGTGTTCGAGCGGAGTAGAGACAAGCGAGTTTATGGTTGGACATATTGCTGGAGTTTGAGCGAGTTAACCTTTAATTAGGAATTCAGGGAAAATATGTTAGATAGTCCTGGCGGTGCAAAGCACATGTATAGTGCACTCTAAATTAAGGGTGGGGATTTTGCAGTTCAGAAAGCCATTTGAATTGTGATGTCTGTATAATTTAGAAACGGCTACTGAATGGTGAACGCATTTTTTTTTGGGGGGGGGGGGATGCATACCCCTACCTTAGTGAGGAGGGTGGAGTGAAAGACATGGGAACTCTGAGGTGGGGGGGGGGGGGGAGTATGGTTTGCCTTGGTGGGAAAGATGGGTGTTTTTTGAGGGGTGGGGGGAAGGGGGGGGTAATCCTTCGGAGGCTGAGCTTCCATGTCTATCGATGCATGCCGTCTTTCTACCTTGGGCATCTTTGTGCCCTCTCAGTTGCTCCAGTTCCTTCCTTGTTCTGTTACAGTCGAGATACACCCGGCGGTACTAATTGTGGTTGCAGGGGTCGATTCCTGGCTCCGCCTGGTTTGTGGGGCTAAGTCGAGGTACCTCCAGAAGGCCGGAAACTGCAACCTGCTTCCACAGTATTAGGACACCTGGTAAGGTTTTGTTGTACGCTTCCCTCTAGGAAGGTTCCTTGACACTGGTGAGGGGCTCTTGATCTAGGGAACTGGATCTGTGCTCCAGTTCCCTGAATTGATCCTGTATTGAATACCTTCCACATGCCCCCACAGGTGCTGTATAATCCTACGGGTTTAGCTCTTCTCCTTGATTATAATTTGCTGTACGCTCCTCTTCTCTAACAAAGAAAATAACACATTTTCATTCATCTGAGATAAATAACAAAAAGGCACAATACCGTGACTGGAACGATACACAAATAACCCGCACATAAAAGAGAGAAGCTTACGACGACGTTTCGGTCCGACTTGGACCATTGACAGTCACACTCAATGCAGTACATTTTCTTCCGACCCTTCATGTGAAACAGGTGAAGCAGATTCAGCTGAGTGTGACTTGAGTAGCTCATACTCTCAACAAGAATGATAAACTTTCAGATTTGAAGTTTCCTATTTTTCTTCAGGCACCTTGTTGCCTGATGTAAAGCGGCATGTATAACATTTCTAATATCCTTAACCTAATCTAAAATAAAGAAATCACGATTTGGAAAAATTGTAAGCATTTGAAAATTAAAGTATAGCAAAACGTTTTAAAATGAGAATAGGTTGAGCCTCAATACCATGAAGTCACTAATATCAAGCGTTGTACAGTGCGTTTTTTGTTAGGTAAGACACATATGCAACAGTTAGGTATCTTTATTTCGAAACGTTTCGCCTACACAGTAGGCTTCTTCAGTCGAGTACAGAAAAGTTGATAGAAGCAGAAGATACTTGAAGACGATGTAATCAGTCCATCACCCTGTGTAGGCGAAACGTTTCGAAATAAAGATACCTAACTGTTGCATATGTGTCTTACCTAACAATCTGTCGGTATTTTATACCATTTTAATGTTCATTCTGTCAGACACTGCAACACAAGGGTATCTTGGTACAGACCATCAACTTCGACAATCTCTACTAGTGAGAACGGCTGGGTTTGAGAGGGACCTGCCCTCCCAACGCAACCTACGTCTCACCTCCTGGCACTATAAAAGGCTCCATCCTGTCACTTCAACTTCATATTGTTTCAGACAACGGAACAATGCTCTTCTCCAGACTGAGGGACTGACCACCTCAAAACTTTAAGGGTGATGGACTGATTACATCGTCTTCAAGTATCTTCTGCTTCTATCAACTTTTCTGTACTCGACTGAAGAAGCCTACTGTGTAGGCGAAACGTTTCGAAATAAAGATACCTAACTGTTGCATATGTGTCTTACCTAACAATCTGTCGGTATTTTATACCATTTTAAAGTGCGTTTTTTATCAGGAACTATTTTACGATCGATCATGGTTTTTGAACGCTTGCCTAACGCATCTTAGCAATTTTTGCTCTCTCCGCCCCTAGTATTGAAACCCCTGCCCACACATTTGCCTCTATCTTCTATCAGTTTAAAATCTTAAACAACTGAGCAATGACTCCATATGAATTGGCCAATGCTGTCACACCAGCACCAGAGTTGCACCCCATCCACTGCATCCATATCATGTTTGCCATAGAAGCTATCCTAGTTGTCAATGGATAGAATTCCAAGTTCCTTGCAGTAGTTATTTAGCCAGCAATTTACTCCAACTGCTCTAGACATCTATTCACTGTCCACTCCACTACTAGCAAAATGCTATATTTGAGCAGAATCTCTTACTTTGACCTAATTAGATCAATTGCTGCCTTGTAATTGGCTAGCAACTCCATCTTTGCATTTCACATCATTGCCTCCAGTACGGAAACAGATAATGGGGTTGTTCCCATTGTGCTTGGCTGGTAGCATCCTCGGCTCATACACTATGGTGCAGTATGGATCTCCAACACAGGTTAAACATTAAGCATGTTTCCTACAACCTGCTGCCCCTGTTCACCTATCAGTGAGTAGGTACCTGGGTGATAGCCAACTGTTGTGGGTCGCATCTTGGGGGCACAAGATTAACTTAATTTGCTCGAAATGCTCTGCATAACCAGAAGCTTTCTATATACTATGACAATGATGTCGGCTAGGTTTATACCAGTTGTGGCATGTACTTTGTAGAAATATTGTTATTACCACTTGACAAGTTATCTAGACAAGTTATCTAACCTGTTAACTACAACACACACACACCTGCTCTTATCCCTTTTACAGAAACAGGGCCTGGTTCATATATCGAACCTGAGAATCTCCTACAGGAATGTCCTTTTTGTTTCGTTCTGAGGCATTTGTCCTACCTGTTTCCTTATCCACAATGGTACACCTGCCTTCAAAAGCAGTGATTTCTGTTTCCTAACCATGAGTCAACCCTCCTTAATTTCATCCTCCTCCCACATCTGGAAACCACTTTTCATTCATTACATCCAACACTTTTCCTCTCATTTCTGCCAACCATTCGCATTCTTTACTGCATTTGCCATCCTTCTTATCCAAGTGAGATTTTAATGTCTCACTCTCCTCCCAACTAGAACATTCTTTATGACTTAACTCTGGTTCTAAAACTCTACAATGCTTCTGAAAGTTTATTGTACTAGCCATGTGTTTGTTTTCTGAAGCAGGGCTCCCAAAACCTCTAAACAATAATCACTGATCTGTTGGCTTACCATCGTAGGTAAAATGACAATGGGCAGTTTAGCAGTAACGATGTCTTTTGGTCACTGAGATCCAGAAAGGTGTACCATTACTGTTTCAACCCAGCTCTCCATACTTAATGTACACAACAGAAATAATGAATGGTAATCATAAGATTCTAATGCAGAAAAATACGTAAATACATGTATGTATGCATATATATGCATGTATGTATAATGAAAGGATACAAGTGTATGTATTATTTAATTTACATAAGCATGTACAAAATTATGTATCTGAACAAAATTATACTTGTGCATTGAGTATATCTGTTCATTTGAATATATATGCACATGTATACATACGTATGTATTATTTTAACCACAAATGAGTGGTACTGATCAATAACACTGCACTAGCCAAGGACTCGAACCCATGTTGTACTGGTCCGCCTCATGGTGAGCTAGAACCACAGGACGCTTTAACCCACAGGACCACCCAATCCTACAAAGATGACGCAGCCAGTGGAGCTAGCTGTTTTATCGCCATGCGAGGACCTTCGGAGTCGTGGGAGCTTCTAGGCTAATTTTCATTCTCATCCCTGTTTGGTGTACTAGTCCATGAGCAGCATATATATATTATTGTAGCCACAAACGAGTAGTATTGATCAATAACAACACTGCACTAGCCAAGGACTCGAACCCACGTTATACTTGCCTGCCTCATGGCGAGTTAGAACCACACGACGCCTTAACCCACAGGACCACCCAATCGTACAAAGATGTGCAGCCAGCAGAGCAAGCTGTTTTACCACCATCTGAGGACCTTTGGTGTCATGGAAGCTTCTAGGCTAATTTTCATTCTCATACCTCGAACTAGTGGTACTGATCAATAACAACACTGCACTGAAGGTCCTTGGATGGCGGTAAAACAGCTAGTTCTGCTGGCTGCGCCATCTTTGTAGGATAGGGTGGTCCTGTGGGTTAAGGCGTCATGGATTCGAGACCTTGGCTAGTGCAGTGTTGCTATTGATGTTTATATATGCATATGTATGTACAGGAAGGCCCTGCTTTCTGGCATTTTGCTAATGCAGCGGTTTTCAATTATACCCATTCTTCATTTATTTCGACTTCCTACAGTAAATATATTCACCATTCACTGTAAATTAAGGACAAAAATATTTTAAGGTAAGTAATGTGTGTAATGTATATGCATTTTTTAGGCATAGCTATATTGCTCACTTAATATGATAGTGTAAACATGTTATCAAGCTTTTATATGCATTTGAAAGTGGAAAAAAGGCTAGGTTTCACTTTACAACAATTTTCGCTTTACAGCAGTAGCCTGGAACCTAAACTGTTGTATAAGCAGTGCCCTCTTACATTTATAATTTTTAGATTCAGGTGTATGTAAACATACACTTTAATCTATACATTATAAATGTAAGAATCACACTTGGTTCAGCCCCATAGTTATGACTGACACTTACCACAAATGATAAAAACAAAAAATGTTCCCCTTTTAGGGGGTTTATACAGATTACAACATTGTAAAAAAAAAAAAAATTTAAATTCAGCTTCATTTAACATTTACCTCTTTTTACCTTCTAAAAAACTAAAGGGTATCAAATGAAAAATTTACATAATGTACATTTGTAAGGTTTTAAAGTGTATAGTAAAATTTCTTAGTGGCCCAGAAACATGCGAGATTTAACAGTTTTACCAATAAACAGACTAAGCTTCCTCTTAGAACCCCAACTACTGAGGAGGGCCCCAAATCATGAACTATTTGTTTCTTAATCCTTCATGGGTCATGGTCCTAACATTTGAGGGCTGTGGCATCTATAAATATTTATTTGCATACTGTTCAAACTATTTTGATCCTGAAACCAAAATGCAATTTAAGTTCTCATTTTATTGAATATTTTTGAAAAATCAACTCATGCTATATACTTGTAGTGGGGAGCAGCAGTCATACAAATAATAGTATGTCTGGCTCTAACATTAACATTTAATTTCTGCTAGAACAATAGCTAACAGCAGTGAAGGGCTTCTCTAAATGCTGCTCTGCCTAGAGCTTCTGTACCTCTTAAATCTGCCAATGATAACCCTCCAAAATTAATAAAAATCAGCAAATCAGAGGCAACAAAGTCCACTAAAATAAATTTTTCTCTAAGACACACTCGTGCAGAAAGTTTGATGTTGACCAGATGGAGTATTCTATGGTTATCTTAAGAGTATTCAATTCCATGAATTTTTAACTGTATAATGATACCTACAGTGACTAAAAGTAACATCCTTCCCATGAGATGCAACAGCCATTAATAATGAGGCATTCTCAAGTTATAAATATAAACTTGGAAGGAAAAAAAAAATTGGTAATCACTTAGAGGTACCCCTTCAGGTATACCTAAAAATTATTTTATGTCAAATCTCCCGGCAAAAGCTTTTAACTACGCATTTCTTTCGAGCTTGTAATAACCTGGAAAGTTTGTGATAATACTCCACTCAAACTAGGTTAAAAATGAGCTCAAACTGGTACAGAAACTGGATACAGTATAAGAATTTGTAATTTTCATGTTCATTGCAGATGCAGTCTATATCTACTCTATATTTTTATTTGACCTTGTAAGCTTATCGAGTTCCATTAATGTTTTCCAACATGCTTGGAGCAAATTGACATCTAAAGTCTTCTGGGAAAACAAGCCAAACAAATCTACGCCACTATTTGGGAGCGGCATGGACACAGGAATTCCACAAATCTCTCAAACTTCAGGTGACGCACAAGGAAATCACAAGCAGGCATGCAGCAGACAGCAGACGTATGTATATTTACTCTTTGCTGTCACGTTTCAAACAAGACAACCAAAATTGTACTATGACAACATGCAAACTCTCAGGATAAGTTGGAGGTGCCCCAGAAGGGAAAGGTTAATATACCACACCATCCTAGCCTGCTAACCTCACACCTACACCTCCAAAATGGAGAACAATTCTGGACTTAAAAAAATACCATCCTTCATGATTTATAACACAAACTTACCAATATGACTATAAAGTAAAGCTAAGCTAATGGAGATATTTTGCTGAATTCACTTGTACTGAGAAGTGTGCAAAAACTACACCCAAATCCTGTCCATATGCAATTTGGATGTTACATTATACCTCTTGTCACCATCACATTACATTCTCCTTACATTTGTATATTTATTTATGACTTCTTTGACTGCTATGTCTCTGGGTTGGTAGCCTTTCATTATTATAATCAAAAAGAAGCACTAAGCCACAAGGGCTATACAGCTAGCCTTCCATTATTGGTTCACATTCCTTTCCCCCATCCCTTACTTCATGTCTCTTCAACTTCCCTTAAATTATTTTAATGGTTTGTCTTTTACATCTTTAATGAATTGCAACTGTTCTTGCTATTAAGGACATTTTTTGTCTTAATAATGTTTCTGTTTCTCTTGCATAACAAAGGCTTTTCATGTACGTAGTGTAAAATTTTGCTATTTATTCCTATTTTGCAGTTTCCAGATAAATCTGTCAGATAACTATCAAAAAGCTTTTTAAATAAATAAATGAAGGCTGCCCATACATTATAGAGCTGTGACCTATCCATGCGCATACACAATTCGAGGAAATGAAGAGGTTTGCAGCCAGATCAATCACTGGACTACAGTCTGTCCTCCAAATCCCCTCAAGGGAGGTTCCTTGATGCTGGTGAGGGGCTCTTGATCTAGGGAATTGGATCTGTGCTCCAGTTCCTTGAATTGAGCCTGAATACCTTCCATCCCCCCCCCCACAGGTGCTGTATAATCCTATGGGTTTAGCACTCCATGGTTTTTATTGTAATAGCCAAGCACAGTTCTGTGAATGCACCTCTACATGCAGCTTGGCAAATACAAACAATGCAAAATACCTGCAGAGAAGCCCTCCAATACAGAGGGAGGCAAGAAAGACTGAATATAACCAGGTGTATCTTTGATTTCACAACTACATTATGAACTTGGGAGTGGTCCAGAGGAAAAGGGCAACTAGAGATTAAGGTATTACACCATATGAAGGGTCACACCACACCACCCAGAGGGCATACCAGATACCGCACACATTTCCTGGCAAAACAGTTACCTTGGATATAATATTACATGGAAGCCAGATTGTGGATCTTCACTACTTGGACTCGTACAGCTAAAACACAAGAAAATTAAAAATACATATATAGTATACACTAATTGACCAACTATAAAATATTTATACTGTCCACCCAGGGAAGTACTACCGTCCTGCCAGATGACTGTGAAACAAAAACCTGTAACTGTTTTGCATGATGGTAGGATTGCTGGTTTCTTTTTCTGTCTCATAAACACGCTAAGATAACAGGGATATCTTGCTACTCCTACTTACACTTTGGTCACACTTCACAGACACGCACATGCATATATATATATACATACATCTAGGTTTTTCTCCTTTTTCTAAATAGCTCTTGTTCTTTTTTATTTCTTCTATTGTCCATGGGGAAGTGGAAAAGAATCTTTCCTCCGTAAGCCATGCGTGTCGTATGAGGCGACTAAAATGCCGGGAGCAATGGGCTAGTAACCCCTTCTCCTGTATACAATTACTAAAAAAGAGAAGAAGAAAAACTTTATAAAACTGGGTTGCTTAAATGTGCGTGGATGTAGTGCGGATGACAAGAAACAGATGATTGCTGATGTTATGAATGAAAAGAAGTTGGATGTCCTGGCCCTAAGCGAAACAAAGCTGAAGGGGGTAGGAGAGTTTCAGTGGGGGGAAATAAATGGGATTAAATCTGGAGTATCTGAGAGAGTTAGAGCAAAGGAAGGGGTAGCAGTAATGTTAAATGATCAGTTATGGAAGGAGAAAAGAGAATATGAATGTGTAAATTCAAGAATTATGTGGATTAAAGTCAAGGTTGGATGCGAGAAGTGGGTCATAATAAGCGTGTATGCACCTGGAGAAGAGAGGAATGCAGAGGAGAGAGAGAGATTTTGGGAGATGTTAAGTGAATGTATAGGAGCCTTTGAACCAAGTGAGAGAGTAATTGTGGTAGGGGACTTGAATGCTAAAGTAGGAGAAACTTTTAGAGAGGGTGTGGTAGGTAAGTTTGGGGTGCCAGGTGTAAATGATAATGGGAGCCCTTTGATTGAACTTTGTATAGAAAGGGGTTTAGTTATAGGTAATACATATTTTAAGAAAAAGAGGATAAATAAGTATACACGATATGATGTAGGGCGAAATGACAGTAGTTTGTTGGATTATGTATTGGTAGATAAAAGACTGTTGAGTAGACTTCAGGATGTACATGTTTATAGAGGGGCCACAGATATATCAGATCACTTTCTAGTTGTAGCTACACTGAGAGTAAAAGGTAGATGGGATACAAGGAGAATAGAAGCATCAGGGAAGAGAGAGGTGAAGGTTTATAAACTAAAAGAGGAGGCAGTTAGGGTAAGATATAAACAGCTATTGGAGGATAGATGGGCTAATGAGAGCATAGGCAATGGGGTCGAAGAGGTATGGGGTAGGTTTAAAAATGTAGTGTTAGAGTGTTCAGCAGAAGTTTGTGGTTACAGGAAAGTGGGTGCAGGAGGGAAGAGGAGCGATTGGTGGAATGATGATGTAAAGAGAGTAGTAAGGGAGAAAAAGTTAGCATATGAGAAGTTTTTACAAAGTAGAAGTGATGCAAGGAGGGAAGAGTATATGGAGAAAAAGAGAGAAGTTAAGAGAGTGGTGAAGCAATGTAAAAAGAGAGCAAATGAGAGAGTGGGTGAGATGTTATCAACAAATTTTGTTGAAAATAAGAAAAAGTTTTGGAGTGAGATTAACAAGTTAAGAAAGCCTAGAGAACAAATGGATTTGTCAGTTAAAAATAGGAGAGGAGAGTTATTAAATGGAGAGTTAGAGGTATTGGGAAGATGGAAGGAATATTTTGAGGAATTGTTAAATGTTGATGAAGATAGGGAAGCTGTGATTTCGTGTATAGGGCAAGGAGGAATAACATCTTGTAGGAGTGAGGAAGAGCCAGTTGTGAGTGTGGGGGAAGTTCGTGAGGCAGTAGGCAAAATGAAAGGGGGTAAGGCAGCCGGGATTGATGGGATAAAGATAGAAATGTTAAAAGCAGGTGGGGATATAGTTTTGGAGTGGTTGGTGCAATTATTTAATAAATGTATGGAAGAGGGTAAGGTACCTAGGGATTGGCAGAGAGCATGCATAGTTCCTTTGTATAAAGGCAAAGGGGATAAAAGAGAGTGCAAAAATTATAGGGGGATAAGTCTGTTGAGTGTACCTGGTAAAGTGTATGGTAGAGTTATAATTGAAAGAATTAAGAGTAAGACGGAGAATAGGATAGCAGATGAACAAGGAGGCTTTAGGAAAGGTAGGGGGTGTGTGGACCAGGTGTTTACAGTGAAACATATAAGTGAACAGTATTTAGATAAGGCTAAAGAGGTCTTTGTGGCATTTATGGATTTGGAAAAGGCATATGACAGGGTGGATAGGGGGGCAATGTGGCAGATGTTGCAAGTGTATGGTGTAGGAGGTAGGTTACTGAAAGCAGTGAAGAGTTTTTACGAGGATAGTGAGGCTCAAGTTAGAGTATGTAGGAAAGAAGGAAATTTTTTCCCAGTAAAGGTAGGCCTTAGACAAGGATGTGTGATGTCACCGTGGTTGTTTAATATATTTATAGATGGGGTTGTAAGAGAAGTAAATGCGAGGGTCTTGGCAAGAGGCGTGGAGTTAAAAGACAAAGAATCACACACAAAGTGGGAGTTGTCACAGCTGCTCTTTGCTGATGACACTGTGCTCTTGGGAGATTCTGAAGAGAAGTTGCAGAGATTGGTGGATGAATTTGGTAGGGTGTGTAAAAGAAGAAAATTAAAGGTGAATACAGGAAAGAGTAAGGTTATGAGGATAACAAAAAGATTAGGTGATGAAAGATTGAATATCAGATTGGAGGGAGAGAGTATGGAGGAGGTGAATGTATTCAGATATTTGGGAGTGGACGTGTCAGCGGATGGGTCTATGAAAGATGAGGTGAATCATAGAATTGATGAGGGAAAAAGAGTGAGTGGTGCACTTAGGAGTCTGTGGAGACAAAGAACTTTGTCCTTGGAGGCAAAGAGGGGAATGTATGAGAGTATAGTTTTACCAACGCTCTTATATGGGTGTGAAGCGTGGGTGATGAATGTTGCAGCGAGGAGAAGGCTGGAGGCAGTGGAGATGTCATGTCTGAGGGCAATGTGTGGTGTGAATATAATGCAGAGAATTCGTAGTTTGGAAGTTAGGAGGAGGTGCGGGATTACCAAAACTGTTGTCCAGAGGGCTGAGGAAGGGTTGTTGAGGTGGTTCGGACATGTAGAGAGAATGGAGCGAAACAGAATGACTTCAAGAGTGTATCAGTCTGTAGTGGAAGGAAGGCGGGGTAGGGGTCGGCCTAGGAAGGGTTGGAGGGAGGGGGTAAAGGAGGTTTTGTGTGCGAGGGGCTTGGACTTCCAGCAGGCATGCGTGAGCGTGTTTGATAGGAGTGAATGGAGACAAATGGTTTTTAATACTTGACGTGCTGTTGGAGTGTGAGCAAAGTAACATTTATGAAGGGATTCAGGGAAACCGGCAGGCCGGACTTGAGTCCTGGAGATGGGAAGTACAGTGCCTGCACTCTGAAGGAGGGGTGTTAATGTTGCAGTTTAAAAACTGTAGTGTAAAGCACCCTTCTGGCAAGACAGTGATGGAGTGAATGATGGTGAAAGTTTTTCTTTTTCGGGCCACCCTGCCTTGGTGGGAATCGGCCGGTGTGATAATAAAAAAAAATAATTTGACACTTCTATAATGAAAAATATACTACATAAATAACAATATATATATTACCCTGATATATAGTATAAACTAAATGAAATTTCCAGTATAAACTAAATGAATCAAATTCATCTTTCCATTTTAACTGAAAGTGGTAAACTACACACATTATTTTTTCTTAGTAAATGTGTGTGTAATATTGTCTATAAAATAGTTCACACTTCAGCTGATGCTGAACTGAGATCAATTCTTAATTAATCTAGAAACAAAACCTATCTGTGTAATTTGTATTACACAATATGAAAATGAAGGGTTATTTTTTTAAATACTGAACTGTTTGAAACAAATATGTCAGGTGACAGTCTGAAGCACTGATCACTCTTATCTTGCTCTTAAAGGAATGCTTTATTAACTTGCTGCATACCGTAGCAAAGAGATATAATTGGAAGTGCAAAATAAACCCAGTTTAAAACGAGTGCAGTGGGCACAATACAGAACACTGTATCAACATCCTACCAGAAGATATCAAACTGCTATGACAAGTGTAGAAGTCTTCAAGAGAAAACTGGACAACTATCTTCACCAGTGCCAGATCAACCAGGCTGTGATGGATATGTGGGTCAGCAGGCCACCAGCAGTGACAGTCTGGCTGATCAGGCAAGTGCCAGACGAGCCTGGTAAGTAACACGCAGCAATCAAACTAGGTGTTAATGACTTGCTCTTGTACCCTGTTATTATCTGTGAGCGATTTATCGCAATAAGCACAAGTATTTTTCACCCCCCCTCACCCCCACACTGAAGGTTGTTCTGGGGGTCAACACCCCTACAGCCCGATCCATGACCAGGCATCATGGTGGATCAGGGCCTGATCAACTAGGCTGTTACTGCTGATTACATGCACTCCAACATACAAACCACAGCCTGGGTGAGTCACATTTTTATGAATGAAAAAGTAGGTAAACTAATGAAGCTTTTAATATATATAGGCACAACAACCATCAACCTTTAAGAGACCACAATTTTTTTGCTTTAAGAGAGTTGTTTAAAAAAAATCATAGCAATTACCCCACACTTTCAAGCTACTGGGCCACCCTTAATTTACTGTATGATACATATTTACCAAATAATGTACTTTTAATAAAGAAAATGCTTATCTAATATGAATAATAAGTGAAATTACAGAACGCCACCTGGAAATCTTTACTAACGATTAGCACGAGTGCCTTCCCAAAGCAAAATATCCTGGCGATTTACTGAAACCATGTCAAAAGATATTTTACGACCCAGCTAGGATTTTTCTAGCTTCACTGAACAAAGCTCAACAGTTCTTCCTATGTAATGAAATTCATGATTCTTTCCTCCAAATTACACCAGTTAAGCACATTCCTTCATACCACTTTTATTATTCATTTCTCAGATTTTTTGTTGTTTTTGTAATATTCCTGTATCTTTGCAAGTTCAGCTAAAACAGACAATAGTGGCCCAGTTGCAGAAGTCGAGTGGGGCCAAGTTAGACATGATTTTGTTGGGATTTTTAACCATGAGGGTTAGTCACCCAAGATAACCCAAGAAAGTCGGTGCATCATCGAGGACTGTCTTATTTTCACTGGGGTCCTTCAATCTCGTTCCTCAGGATGCAACCCATACCAGTCAGCTAACACCTACCTACTTGTTAGGTGAACGAAGACAGCAGGTGTAAGGAAACGCGCTCCATGTTTCCACCCAACCGGAGATTGAACCATGGTCATTCAGTGTGTGAAGCAAGAGCAATGCCTACCAGGCCCCAGATTTCTCAAGCTGTTTGCTAATCACCCTCTTCACTCTTTGCTAAGTTATAACAGTGTAATATTTAATTAAATTGCATAAGTTTATACAACATGCACAGATATAGAAATTGGCCTTAGAGGTTTCCCTACTTGGAATTTGCAATTTTTGGCTGCCTCTGATTTCTTTCAGTACACAAGTGTTAAATATTAAAATTACCTAATCTCTCTTAAATCAGTACATCAATATTAAAACTGCCCATATAAAACAAAAAAGTAGGTGATGTGGAGTGAACAGCAGCAGCAGCAGGTGAGGTGGTGTGAACAGCAGCAGCAGGCGAGTGTGAGCAGTAGCAGCAGCAGCAGCAGCAGCAGGTGAGGTGGTGTGAGCAGCAGCAGCAGGTGAGGTGGTGTGAGCAGCAGCAGCAGCAGATGAGGTGGTGTGAGCAGCAGCAGATGAGGTGGTGTGAGCAGCAGCAGATGAGGTGGTGTGAGCAGCAGCAGTAGCAGCAGCAGATGAGGTGGTGTGAGCAGCAGCAGCAGATGAGGTGGTGTGAGCAGCAGCAGCAGCAGTGGTGGTGGTGTGAGCAGCAGCAGCAGATGAGGTGGTGTGAGCAGCAGCAGCAGAGGTAGAGTGAGCAGTAGCAGCATGTGGGGTGGTGTGAGCAGCAGTAGCATGTGGGGGTGGTGTGAGCAGCAGTAGCATGTGGGGGTGGTGTGAGCAGCAGCAGGTGAGTAGCAGCAGCAGAGTGGGGAGGAGTAGTAGCAGCAGCAGAGTGGGGAGGAGTAGTAGCAGCAGCAGAGTGAGGAGCAGCAGCAGCAGCAGCAGAGTGGGGAGGAGTAACAGCAGCAGGTGAATAGGGAGAAGCAGCAGCAGCAGGTGAGGGAGTGGGTAGGAGCAGCAGCAGGTGAGGGAGTGGGTAGGAGCAGCAGCAGGTGAGGGAGTGGGTAGGAGCAGCAGCAGGTGAGGGAGTGGGTAGGAGCAGCAGCAGGTGAGGGAGTGGGTAGGAGCAGCAGCAGGTGAGAGAGTGGGTAGGAGCAGCAACAGGTGAGGGAGTGGGGAGGAGCAGCAACAGGTGAGGGAGTGCAGAGGAGCAGCAGGTGAGGGAGCAGGGAGGAGCAGCAACAGGTGAGGGAGTGGGGATAAGCAGCAGCAAGTGAGGGAGTGGGGATTAGCAGAAGCAAGTGAGGGAATGGGGATTAGCAGCAGCAGCAGGTGAGGGAGTGGGGAGGAGCAGCAGCACGTGAGGGAGTGGGGAGGAGTAGCAGCGCACGAGGGAGTGGGGAGCAGCAGGTGAGGGTGCAAGGAGCAGCATCAGCAGGCGAGGGTGTGAGGAGCAGCATCAGCAAGTGAGGGTATGAGGAGCAGCATCAGCAGATGAAGGTGTGAGGAGCAGCAGCAGATGAGGGTGAGTAGTAGTAGTAGGTGAGGGTGCGATAAGCAGCATCAGCACGTGAGGGTGCAAGGAGCAGCAGCAGCAGGTGGTGATGGCATGAGCAGCAGCAGCAGGTGGTGAGGGCATGAGCAGCAGCAGCAAGTGGTGAGGGCATGAGCAGCAGCAGCAAGTGGTGAGGGCATGAGCAGCAGCAGCAGGTGGTGAGGGCATGAGCAGCAGCAGCAGGTGGTGAGGGCATGAGCAGCAGCAGCAGGTGGTGAGGGCATGAGCAGCAGCAGCAGGTGGTGAGGGCATGAGCAGCAGCAGCAGCAGGTGGTGAGGGCATGAGCAGCAGCAGCAGCAGGTGGTGAGGGCATGAGCAGCAGCAGCAGCAGGTGGTGAGGGCATGAGCAGCAGCAGCAGCAGGTGGTGAGGGCATGAGCAGCAGCAGCAGCAGCAGGTGGTGAGGGCATGAGCAGCAGCAGGTGGTGAGGGCATGAGCAGCAGCAGGTGGTGAGGGCATGAGCAGCAGCAGCAGCAGGTGGTGAGGGCATGAGCAGCAGCAGCAGCAGGTGGTGAGGGCATGAGCAGCAGCAGCAGCAGCAGCAGGTGGTGAGGGCATGAGCAGCAGCAGCAGCAGCAGCAGGTGGTGAGGGCATGAGCAGCAGCAGCAGGTGGTGAGGGCATGAGCAGCAGCAGCAGGTGGTAAGGGCATGAGCAGCAGCAGCAGGTGGTAAGGGCATGAGCAGCAGCAACAGGTGGTGAGGGCATGAGCACCAACAGCATAGGTGGAAATACACAAGTACTCAAAAACGAAAATAGGGAGCTAATTAATTAAGCAACACGTTACCAAAATATTTTGGTACAGATTTATAACTTGCAGCATAACCCGTTGTGATTAATTTTTTTTACTTGCTTTCAGTACAAATTATGGATTTTAGCATTGCAATTCTTGAACTCTGCAGCAAAAGCAGAACAGGAATTCCAAATTTCAAGGTGGGAACTATTGTACTGTGTTTGCATGACATTAGCATAAGAAGCACGGGTGATGGTTCACGATTGCATCTATGACCTGTTGTACATGGAGCTACACAGAGTTTCAGTAAAATTAATGGGAGAAGGTCAAGTAGAACCCACTGGTCTAGTTAACAATGAATGACCCTAATGTAAAAACAATATGTGACAGATTATATGACAAAGCTGAGGTTAAACTAAAACATATAAAGTGCAGCTAATTAACAAATGAGAGATTTGTCAACATATTTGGTTGAAAATACACTCTTAAGAGACAAATGAAGTAAGAACACTAATGGAGAAAATATGGCTTTGTTTGTCAAGAATAAATGTAGCAAGATGCTGGATAAGGTGGTATTTGTTGTTGGGAATACAATTTACAGTGAAGAATTGCTGAATTTATATAATAAAGACAACAGTTCAATGCTTCTTTTCACAATATGGTTTTCTGACAATGTCTCGCGATTACTGCATTTGATGCAGTACTTTTGCACTCCACTTTTAACACCTTTCAATGAAGTCTGCCTTACTTTTATCCTTTTACATTATAATAACCAGTTCATAAGTGGTTTTTAGAGGTAAAAGCTTTATCCCTATTTCAACATCATTCCAAATTCTCTTTCCTCCTACATGTCCTCTTAACCCTTTCACTGTCTAGTGTAGATCTACATCGAGGCCAATGTCACTCGTGTGGATTTAAGTCTAAATCATAGTGCCCTCAAATACTGTATATAGTGCCCTCAGAATACTGTATATAAATATATAAAAAAAAAATCTTGCCTGTTATGTGATCAGAATATACATGTACATATACTATATAAAAAAAAATTCCAGCCTGTTATGTTCCCACCACTGATACACAAATTGAGTGATTTCTCACATCTGTTCCTATAACAGAAGAACACTAACATAGTTTGTTAGGTCATAAAGCTTAGCTTTTTAGCTCTGAAACTGAAGTCGGATGGTATTAAGTGAAGTCAAGAGTTTTCTAGTCATCAGCATCATTTTTGGTCACTTGATAAAATATAACCACGAGTTATTCAACATAATTTAGGTCCATTTTAGGTCAGATTATATCAGGTTAGTGCTTGCCAATAATTTTACTTAATATACATATATGGGAGAACTTTCTGCCAGTAAGAAAAATTTGATTTGACCAATCCATGACTTGGTTACATTGACAAGATTGCTGGCATTCTTCTGAGTATCATAATTTAGTAGGAACCTATATAACTGCTGCAAATACCTGTTCAACTGAACTATCAATTTCTTGTGCACATGAAATAGTTCTTGTTACATGTTTGAAGGCAGAATGAGCTCGAAACCTTGGTGGCCAAGTTTTCAAGTTATGGTACCTATGGGTTGCCACAGAATTTTCGTACAGAATTTTTTATATGCCCTAAACACAAATCATTACCCTTCATCATAAATGTCCATCATAAAAAAGTTTGACAGTTCTAGTGGAAACCATATCTTTACAGTGATGGCCACTGATCCTTTATTTTCAAACCTAACCAAGTAAATTAATATGATAAGTGAACAAGTTTAAACAAGGCAAATATCACAACCTGCAACAAAGTCAATTAACTGAATCAGCACCCATGAAAACCGACGTTGAGTTGCAAAGGCATTGTACACCTGATTTGGATATGCCAGTCTGAACCACAATAGAACTTTACATGAAATATTGTAAAATGTGCGTATCATGCTGAAAATAGGTGCCCGTGGAGTTGTACTATGAAAGTTATAATAGTACTTACCTTCCCCTAGCAGAGTTGTTGTCATTGCCCTCTCGCACCTTGCTTGCCTGAGGCCTGATGTTTTTGGGCTTTTTTGCCCGTTTCTTCTTAGCGACTGCTGCAACTGGAAGAAACATTGGATAGTTACCATCTCCACGACTCCCAAATACCTATACCCACACGTATTTCCATAGCATAAATGGTACTTACTGCGGCGATTCATTTCGGGCTTGGTGCTCATTTTCACTGGCAGGGTCCTCAGTCACCACTGCTCACACCACCAACAGATGCCACTCACAACACTAAGTGAGGCTGGATATGCGCAACTCTCTATACTTCTCTTCTCTTTTACTCAACCTATAATTCCATACTGAAACGAGAATCGAGGAGATAATTTAAGTCGTGAGAGCGACGAGCCGGAAAAAAAAGGAGGCCGAAATTCGAAGATGTCATAAGGTGGGAATTGTTACAGCCGGACACACGCGCGATTATCGATGTAACTTCATAGGAAAAAATGGGGATTATGTGATCAATAATAGGCTTACAGATCTGTCAAGAATATATCAAATAACAACTTCGTTTGCCTTATTTATTGACTGGAGGTGTTTAGAGGTAGTATAAGGAATATTAAAATGATGGAGGGTTGGATCAGCTGTTCACCATAACAAGAGGAGCGGCGGTGGAGGCAGCAGCAATGAGACAATGCAAGATTAACACACTTTACTCCCAATAATGTCAAGTACCCGGTATTCCGCAAGGGTTCCCGGTCTCCGTCAGCATGGTCGACATCACCTCATGCAGAAGCTGCACTTCAGAGAGGTGAGGCTTGAATGATAGCTGAGAAGTGTAGTATAAATTAAGAGCTGCTTCCTCTAGTGTCGTACTCATGGTCATGGCCACCATAGTCCGCACCAACACTTTACTACCTTTTAACTTTATTATTCCGTTTGCGTTTTAATGGGAAGTGTCACTCTTCTTACAGAATTAATTCTTTTTGTTTCAGATATACATGATTGATGGCGTGTGTCTCCTTTTATCACTATTAAAATTGCATTGAACGGATAGCGTCCTTGCTCAGATAAAATGTGAAGCATATATTTTGTCCTCTTGTACCCTTATCATAAAGAAATTGTGATAACATTTATTAGAGACCTTATTGGATAAAGTAATGATACCAGTATAATGTTCGTTAGATGCTAAAAACTGTCAGATAATCATTAGATAAATCGAGGCATGATTATGTTCATGCTCATTAGTGTTTATTAACATTAACCACTTAAGTGTACTTAATAATAGTAATAATAATGATAACACTCATAACGATTATAATTTATACAGGTCCATGATACAATTAATATAGACCTAGCTGACATGATTTCCAGTCTATATATAGAGCCCCTGGTTATGCAGAACATTTTGGGCAACTTAGGTTAGTTTTGCCCCATAAGATGTGACCCAAGACAGACAGTTAGCTAACACCTAGGTACCTACTTACTGCTAAGTTAACAGGAACAACTGGTAAGGAAATATGCTCAACGTTTCCATTAATTCATGCTACCAATGAGTCACAAATACCCTCACAGTTTGGCATTGTTCACTTTAATGCTTTTCAGTCATATACAAAATTTTGTGAAAATTCTGTAAGTTCCTATTAATGTATAAATTGTATACAGTATTACACAAGGGCAGAACTTTTGCGCTGAAGCAAGAACTTCATATACCATAGTAATGTACTGTATTATAGTAACAACGTTTTACAGTTACACAAGATAATATAAATTCTTGTAGTGTTCAAAAATGTTTATTCTAGATACAGTACACCCAACTGAAAACCAAAAAATGCAAAGATGATGATATGCCTGATGGGAGAGCATTAAAGGATCCCCAGTGGAAATAAGAGTAAGAGTGGATTTGTTGGATTATCCTGAGTTACTTACCCTCTGGGTTGATAATCCAGCTAAGATCTTCAATTATTATTTGTATACTCCATCTCTGCCTTTTGTTTTTAAACTTGGACTATTAAATGATGAATATTTATTTTTCTTAACGATCATTATTATTAAATTTCAGTTATATGGAGAAACAAGACAAACTCGCTCTAGACCAAGACAGAGACTGTTTTATCAGCTTCCTCACCGCTTGGCCTTTTCTTTGGCACAGGTGGCTCCTAAATCTGCTCTGGCTGCAGGGTTAGTGCACTATTCTTTTTATAATTTATGTTGTTCCCTTTTTTATAAACTTAATTTCTTTTATATACAGTATATTTTATAATCTATTAATGAATTTGTTTACAAAAAATGTGTGTAACCATGTCATATGATTTAATATGTCAACAAGAAACAACTGTTATATTAATATGTAATTTCACTACAGTGACTGGAAATTAAATTCCAAGTTCTTGCATGATCTCTGTATCTCATTATCAAGAAATAAACAGTAGGGCCATACTTATTCGGCAGGTTAAGTTCCAGGCTACTGCCGGAAAGCAGACTTCGCCGGAAAGCAGAAGTCCATTTTTTCCATTTATAAATGCATATAAATGCCAGATAACAAGTTTAACATATATTAAGTTAGCAATAGAACTAGGCATTAAAAAGGTGAGTTTCATTTGTGTGAAGTAAAGTTGGGAAGTATGGGTAGCCAGGAAGGGCAGCCCTCCCAACCCCACCCACACATAATGTAAACAAACCAGATGAATGCATCTGGTTTTCATCACAAGTCCTACAAATTGCCTGGCTACCACAAGTGCTATGAGTTGCCCGGCTACCACAAGTCCTACAAGTCGCCTGGCTACCACAAGTCCTACAAGTCCCCTGGCTACCACATCTCATATATTTTTTTTTTTTTCCTCAACAAGTCAGCTGTCTCCCACCGAGGCAGGGTGACCCAAAGAGAAAGAAAATCCCCAAAAAGACAATACTTTCATCATCATTCAACACTTTCACCTCACTCACACATAATCACTGTTTTTGCAGAGGTGCCCAGAATACGACAGTTTAGAAGTATATACGTATAAAAATACACAATACTATATCTCTCCAAACTGCCAATATCCCAAACTCTTCCTTTAGAGTGCAGGCATTGTACTTCCCATTTCCAGGACTCGAGTCCGGTTATATAAAATAACCGGTTTCCCTGAATCCCTTCACTAAATATTACCCTGCTCGCACTCCAACAAATCGTCGGGTTCCAAATGTCATTTGTCTCCATTCACGCCCATCTAACACGCTCAAGCACGCTTGCTGGAAGTCCAAACCCCTCGCAGACAACACATCCTTTACCCCTTCCCTCCAACCTTTTTGAGGACGACCCCTACCTCGCCTTCCTTCCCCTACAGATTTATATGCTCTCCATGTCATTCTACTTTGATCCATTCTCTCTAAATGACCAAACCACCTCAACAAACCCTCTTCAGCCCTCTGACTAATACTTTTATTAACTCCACACCTTCTCCTAATTTCCACACTCCGAATTATCTGCATAATATTTACACCACACATTACCCTTAGACAGGACATCTCCACTGCCTCCAACCGCCTCCTCGCTGCAGCATTTACAACCCAAGCTTCACACCCATATAAGAGTGTTGGTACTACTATACTTTCATACATTCCCTTCTTTGCCTCCATAGACAACATTTTTTGCCTCCACATATACCTCAATGCACCACTCACCTTTTTTTCCTTCATCAATTCTATGATTGACCTCATCCTTCATAAATCCATCCGCTGACACGTCAACTCCCAAATATCTGAAAACATTCACTTCTTCCATGCTCCTCCTCCCCAATTTGATATCAAATTTTTCTTTATCTAAATCATTTGATACTCTCATCACCTTACTCTTTTTCTGTGTTCACTTTCAACTTTCTATCTTTACACACATCCCAAATTCGTCCACTAACCTTTTCAATTTTTCTTTAGAATCTCCCATAAGCACAGTATCATCAGCAAAAAGTAACTGTGTCACTTCCCATTTTGCATTTAATTCCCCATAATTTAATCCCACCCCTCTCCCAAACACCCTAGCATTTACTTCTTTTACAACCCCATCTATAAATATATTAAACAACCATGGTGACATTACACATCCCTGTCTAAGACCTACTTTTACCGGGAAGTAGTCTCCCTCTCTTCTACACACCCTAACCTGAGCCTCACTATCCTCATAAAAACTCTTTACAGCATTTAGTAACTTACCACCTATTCCATGCACTTGCAAAATCTGCCACATTGCTCCCCTATCCACTCTATCATATGCCTTTTCTAAAACCATAAATGCAATAAAAACTTCCCTACCTTTATCTAAATACTGCTCACATATATGCTTCAATGTAAACACTTGATCTACACATTCCCTACCCACTCTATATTTTTTTTTTTTTTTCAACAAGTCGGCCGTCTCCCACCAAGGCAGGGTGACCCAAAAAAGAAAGAAAATCCCCAAAAAGAAAATACTTTCATCATCATTCAACACTTTCACCACACTCACACATTATCACTGTTTTTGCAGAGGTGCTCAGAATACAACAGTTTAGAAGCATACACATATAAAGATGCACAACATATCCCTCCAAACTGCCAATATCCCAAACCCCTCCTTTAAAGTGCAGGCATTGTACCTCCCATTTCCAGGACTCAAGTCCGACTATATGAAAATAACCGGTTTCCCTGAATCCCTTCACTAAATATTACCCTGCTCACACTCCACAGATCGTCAGGTCCCAAGTACCATTCGTCTCCATTCACTCCTATCAAACACGCTCATGCACGCTTGCTGGAAGTCCAAGCCCCTTGCCCACAAAACCTCCTTTACCCCCTCTCTCCAACCCTTTCGAGGACGACCCCTACCCCGCCTTCCTTCCCCTATAGATTTATATGCTTTCCATGTCATTCTACTTTGATCCATTCTCTCTAAATGACCAAACCACCTCAGCAACCCCTCTTCTGCTCTCTGACTAATACTTTTATTAACTCCACACCTTTTCCTAATTTCCACACTCCGAATTTTCTGCATAATATTTACACCACACATTGCCCTTAAACAGGTACGTAGTCCGCCTGGGCTACATACCTACACCTACCTACATAGCTACACGATATTTAATATGGCCCAGAGCCATATTATTACCATTGACATGCCATGCTCACTGAGTTTAATCGTTTATAACAGCTACCTTTAGATGCCATCATAAACAAAGGGAGAAGTAATGAATAATTCAAGCCGAGAATTGTAAACAAAGCATTATGTATTAAGGGGAGTGATATAATGTTTTCCCTCCTCCCGGCTACCACACCTCCCTAGTACTAACATAAACAAAATGTTTATATACTATGTAACGTGTTTCTTATATAATTTTGAAGAAAATATCATAGATTGATTTATGAAAATGTATATGTTGATGTAAAATTAGACATTTTACCCTTAAACTGTCCAAACGTAGATCTACGTTTTTTTCAACATTTGAAGGTATGTAAAAAAAATAGGTCTTTTTGTTTTTTTACATTTGAAAACGTGTAAAAAACTTTGATCTACTTTTTTTTTTGTTATACATGTTAAAAAAAATGTATTTGAAAATATGTAAAAAACGTAGATCTACTTTTGGAGCACTACACATGTGAACATAGATCTGTTTGGACAGTTTAAGGGTTAATGTGCCCAAGAGTGATTACGTATTATTACATAATAGAGAGATATGCTCATGGAGAATGTAAAAAAAATCGGGTGGCCCGCACCGTATTTGAAAGACCACTTGCCGTATAGAAAGTTTTGGTCATAATTTGAGATTGCCGTATTAGCGAAATGCCAAAAAGTGCGGCCCTACTGTACTACTTTAATGTGATTGAGAGAGAAATATAATATTGGGAATTTAATTGCCATTCACTGTGGTTACATTGAAACCATATTACATGTTTGGATTCAGATGATGTCTATTTTTCTGAACACTAATGTTAAACCTATAAATTTAGAGGGAGGAAAATTGGAGAGAGGTTTGTCGAAATGCCTTGTAACTCGACTATGTAATGCTCTACTGGCTGTTTTCAAGATGTGTTGTTTAGTAGATTATATACATTTACATAGAGTATAAGAGAAAACCTGTTGTTCACATGCTTACATTTAAAACCTTCATTCATATTTTATAACATGTGTAAGTTATGGATACTACAGTATAACATACAGATACTTAATATAATGTGCATGATTTATAAATATACAGAGGTTTAGCCCTTTTTTTTATTATAATAAATTTACAGAAAAAGCTTTAATATAAACAGTTGATAATAAGGTCTCTGGATGAAAAATTTGCCACTCCCCCTTTGTCACTCCATGAATACCCATTTGTAGTCCTTATTTAAGGTAAGTACATCTTAAATAACATTGGAAATGAATATTGTGACGTATAGGTAACTGATGTGTGTGGTATATAGAATATATAAATATAAAATGTAAAAGGGGCTAAATAAACAGCTAATTTATGTGCTTTAGAAGGAAGAATGATTTTACAACTTCTTGTAAGAAAAAAGTTTCTGTCCCAAGATAAGCTAGTAGAAGGTTATACCTCCAATGCTTCTTGTGCTGAATGAAACTAGTGTGGTGTGATAAATTATATAATCTGATTGGGGTGTATTCACACTTGTGGAAAGATAGCAGTTGAATGAATCATGGTGAATGTGTTTTCCTTTGGGACACCCTGCGTTGGCAGAAGGCCATTGAATTAGAAAAAATAAAATATATTTTTGTACTTCATTTTTTGTATATGACTATGCAAACAGGTTTAATCATAAATAATTTTTACTGTTGCTACATATCCGTACCATTTCATCATTAAACCTAACATGCATTTTCTTTTCTTAATAGACATGTTTTCTTGGGATTCACAAAGTGTGGCCAGTTTGTCCTGTCATATACTCATTCTTGTGATACAGATGACCACACATTGCAGATGATACACAGGTGGGTAAGGTATCCCATCATTGTATACTAACAAATTTTAACTTGTGAATAGTTTTTCCTGTTTGCTTGTATGTGAATATTAATGTGTGGAGTTGGAATGAGCTTTGAGAATGATTGATTTAACCCTTTCAGGGTCTACAGGCCCTCTCCTAGACTTGTACTCAGGGTCAACAAATTTTCAAAAAAAAAAAAAAAAAATTTCTTATGAAAAAGATAGAGAATCTTTTCCCGATCATGAAGACACCAAAAGTATGAAATTTGATGGAAAACTTACGGAATTATGCTCTCGCGAAGTTAGCGGTCTCAACTATGTTTACGCATCGGCAATTTTGCCCACTTTGAGCCCTATTTTCGGCCAATTCCAGTGTACTAGTCAACAAAAATCATAACTATTTCGCTAGAACTCCATTTTTTCTATCGAATGAGTACAAGAAACCACCCATTTACCTATTTCAACTATCCAGTAAAGTGGTCAGAATTTACCAATTTTGCCAATTTCACACAAATTTCAAAAGATGGCAATTTCCAAATAGCGTCCAGAATAAACAAGAAGACATTCCTGGCACTAAAATAACAGTTCCTCTGTTCATTAGTCATGTCCCCACGCCCCTCTTACATCAGCGCACTTGTGAAAGAATATTAGACTCGCCAGTTGACGTGTATTGGACGCATAGCATGATTTGTTTACTTTTGAACTTTGGCAAAAATCAAAGATTTCTGCTACTTTGAGCTCAATTTCAAGGTACTTTTCATTGTAAAACCAATCAAAATCATCTCAATTTCTGTAATATGTCTTCCATTCTATAAAATGAGACCAGGAAAACTAGAATACCATCATAAATACCATACGCAAATACGTACAGTGCAAAGTCGCTGTTTTAAACCAAAAACACTGTCAAAGTTTTTTTTTTCTCTTTACACACTGTGTGCTGCAGGATTTTTTTTATACTGCACACACTGACCACATAGACCCATTCTTTCATATGTGGGCCTACCAGCTTTCTCTCACTAAATTTGAGGGCGCTAGAATTTAGGCATACTAGTACGTCAAAAACCCTGGTGCGTAAGCCGTACTAGTACATCAGAAACCCTGAAAGGGTTAATGGGTATGCATAAGAGTTGATGAGATTAAGGATATATTTAATGAAACTAAAGTATTGCAGGGGACAAGGTAGATATGTGGTACCATGTATGATTTGGAGAGAAGAAAGTTTGTGTATAAAATTGTGTTAAACTAACAAGTATCATAATTTGTTTGAGTATCAATATTTTGGAGATGAGAGTGGTGGAGTGGGAATTTGTACAAGTGCTCTGGAACACATACACAACCTTAGAACAAAGGATACTATCATGCAGACTATGCTGATGGCTCCTTGAACCCTGATAGTAGTAGGACAAGGAGTGCTGTTATCATGAACCAGCCTGATGGTACTGTAATACAGAGGTTTATCAGTATTAGAATTAACAATTGGACTTCCACCTTAGAAACTAAGCTGTTTGCCATTCTTGTTGCTCATAAACTTGTAGAAATTGTGGCCACATGCAGTTTAATTGTACCTGACTCTTTCCTCATTATACTTATGTACAGTGGACCCCTGGTTAATGATATTTTCTCATTCCAGAAGTATGTTCAGATGCCAGTACTGACCGAATTTGTTCCCATAAGGAATATTGTGAAGTAGATTAGTCCATTTCAGACCCCCAAACATACACGTACAAACGCACTTACATAAATACACTTACATAATTGGTCGCATTGGGAGGTGATCGTTAAGCGGGGGTCCACTGTACTTGCTTTAAATAGCCTGAGGCCTGAATGTTTCAAGTTTGTGTATGGAGCCAGGCACAAATATACACAAATTTTTAAGAAAGGGCCTCCAGGAGCAAGACAGAGTTGATGAATAAGTTAAATAAACATTAAATAATGTTTAATGTATTTTTGTTTTTTTCAAGCAGAAGTTTATGAAACGTTGTCAGAAAGGAACAATGCAAATAAGAACTAGTAGATCTGGTATCCATCATAAGGAAATGTGTCAAGTTAAACATAGTGTTGTCACTGCTAGACTTAGGCTAGGCTATAAGTATCTCTGGCAGTACAGTTTGTATGGAGATGTCACTGACATAATATGCAAAGTGTGTGGACAGAGACAAGGCCATACACTGCAACATTATGTCTTAGTGTTTTCAAATATCCAACCTCTCAGAGATCCCTCCATGTAAACCTTACAGGATATGACAAAACATCTCATTGTTAATGATAACACAGTATATTCAAAATATTGAGGTTGTATCTACATTTCTCATTGATTAGATGAATGAACAGCTTTTATAAAGGAAATTGCTACCCAATTATGACTAGTTTTGTAGTAGTAATAAGATTTGTTTATTTGAGATTGTATTCCATACTCTATTGTGTACATTAAGTTTATGAAGTAATTGTAAAACGTGAAATGACTAATGTTTCTTTCTACTGATGTAACAGTGCTCAGTATGATCTGTCAAAGAACCATTGTGATCTCTGTAATCCTTATTTTTTGGCACTTCAGCTCACAGGATGAGCATGAGGTGCAGAATAAACTAGTCCCTTAGCCAGCACAACTAAAACACTTGGGTTGAGAATAAGTCAGGCAATGGGTTTGGCAGTGCAATGAAAAACCCTGCTTAGGAATAGATGGTGATTGGTATTCTTAGTGATCGTTCCACTATAACTGAAGGGTGTGAACCAATAGTGTCATAAGTATGAGGAATCCTAGGAGGTTGGTAGACAGCAACTGCCCAGGAAGGTACTACCGTCCTGCCAAGTGAGTGTAAAACGAAAATCTGTATTTGTTTTACATGATGGTAGGATTGCTGGTGTCTTTTGTCTGTCTCATAAACATGCAAGATTTCAGGTACATCTTGCTACTTCTACTTGCACTTAGGTCACACTATACATACATATACAAGCATATATATACACACACCCCTCTGGGTTTTCTTCTATTTTCTTTCTAGTTCTTGTTCTTGTTTATTTCCTCTTATCTCCATGGGGATGCGGAACAGAATTCTTCCTCCGTAAGCCATGCGTGTCATAAGAGACAACTAAAATGCCGGGAGCAAGGGGCTAGTAACCCCTTCTCCTGTATATATTACTAAATGTAAAAGGAGAAACTTTCGCTTTTCCTTTTTGGCCACCCTGCCTTGGCGGGATACGGCCGGTGTGTTGAAACAAAGAAAGAGGTATGAGGAATCCTGGGTAGTAGGTTGGTAGACAGCAACTGCCCAGGGAGGTACTACTGTCCTGCCAAGTGAGTGTAAAACAAAAGCCTGTATTTGTTTTACATGATGGTAGGATTGCTGGTGTCTTTTGTCTGTCCCATAAGCATGCGAGATTTCAGGTACGTCTTGCTACTTCTACTTACACTTAGGTCACACTACACATACATGTACAAGCATATATATACACACACACACACACTCCTCTGGGTTTTCTTCTATTTTTTTTACTAGTTCTTGTTCTTGTTTATTTACTCTTATCTCCATGGGGAAGTGGAACAGAACTCTTCCTCCATAACCCATGCATCTTGTAAGAAGTGGCAACTAAAATGCCAGGAGCAGGGGGGGTTAGCAACCCCTTCTCCTGTATACATTACTAAAATTAAAAAGAGAAACTTTTGTTTTTCTTTTTGGGTCACCCTGCCTTGGTGGGATATAGCTGGTTTGTAAAAAGTAGTAGTAGTATAAGAAATGATTGTTTAATGTATATTTATATATGGCTGCAAGAGAAGTAAATGCTAGGGCATTGGTGAGAGGTGGGGGATTAAAAGATGATGGATCTGATTCAAAGTGAGAATTGTCACAGTTGCTCTTGTGTGGATGACAGAGAAAATGCACAGTGATAAAAGTAAGAAAAAGTCTAGTCAGTGAAAGCTTGAATACCAGAATGGAGGTAGTACCGATATTTTGGAGTGAACATGTTGGCAGGTGGGGCTGTAAAAAACAAGGAAACATGGAATAGATACGGGGGGGGAAAGATAGTTAATGTGTTGAGGCATCTGAGGAAAGAAACCACAGTACGGGCGAGGATTGAACTCACTGTGAGTGAGTCGTAAAACTCCAGACAAACGTTAGCCACTGGGCCAGCTGCCTACTTTAAGACTCGTCCAGCTAGATATATTTATACACCATAGGAAGGTTAGCATAGGCACCACTGTGCCCGTTCCGTGGTTTGCTTCCAATTGTGTTATTACGATTTCTTGAGTCCTGAGGAAAGAAAGGTTTATGTCATGGCAGAAAAAAAAAATCAAGAGTACACTAAATTGATATTAGTTTTGAACATTACAGGAAGGAGGGTGGAGGCAGTGAAGATGTCTGGTTTCAAAGCAGTGTGTGGTGTATTTATTATTCAGAGGATTCAGGATGTAGAAAGTAGAAAACAGATGCTTCAGTGAACCAATGCCTGCAATAAACATTGATAAATAAGTTTAAAGTGTGATTTACCCAGTGGATTTTTTGTTATTTCAAAAGTCTGTTATATCAAGGCCCTTCATATGCAGGCTGATAATGATATAATTATTTTTTTTAATTTCTTAACAGATATAGACTGCACTGGTGGGTGTTTGTTCCATATGCTCCATTACGGAAAGTTGCAGAGGTAATGCTCTTTGGTGACCAGGATTTGCAGGAAAGCTTATATGAAAATATCTTCATTTCTTTATGTCAGTGGCCAAGAGATTTGTCCAAAATCCTAGTATATGGTTGCAGGTAAGAGTAGCACCAAAGCTTTCTTATTAGAGGAGAAATGTTACTAAAACTACACTGTTATTGCACTTATTTCTGAATAACATGTCTTTACTGTACTACAGTGACTAGAAAGTAGCAGTCCATCTTACATGAGCAATACTTTGTGCTTTAAATACTGTTCATCTCTTCATCTTTAGTTCACTAAAAGTATTGTAATGTTGTGTAGGATATATGAGAGTTGCTGAATAAGACACATGGGTAACACCTAGGTCTCTTTTGATGGAGATGTTTTGCCAACCAGTGGCTTTTCAGTCTAATAGAGGAATTCTGGAGATGGTGGAAATAGAGGTAATTTGAGGTGATCAATCCCTCGGCTTTGATAAATCTGAAGCAGAAGCATGAAGAAAATGACCTGAGCCTGAGTTTGGCCTGAAGTAGGCAAGAGTTGAAGATGCCCTCTGGTATAGAGGATATCTTCAACTCTCATCTACTGCTGACTCAACTTTTGGGCATAATCTTCTTCCACAAATGAGTTCTGTCCACTTGTGATGTCTTCGATTGCTGCGGCTTTCCTCTGGCTTGAATAAACAAGTCTCCATCTTGTTTATACTTCAGATTTATCAAGGCTGAGGGACTAATTACCTTCTAGGACCTCTCCACTTTCTTCCACTCTCTCCAGTATTTAACCCCCTGTATTGGACTTCGAAAGCCATTGGTTGGCAAAAATCTCCATCCATAATGATATCCAGGTATTACTATTATATACCATTAGTGTAATAATTGCTTTGCTAAAATTACAATACAACCTAGCCAGGTCACCATCTGGAAAAGACCCGGGCTGGGACAGGACCGGTGAACCTACAACAACAACACAACCTACTCTAACCTTTCTTGCTGGAAAATGTCCTTCAGCTCTGACAAAATACATGTAAACTGTATACACAACCCACATATTGAAAATAAAAATTAGACTATGCTTTGGTCGGCCCTTGACCATTGTCAAGCACAACTTGATATTCAGCCCATTATTATTTTACAACAAACTTTATGCAGTGCCCAACATCACTCTTAATGTTTCCTATTTTTCCAAATGTTTTCTTTATTTTAAATTAAGCTAATTTAGATTAGGTTACAATAGCCTATGAAAATGTGTTTAATTACATGTGAGCAAATTACAAAAGAGAATCATGATAAGTCTGGTAATGAGTTGGCTGAGGAAAAATAGGGAAAACTGAATTCTGAATAAGTACTTCTCTTCGGTGAAAGATGGGCTGTCATATTGGTCACTGACAGGTCAGAATGTTGTCCAGTTTGTTGACTGTGAATTGTTACAGCCATATTATGACTTATTATTCAAACAGTAAGTTGTCTGTGGCTCCTCTTATGTTTTAATTTTTCTAATTATTTTTTTTTTATTAATCTCATTATTTTCATGACATTTCAGTATGATTGAGGGTAATGATGGAGGCAGCTCTCAAACCCGCACTTGTTATATTACTATTACTGCAGTTCCTTCTCTTGATAACTGCTCTGCCTGCTATCAAGTGGCCACTTCATATGAAGAAGACGGTAAGAATATAAGCTTTATCTGTTAATGATAACTAGGTTTTGTGACTGATGTGGCTGTAAGCATTAAATGCAGTATTTTCAAATTCAACAATCAGTGCCATATTTTCAGATCTGGCAGAGCGCTGGAATAGCTGTGTGCGATTTAGCTGTCTTAAGCATGGTATTACCGTTCATACCAGTTTTGAAATGGTTCCGCCCTTCCCCAAGTTCCTCCCAAATGTACAAATGAAACGGAAGGGATTTGTTGTGCTCAATGCTGGTAATTTTATTCATGTACTGAATGTTGATTTAGAAAACATGGATAGAAAAATGAAAGAAGTAGAAACAGAAGTATTAGGTGTAAAACTAAACAATATTGGTGAGGAGAGAGAGGAAGAGGAGGAAAGTGATGATGATAGGGAACAGAATAAAGTAAAAACCAGAAGTGTGTCTGGTGAGCAGTATTGTGTGCCTAATGTGAGGTCTGGTAAAGAATACACTATGATGGATAGTTCCAGTAGTGATGTTGATCCTGAGGCTGATGGCCAAAGTAGCTGTGAGGAGGAAGAAGGAGCTCGATTAGAGAAATATCAAAACGGTACTGAATTAGGAGCAAATGGACTGAGGATAACACTGAGCAGTGGAGTTAGGTTAGGGTGTAATAGCTCAATGACTGACAGAGACAGAGAATGGGAAATTTTAATAGGAAATGTGCCCTCAAGAAGTGAAGGAAGGACTAGAAATGAAGATAATAGTAGAACTCATGGTGATTGTGGAGGTAGCCAGAGAAACAATACTGCTGATGAACAGGGTGTTTCTCATTATTGTGACATTGAAAACTGTGATAACAAAAGTCATGGGAGTCTTGGTGGACTACAGAACAATGAAGCTGCCATGCGAGGTGTTGCCCGCAATCTCACGCTCAAAGAATTTCAGTTGCCTGATGATTCCCCTTATAATTTTTATGGTGATAATGACGGTTTTCGTGATGATGACTCTGATGACTCCACGAGGTGTTCACACATTAGTGAAGAGTCTCGTTTAGGCCGCTCTGATCTCAGGGACAGTATAAACAATGGTGATAAATTTAGATCTGGAACAACTTTTTGTGCAAACCTTTCATTAGCTGATGATTTTCCCATTAATTCTCAGTATTCACAACAAGGTAGAAGAGTTCTCCGAAGTTCAAGTGAAAGTTCCTATGGTGAAAAAACTCCAACTAAACAGGCTGAGAAGGAATACGAATTTATTGATGAAATAACCGAGTCACGTCATGAAAAGCTTAGTGTCTTTCGTCGCAGGCGTCTTGCTGACAAGAAATATGAGTTTTCTGATGAAAATATGGAAAATGTCCCTCAAAAATACAGCAGCTATAGAAGCCAAAGTCGTAGGTTACTGATGAGCCCGTCACGTTCTCCAAGATTTCGCTCAATAGGTGTTCCACTGTCCGAGCTCTCAATAGAGCTGGGTGAATCATCTGGACTCCTCAGATCAGTATTATATGAAAAGCTTCTAAGCCCAAACTCTGGCAGTGGGTCACCTAATGATGTACTTCGACCCATCAACCAGAATATCACCAGTCCTGTCCTTTCGCCACGAGATGACCGATGGAGAGACGAGATTGATCGGTTGGAAAAGGTAAACTTAAAAATTAAAAAACATCATATTGCATCTACTCTTCTATTCACATACTATTTCATCAGACCTTTGTACACTTTTTTTTTTTAACTTTATGCTCACTGTCTTTGTCCAGGTCACTTAATTTATTTTTGGGATATAGTAGCAATTTTATCATACCATATAAAATGCCATTGTTTATTTAATTACTTTACTATATTAATTACATTTCAGTTATACTTCTGTTACTGTTTCCTTTGGTGATCATGTTACACTTTTGCCTTTGCATTTTTTTTTTTAAGCCTACCTCTAATAAATTCTTAGAATGCATGATAAATAATTTTTCTTAAATCTTAAATATGCTACCCTGTAAATTCATTAGTATAAAGATTTATGTGCAAATGTCTTTAAAATTATATTAAATACCTCACAGCATGGGATGTTATAAATAAAATGCTACATAAGAATATGTATTTTACTGAGAAAATCAACTTCAGTGGTGTGATCAGCTTTGTTTTATTTTTTAATGATTTGTGTATACTTTTTCAATTGCCTTTATCTGCTAATGTCATTAATCCAGGGGTTTAGGCATTTGATGCAGTGTTTGGATCTTGCACATAGCAAATTTGTCAAGCACACATGGCAGCTACACAGTTAAAAATTTTGTGTGAAACAAACTTATGACAACTGTGAATAATAAATAATATACAGAGACTTCCCTACATGCGAGCATTCGTGTTGTGAACTTTAGATGATACGAAAGCTTTGCCCCGAGGTCAAAAATTTGAGTGTAAGATTTAGTTCCGTCCGCCACGTGGTGGTGGCGGCAATGTAGCAAGGGAAGTGCCAAGATGAAAACAATACATAGTAGGTTACTATCCCCTACTTACAAACCTGTTTATTTTTTTTATTATCACACTGGCCGATTCCCACCAAGGCAGGGTGGCCCGAAAAAGAAAAACTTTCACCATCATTCACTCTATCACTGTCTTGCCAGAAGGGTGCTTTACACTACAGTTTTTAAACTGCAACATTAACACCCCTCCTTCAGAGTGCAGGCACTGTACTTCCCATCTCCAGGACTCAAGTCCGGCCTGCCGGTTTCCCTGAATCCTTTCATAAATGTTACTTTGCTAACACTCCAACAGCACGTCAAGTATTAAAAACCATTTGTCTCCATTCACTCCTATCAAACACGCTCACGCATGCCTGCTGGAAGTCCAAGCCCCTCGCACACAAAACCTCCTTTACCCCCTCCCTCCAACCCTTCCTAGGCCGACCCCTACCCCGCCTTCCTTCCACTACAGACTGATACACTCTTGAAGTTATTCTGTTTCGCTCCATTCTCTCTACATGTCCGAACCACCTCAACAACCCTTCCTCAGCCCTCTGGACAACAGTTTTGGTAATCCCGCACCTCCTCCTAACTTCCAAACTACGAATTCTCTGCATTATATTCACACCACACATTGCCCTCAGACATGACATCTCCACTGCCTCCAGCCTTCTCCTCGCTGCAACATTCATCACCCATGCTTCACACCCATATAAGAGCGTTGGTAAAACTATACTCTCATACATTCCCCTCTTTGCCTCCAAGGACAAAGTTCTCTGTCTCCACAGACTCCTAAGTGCACCACTCACTCTTTTTCCCGCATCAATTCTATGATTCACCTCATCTTTCATAGACCCATCCGCTGACACGTCCACTCCCAAATATCTGAATACATTCACCTCCTCCATACTCTCTCCCTCCAATCTGATATTCAATCTTTCATCACCTAATCTTTTTGTTATCCTCATAACCTTACTCTTTCCTGTATTCACCTTTAATTTTCTTCTTTTGCACACCCTACCAAATTCATCCACCAATCTCTGCAGCTTCTCTTCAGAATCTCCCAAGAGCACAGTGTCATCAGCAAAGAGCAGCTGTGATAACTCCCACCCTGTGTGTGATTCTTTATCTTTTAACTCCACGCCTCTTGCCAAGACCCTCGCATTTACTTCTCTTACAACCCCATCTATAAATATATTAAACAACCACGGTGACATCACACATCCTTGTCTAAGGCCTACTTTTACTGGGAAAAAATTTCCCTCTTTTCTACATACTCTAACTTGAGCCTCACTATCCTCGTAAAAACTCTTCACTGCTTTCAGTAACCTACCTCCTACACCATACACTTGCAACATCTGCCACATTGCCCCCCTATCCACCCTGTCATACGCCTTTTCCAAATCCATAAATGCCACAAAGACCTCTTTAGCCTTATCTAAATACTGTTCACTTATATGTTTCACTGTAAACACCTGGTCCACACACCCCCTACCTTTCCTAAAGCCTCCTTGTTCATCTGCTATCCTATTCTCCGTCTTACTCTTACTTCTTTCAATTATAACTCTACCATACACTTTACCAGGTACACAAACCTGTTTGTAAGTATGGAAAAGACTGTAACCACCTGAAATGTAGCCTTCAGCCAACTCAGTTTATCTGTGGTATACTGGGTGTGAAGGTCATTGATGCATGTGAGGATGGTAAGAAGACATGTATGCAGTGATATATGGAATCTCTACTGATGATGATTTGTCTAGGTAGTGAGCTTTATGAAGTTACTTGATAAAGTGTACTACATGGAGAAAACATCATGTCTCTCCTGACCATCATGTTGGTATCTTGTACCATTACATACCCATGTACATGAGAAGTTTTGAAATCCTATATCTGACTATCAGGCTGTTCATATAGGCATGAAAACTCATGAAGTTTCACCACAAACCCCATAGGCACGGAAAAAGAACAACATACTTTGTACAATTTTTCTAGTCATAAAAAAATAAGCACTTTTTGAAAAATGTAATATTTTAAGTCGGCCTAGGAAAGGTTGGAGGGAGGGGGTAAAGGAGGTTTTGTGTGCGAGGGGCTTGGACTTCCAGCAGGCATGCATGAGCGTGTTTGATAGGAGTGAATGGAGACAAATGGTTTTTAATACTTGACGTGCTGTTGGAGTGTAAGCAAAGTAACATTTATGAAGGGGTTCAGGGAAACTGGCAGGCCGGACTTGAGTCCTGGAGATGGGAAGTACAGTGCCTGCACTCTGAAGGAGGGGTGTTAATGTTGCAGTTTAAAAACTGTAGTGTAAAGCACCCTTCTGGCAAGACAGTGATGGAGTGAATGATGGTGAAAGTTTTTCTTTTTCGGGCCACCCTGCCTTGGTGGGAATCGACCAGTGTGATAATAAAATAAAAAAAATAATATTTTAAGTGTTTCACATATATTTGTTGACAGTTTATGCATTTTTTATGGAAATACAATAACATTTCATACAGACTTTAACTATGAGTAACATTAATGAAATTGCACAGAAATTTATAATAAGATGAGTGAAACACACAATAACAGTTCTGATCTTAATAAATAAATCTAAAAGTTTTAAGGCACCAGACATAATAACTAATCATATTAAAAGTCCTTGTGTGTATGAAAACAACTACCGTAAATCCTCATTTTAACCCTTTCAGGGTTGGTGCCGTACTAGTACGGCTTGCACGCCAGGGTTGGTGCCGTACTAGAACGCATAAATTCTAGCACCTTCAAATCTAGCGAGAGAGAGCTGGTAGGCCTACATATGAAAGAATGGGTCTATGTGGTCAGTGTGCGTGGTATAAAAAAAATCCTGCAGCACACGGTGCATAATGAGAAAAAAAACTCCGACCCTGTTTTTGGTTTAAAACAGCGACTTTGCAGTGTATTTTCGTATGCTATTTACGTTGTATTCTAGTTTTCCTGGTCTCATTTTATAGAATGGAAGACATATTATGGAAATTGAGATGATTTTGATTGGTTTCACAATGAAAAAAAAGTACCTTGAAATTGAGCTCAAAGTAGCAGAAATGTTCGATTTTTGCCAAAGTTCAAAGGTAAACAAATCATGCCACGTGTCCAATACACATCTACTGGTGAGTGTAATATTCTTTCACAAGTGCCCTGATATTATTTATACCATTTCTACGCCGTTTCTACACGAATGCAGCAGTCTGCATAACATAAATCGTCTAATTTTTGTGAGAACAAAAATTCAAAGTGGAAAACAAAAGAAATGTAACAGAGGCCTGGGGACATGAGTAATGAACAGAGGAAATGTTATTTTAGTGCCAGAAATGTCTGTCTTGTTTATTCTGGACCCTATTTGGAAATTGGCATATTTTGAAATTTGTGTGAAATTGGCAAAATTGCCAATTTCTGACTACGTTATTTGATAGTGGAAATTGGTAAATAGGTGGTTTCTTGTACTCATTCGATAGAAAATATGGAGTTCTAGCGAAATAGGTATGGTCGAAAATAGGGCTCAAATTGGGCGAAACCACCGATGTATAAACATCGTTGAGACCGCTAACTTCGCGAGAGCATAACTCTGTAAGTTTTCCATCAAATTTCATACTTTTGGTGTCATTATGATTGGGAAAAGATTCTCTATCATTTCATAAGATTTTTTTTTTTTTTTTTCCCCGAAAAATTTCCGACCCTGAGAACAAGTTTAGGAGAGGCTCTGCCAACCCTGAAAGGGTTAATAAACTTACAAAATGTAGGACAAAATCAGTGGGTCTGTTGATTTAGAAACAATAGGCACAATCCATTGGTCACAGAATTAGCAGTTATTAGTACAATCACAGCAAAACAATAATCTCTCTCCACCCCATTCATCATTACCAGTTAACTACTACTCATATTAATCCATTACAATGAGCTTCTAGAATATATCAAAATGCTGCAAAAAAAAATTTAAATTAAAAAATTCATACTCAAAATTTAATTCAAGCATTCCACATCATCATCAGCATACCCTACTCAGATATCTGCAGAACCCAGTCCCCGAAAAAATACACATGCGTACATGTTGGGAGAGACATGCAAGAAGAGGGAGAGAGCTACAGAGAAAGAAAGAGAGAAAAATAATGGGAAATAGAGAGAAACACCATCTGTCAGTTTCATATGTGTTAAAGATAAATCTGCTAGTTTCATATTTGCCAAAGGCAGCAGACAAGTTTCAACATTGGAGTGAGGGGGTATCACCAGATTACTTCACAATACATCTACAAAACAATGTTTTTCTTTCTACCTCCTGACCTCATTAGCTAATTGATTTTTGGGCTTTCATACCCTTATTAGCAGCTATTGCTGCATTATGAGTTGTATCTACATTTATTTTTCTTCTCTCTTTCAACAAATCAGCTCTTTCCCACCGAGGCAGGGTGGCCCAAAAAGAAAAACAAAAGTTTCTCTTTTTTAACTTAAGTAATGTATACAGGAGAAGGGGTTACTAGGCCCTTGCTCCCAGCATTTTAGTCTACTCTTACTACACGCATGGCTTACGGAGGAAGAATTCTCTTCTGCTTCCCCATGGAGATAAGAGGAAATAAGAACAAGAACTAGTAAGAAAATAGAAGAAAACCCAGAGGGGTGTGTATATAATATATGCTTGTACATGTATGTGTAGTGTAACCTAAGTGTACGTAGAAGTAACAAGACATGCCTGAAATCTTGCATGTATATGAGACAGAAAAAAAGACTTAAGCAATCCTACTATCGTGTAAAACAATTACAGGCTTTCGTTTTACACTCACTTGGCAGGACGGTACCTCCCTGGGTGGTTGCTGTTTACCAACCTACTTCCTAGGTATCTATATATATATATATATATATATATATATATATTTTTTTTTTTTTTTTTTTTTTTTTTTTTTTTTTTTTTTTTTTTTTTTTTTTTTTTTTTTTTTTTTTTAAGCAAGTCGGCCGTCTCCCACCGAGGCAGGGCGATCCAAAAAGTAAGAAAATCCCCAAAAAGAAAATACTTTCATCATCATTCAACACTTTCACTTCACACATAATCACTGTTTTTGCAGAGGTGCTCAGAACACGACAGTTTAGAAGCATATACGTATAAAGATACACGACATATCCCTCCAAACTGCTAATATCCTGAACCCCTCCTTTAGAGTGCAGGCATTGAACTTCCCATTTCCAGGACTCGAGTCCGGCTATATAAAAATAACCGGTTTCCCTGAAACCCTTCACTAAATATTACCCTGCTCACACTCCAACAGATCATCAGGTCCCAAATACCATTCGTCTCCATTCACTCCTATCGAACACACTCATGCACGCCTACTGGAAGTCCAAGCCCCTCGTCCACAAAACCTCCCTTACCCCTTTCTTCCAACCTTTTCGAGGACGACCCCTACCCCGCCTTCCTTCCCCTACAGATTTATACGCTCTCCATGTCATTCTACTTTGATCCCTTCTCTAAATGATCAAACCACCTCAACAACCCCTCTTCAGCCCACTGACTAATACTTTTATTAACTCCACACCTTCTCCTAATTTCCACTCTCCAAATTTTCTGCATAATATTTACACCACACATTGCCCTTAGACAGGACATCTCCACTGCCTCCAACCGCCTCCTCGCTGCTGCATTCACAATCCAAGCTTCACACCCATATAAGAGTGTTGGTACTACTATACTTTCATACATTCCCTTCTTTGCCTCCATAGATAATGTTTTTTGTCTCCACATATACCTCAACACACCACTCACCTTTTTTACCTCATCAATTCTATGATTAACCTCATCCTTCATAAATCCATCCGCCGACATGTCAACTCCCAAGTATCTGAAAACATTCACTTCTTCCATACTCCTCCTCCCCAATTTGATATCCAATTTTTCTTTATCTAAATCATTGATACCCTCATCACCTTACTCTTTTCTATGTTCACTTTCAACTTTCTACCTTTACACACACTCCCAAACTCGTCCACTAACCTTTGCAATTTTTCTTTAGAATCTCCCATAAGCACAGTATCATAAGCAAAAAGCAACTGTGTCAATTCCCATTTTGTATTTAATTCCCCATAATTTAATCCTACCCCTCCCCTGAACACCCTAGCATTTACTTTTTACAACCCCATCTATAAATATATTAAACAACCATGGTGACATTACACATCCCTGTCTAAGACCTACTTTTACTGGGAAGTAGTCTCCCTCTCTTCTACACGCCCTAACTTGAGCCTCGCTAACCCATCTCTTTGGGAAGGACCTACTTCCACTGGGGAATCCCGCCTACCAGTGACTATGCCCTCGTCTGCTACACCTGATGTTAGTATATAAGCGCCAGGCTTCTTACTTATGCTTCAGAATCTCCACGACTACGGTGCTTTTCGCACCTACCCCTAGGTTGAGGGACTGATTACCTCATCTTCTGTACATAGTCCTACTGTCTTCAAGTTATGTCCTGGAATTTGTATTGATAAAGCCACTGGATGGCGAAACGTCTACAATTAAGATACCCAGGTGTTGCACATGTGTCTTAATTTCATCTTGTCGGTATTATATACTATTCTTACACAACTTGTCAGACACTGCAACATCATGGAATCTTGATCTAAGGACATGTACATAAACCTTCACGACTACGACAACTACTACTACAACTAACCCATATCTTTGGGAAAGACCTACTTCCACTGGGGAATCCCGCCTACCAGTGACTATGCCCTCGTCTGCTACACCTGACGTTAGTATATAAACGCCAGGCTCTTTACTTCTGTTTCAAAATCTCCACGACTATGGTGCTCTTCGCACCTACTCCTAGGTTGAGGGACTGATTACCTCGTCTTCTGTACATAGTCCTACTGTCTTCAAGTTATGTCCTGGAATTTGTATTGATAAAGCCACTGGATGGCGAAACATTTACAATTAAGATACCCAGATGTTGCACATGTGTCTTAATTTCAACGTAATATGTAGATAATGAAAGATTGGATATCAGATTGGAGGGAGGGAGTATGGAGAAAGTGAATGTGTTCAGATATTTGGGATTGGACTTGTCAGCAGATGGGTCTATGAAAGAGGAGGCAAACAATAGAATTGATGAGGGGAAAAAGGTGAGTGGTGCAATTAGGCATCTTTGGAGATAAAGAACATTATCCATGGAGTGGTAGGAAATGTTGTGCCTGAGGGCAATGTGTGGTGCAAATATTATGCAGAGAATCTGTAGCTGGGAGTTTAGGAGGAGGTGCAGGGTTCCTAAAAGTATTATCCAGTGGGCTGAGAAGGGGGTTGTCCCCTCAAGGAATATACCTTGATGCTGGCAGGGGGCTCTTGGTCTAGGGAATTGGATCTGTGCTTCAGTTCCCTGAATTGAATCTTGAATACCTTCCATCCCCCTCCCCACAGGTGCTATATAATCCTACAGGTTTAGTGCTCCCCCATGATTATTATTATAATGAGAAGGGGTTGTTAAGATGGTTTAGACATTCAGAAAGGCTAGAACAAAATAAGATGGCTTGTAGGATTTGTGTATCTGGAGTGGAGGGAAGGCAAGGTAGGGGTCATAGGAAAGGTCAGTGGTAGGGGGTAAAGGAGGTTTTATAAGCAAGGTGCTCGGGCATCCAGCAAGTGGGTTTTATGACTTGACATGTTATTTAAGTGTAAGCAAGGTAACATTTATAAAGGGATTCAGAGACACTGGTTAGCTGGACTTGAGTCCTGGAGGTGGGAAGTACAGTGCCAGCATTCTGGAGGAGTGGGAATATTTGCAGTTTTGAACTGTAGTATCGGTGCACCCCTGGCAAGACTGATGGACGGAGTGATGGTAAAAGTGTTTCTTGTATTTTGGGTTACTCTACTTCAGTGGGAGATGACCAGTGTTTAAAAAAAAAAACTTTCTTTCTTTCTTTCCTTCTTTCGTTTTCTTTCCTTCCTTCCTTCTTCCTTCTTCTTTCTTTCCTTCTTCTTTCTTTCCTTCTTCTTTCTTTCTTTCTTTCTTTCTTTCTTTCTTTCTTTCTTTCTTTCTTTCTTTCTTTCTTTCTTTCTTTCTTTCTTTCTTTCTTTCTTTCTTTCTTTCTTTCTTTCTTTCTTTCTTTCTTTCTTTCTTTCTTTCTTTCTTTCTTTCTTTCTTTCTTTCTTTCTTTCTTTCTTTCTTTCTTTCTTTCTTTCTTTGGGCTTTCTTTCTTTCTTTCTTTCTTTCTTTCTTTCTTTCTTTCTTTCTTTCTTTCTTTCTTTCTTTCTTTCTTTCTTTCTTTCTTTCTTTCTTTCTTTCTTTCTTTCTTTCTTTCAGAGTTTAGGAAGGTTAAGGATCCCTAAGCTTTATTGACAGCTATTTACAGGTTAAGGATTCCTAACTTTATTATTGGTAAGCTAGAGCTGTTACCTACATCAGCTCATTTGAAAGCATTTTTATTGTTATGAGACATACAAGTAGGGAACAGGATGAAGTTGGAGCCATCTGTGGGCCAGCATTTTCATTTTGATCAACTGACTTTATCTCGTCGACATCATTATGCTGTACGAATGTGTTCCATACTCGAGTCATCCTGGGTATGTATGATCTCAGATGGAGTGATGTTCTGGAGAAGGGTACAGCCAGAGTGAAGTTGCTGCTTTCTGCCCGTCTTGTGGCATAAAAGCTTGTTTCACGCTGTCCTCGAAGTGGATCCAAGTGTGGTATTTTGACAATATTGGCCTTGTACATAACAGTAAGGCCACCCACATCCCTCCTATGTTGAAGGCTCTGCTGAAATGACAGATCTATCCAGGATGGGTCCAGGTGAGAGATGAGACGTCTTGCTCTGTTCTCTACTCTGTCAAGCAGTCGCAGATGAGAGGGGGGGCAGGCAAACCAAGAAAGTGGAGCATACTCAAGGTGTGAGCGTACTTGTGCCTCGTACAGTGTATCGTCTGCATATGCATGTGATTCTGGGATGAGATGAAGGTCATTGAAGTAGACATTCCATAACAATGGACCCAGCACGCTTCCTTGTGGAACACTTGCCCCAATAGGATGCCTTGCTGATTCCGTTCCATTGAGGACTACACTTAGAGATATACCATGAAGGTAATCACTGAGGAGACATAGCGTAGAGCCTGCAATTCCCAGTGCTTGAAGTTTTGCTAAGAGGCCCTGGTGCCACACCCGGTCGAAAGCGCCAGCAATGTCCAGTGCTACCACACAGGTGACTTTGGATTCATCCAGTGACTGGTGCCACTTAGTGGAGAGGTTTAACAACAGATCAGCAGCAGAGTAACCTTTCCTGAAGCCATATTGACGATCACAAAGTAGTGAGTGGTAGTCAAAAAACTCTGTCATTTGTCTTGAGATTATTGTCTCAAGGATCTTACCAGTGATTGACAGGAGTGACACTGTCTGTAGTTGCTGATTTCTGCTCTGCTCTTCTTTTTTTGTGAACAGGGACTACATTTGCCTCTTTCCATGAGAGGGCCATTTACACTGTACTAGGCAGTGCTGAAAGGCCTTGAGTTAGAGTGCTGCTAGCTGGTCTGCACATCTTCTCAACAATCTTGGGCTCAATTTGTCTGGGCCCACAGCCTCTTCTTGGTCAAGCGATTTAAGAAGGAAATGCACCTCCTCCTGCCTTATTGTCACCACTGACAGTTTTGACACAGTTCTTGCTGCTAGCCAAGGAGGGTCCCTTGCTGGATCAGGAACTTGCATTTTGGTAGCAAAGTGTTCAGCAAAGAGGTCCGCCTTCTCTTGACTACTAGTAGAGGTGGTCCCATCCTGTCGATTTAGAGGTGGAATAAGTTCATCAGGCAGATAACCTTGTCTGTCCTTGACCAGGGACCACCAGGTTTTGGAGCCTACCCTACCTGATGCTAACTTTCTTTTAGTGTCCACCTCCCATTTAGCAATGACCCACTTTTCTTTGAACATCACCCATATGCCTACAGGCTTGCATGTGCAAGTTCCTGTTATAGGTGGTGGATGTCTCTTATACCTTCTCGCCATGCTTTGTACTTAGCAGTAGCAGCCTCTCTACAACGAAGCCAAACCAAGGCTGATCTGTAGGCTTAGTCACATATTGCCGGTGAGGAATGTGTTCTTGTTGTAGATTAAGGATGTGTCCAGTGAATTCTTTCACTTGGTTGTCAACATCCCCTTGGAGAAGAGCATTCCAGTCGGTGGTGGCTGAGTCAGAGCAAAGGGCTGGCCAACTACCTCTTTCCCATAGCCAGGTTGTGCGTGTGGACTCCTCACCTCGCTCTGTTGGGATCTTAAGTGCCAGTAAAAACAGCCTTGTGGTCAGGCACGATCCAAGCGTAGCCGAGAGTTTGACAAGTGACTATGCCTTCTGCCAGATCACTCACTACTGGGTCAAGGGAGGAGCCAGAGATATGAGTAGGGAAATCAACAAAGTTTCTCATGTCAAACACTGCAAGAAGGTAATCAAAGTCCCTCTGTATAAGGTGCTGGTTGAGGTCACCAACAATTATAATATGTTGACAGTTGTGTTGTAGCAGAAGGGAGTCAATATTTTCCATTAGGAAGTTGATAGGGTCTGCATGTTGCCACTGAGGTCTGTACATTGCACATGCTAGTACAGAGGTACTAGTGTTTATACAGAGCTTGAAGAACATCATTTCAAGATGTGTAGGGGTGGCAACATCAATGTGCTGGGCATGAACACTTTTAGAGAAGCACACAGCAACACCTCCTCCTTGCCCTTGCCTGTCTCTTCTCTTCCATGAGGTGTAGCCAGCAATTCTTGCAAAATTTTCTGGAGTCCTGTCATCCAAAAATGTTTCAACAACAGCTATCATGTCGGGACGTCGAGTGTTCACAAAGCTATGTGTGAGCTCTCCAACATTAGTAATGAAACCTCTAATGTTGGCCAACAGGATGCTGATAGACTGGCTCCTCATGATGAAGTGGTCAGCTTGAGGTGGTGGGTGTGTAGGGAATGTAAGGTGCCTGCCCTTGAGAGAGGTAGGGTACTGAGGCAGCTGCAGCTCTCTCTATCTATCTATCTATCTATCTATCTATCTATCTCTATCTCTCTCTCTATCTCTCTCTCTATCTCTCTCTCTATCTCTCTCTCTATCTCTCTCTCTCTATCTCTATCTCTCTCTTATCTATCTCTCTCTCTCTCTATCTCTCTCTTATCTATCTCTCTCTCTCTCTATCTCTCTATCTCTCTCTCTCTCTCTCTCTCTATCTCTCTCTCTCTATCTCTCTCTATCTCTATCTCTCTCTCTCTATCTCTCTCTCTCTATCTCTCTCTCTCTATCTCTCTCTATCTCTCTCTCTCTATCTCTCTCTATCTCTCTCTATCTCTCTCTCTCTATCTCTCTCTCTCTATCTCTCTATCTCTCTCTCTCTATCTCTATCTCTCTCTATCTCTCTCTATCTCTATCTCTATCTCTCTATCTCTCTATCTCTCTCTCTATCTCTCTATCTCTCTATCTCTCTATCTCTCTATCTCTCTATCTCTATCTCTATCTCTATCTCTATCTCTATCTCTATCTCTCTCTCTCTCTCTCTCTCTCTCTCTCTCTCTCTCTCTCTCTCTCTCTCTCTCTCTCTCTCTCTCTCTCTCTCTCTCTCTCTCTCTCTCTCTCTCCACATACACTATTCTCACATTTAAATATTCAAAGTTATGAATGGTTATATTTAAGTCTAATTTTAATAAAATATTGTATTAGCAATATACGAAAGATAAAATTTTAGTATGCTTAACATTTATGTTAAGCATTAAGTTAAGTATTAAGTTAAGTATTAAGTCTGAAGTAACACATACAGAGTCTGTTTGGATAGAATTTTCAGAGGGGCATGAAAAACTGATTTTAGGAGTGATATACCGTCCCCCAAACTTAGATAGGGACCAAGGAAAACTACTATGGGAGGAAATTGTTAAGGCCACAAGGCACGATAATGTAGTAATTCTAGGAGACTTTAACTTTAGTCATGTTGATTGGAATTTCTTGACTGGGAATTTAGAATCATACGACTTCTTAGAAGTATTTCAGGATTGTTTTTTGAAGCAGTTTGTGACAGAACCTACAAGGGGAAATAACTTACTTGACTTAGTTATGGCAAACAATGAATCCCTTGTAAAGTAAAAGGACACAAGTGCAACTAATGTGACATTATTGTGGCAACGTTTCGCTCTCCAGGAGCTTTATCAAAATGTCACATTAGTTGCACTTGTGTCCTTTTACTTTACATATTGTCGGTAATTCTACCAACTTTATTACAATGAATCCCTTGTTAATAATTTAGAAATTTCAGAGGAACTGGGTGCTAGCGACCACAAATCAATTACATTTAGCATTGAATGGAAGTACGATAGTAGCGATAACTCAGTAACAGTCCCAGATTTTCGCTTAGCAGATTACGATGGGCTTAGAGAACACTTATCATCTGTTGACTGGGGTAACGAAGAGAGCTATCAATATGACAGTTTTCTGAACACTATACATGCTGCTCAAAGAGCGTTTATCCCATATAAAGAAATTAGATCAAATAGAAATGACCCAAAATGGATGAATAATAGGCTCAAATATCTACTAGGGCATAAGAAAGGAATTTATAGGCGTATCAAAAGAGGTGAGGGTCATCTTATGAATCAGTATATTGACATTAAGAGGGACATTAAAAAGGGGATAAGAAAAGCTAAAAGGGACTATGAAATTAAAGTTGCTAGGGATTCTAAAACTAACCCAAAAAGTTTTTTCCAGGTCTATAGAACAAAAGTTAGAGATAAGATAGGTCCCCTTAAAAATAACTATGGGCACCTTACTGACAAAGAGAATGAAATGTGCTTGATTTTAAATAATTATTTTCTCTCAGTTTTTACACAGGAAGACACTAACAATATTCCAGTAATTAATTTTTACAGTGGGCTAGAAGAAGATAAATTATGTAACATCACAGTCACTAGTGAGATGGTTGTGAAGCAGATAGACAGACTGAAGCAAAATAAGTCGCCGGGTCCTGATGAGGTTTTTTCAAGGGTTCTTAAGGAATGCAAAATGGAACTCTGTGAACCATTAACTAATATTTTTAATTTATCTCTTCAAACAGGTGTAGTGTCTGATATGTGGAAGATGGCTAATGTAACTCCTATTTTTAAAACGGGACAAGTCGTTACCATCAAATTACCGCCCAATAAGCCTGACCTCAATTGTAGGCAAATTACTAGAGTCAATTATAGCTGAGATTATAAGAAGCCATCTCGATAAGCATAGCTTGATTAATGATACTCAGCATGGATTCACAAGAGGCCGGTCTTGTCTAACTAATTTATTAACTTTCTTCAGTAAAGCTTTTGAGGCTGTTGACCACAATAAAGAATTTGATATTATTTACTTAGATTTTAGTAAGGCTTTTGATAGAGTTCCGCACCATAGACTGTTAAAGAAAGTGGCAGCTCATGGCATTGGGGGAAAAGTGCTCTCGTGGATCGAGTCATGGCTCACTGACAGGAAGCAGAGAGTGTCCATAAATGGGGTTAAATCCGAGTGGGGATCTGTAACAAGTGGCGTTCCACAGGGATCAGTCTTGGGCCCATTGTTGTTTATAATATATATCAATGATCTTGATGAGGGAATTACTAGTGATATGAGCAAATTCGCCGATGACACAAAGATAGGTAGGATAATTGATTCAAACGTAGATGTTATGGAACTTCAGGAGGATTTAAACAAACTCTATTCTTGGTCAGAAAAGTGGCAGATGCAGTTCAATGTAGATAAATGCAAGGTTCTGAAGCTTGGGAGTGCCCATAACCCTAGTATTTATAAGTTAAATGATGTAGAACTTAGCCATACAGATTGCGAAAAGGACTTGGGGGTTATGGTGAGCAGCAACCTTAAACCAAGACAGCAGTGCCTAAGCGTATGTAATAAGGCAAATAGATTACTGGGATTTATATCAAGAAGTGTAAGCAACAGAAGTCCAGAGGTCATACTGCAGCTTTATACATCATTAGTAAGGCCTCACCTAGATTATGCAGCTCAGTTCTGGTCTCCGTATTACAAAATGGACATAAATTCGTTAGAAAACATTCAGCATAGGGTGACTAAATTAATACATAGCATTTGAAATCTTCCTTATGAAGAACGATTGAAGACTCTTAAGTTACATTCACTTGTTAGACGAAGAATGAGGGGAGACCTGATCGAAGTGTATAAGTGGAAGATAGGTATTAATAAAGGGGATATTAATAGGGTCTTGAGGATGTCTCTCCAAGAGAGAACCCGCAGTAATGGATTTAAATTAGATAAGTTTAGATTTAGAAAGGACATAGGAAAGTATTGGTTTGGAAATAGGGTAGTTGATGAGTGGAACAGTCTACCTAGTTGAGTTATTGAGGCTGGGACTTTGGGTAGTTTCAAATCTAGGTTGGATAAGTACATGAGTGGGAGGGGTTGGATTTGAGTGGGACTTTCACATCAGAGCTTATTTCTTGGGTGGCATTGAAAATTGGGTTGGGCAAATGTTTTGTTAGTGGGATGAATTGTAAAGGACCTGCCTAGTATGGGCCAGCAGGCCTCCTGCAGTGTTCCTCCTTTCTTATGTTCTTATGTTCTTATGTGACTTGTTTAAACAGGCAGAACTGCAGAGATGGAGCTCACGAGAGAGTTTAGGATTGTATACACTCAGTCCTGGTTGTGTTCAGAAATCTTCAGAAAGATCTTCTAACCTAACACCAAACAGTGTTTCAGATCTCACTCAGTCTCTGGTAAGTTTTCAAGTGGTAGTTCTGTTAAAAAACATTCGTTTTATAAGTGTGGAAATCAATCATTTTTTCTTATTTATTCATTTTTCTGTACTATACAGTATTCATGTATGTAATTTTTCTTACCTAACTTTCCATGAGGCAGTTTATTCCTTTTCTCAGGGGTCTGCATTGTAGTCTCTTTGAACACGTGTATCATGATAACAGTATTTTTCATATTTTGTTTTATCTCACATCTTTTGATTTTTCTGTTGCACTTTTTTTCTTACGACTGATCACTCAAAATTTGCTGCATTAATACTTAGGAAACAAGTTTTGTTTTTATGTTCAACAGGTCAGAAATTAATGATCAGATATAATTAGCAACTTAGCATTTTCATCTTCAATAATATTTCAGACTTTGAATTGTGTGGTTGACTTCAACCGACGGTATATTGAGGTTGACGACGAGCTTGTTTCCATCATTACAGACATAGAAGGTAAGAACAACTTAAAGTATAGTATGAGCATTTTGTTTGTTTATGTTTACGGTTTATATCATTAAGATTTTGATATTATTTGTCTTGGAATTTCAAGCATTGCAGATTGCATTTTTTTTTTTTTCATTGTTACTGTTCCATTTCTTTTCTTCTCATGTTTCTCCTTGCTCCATACAGGGAAGCTTTGTTTACGAGCAGTATTGTACTAGTGCAGTTATTTATACCATGTGTACCTCCACTTTGGTTTCATATTTTCCTAAATTTTCACCACACAGTATACTAGAATTGATATGAATAAATTTTAATTTTTTTTTTTTAGTTTGTCAGAGAAAAGTGTGGATTACTGATCATTGTTGATTTTCCATAACAGATGATGAGCTAGGGACAGCAACTGGCTATCATAATGCATTGCCTCTGGAGGTGCATGGTTCTGGCTACACTCAGATGCATATGATCTCCAATTCAAAAGCAGAAAAATTGGTTAGTAATTCCTGTTGTAATATTCATAAGTATCATCTTGTTCCTTAGTTATGGAAGGGGATTCCCCTTCCAAACAATAAGTCCTCCCTATCTTCCAGATGCCAGCAAGACTCTTCAATAAAGGTACGTAAATGTGATTTTAAATGTTCATTTAAATTTTTATTTATATATTGTATTACTCATTTAAGTACGTATTTATATTTGTTGTTTGTGTATTAAACTATAGTTATTCTTTAAAAAATGTATTTTTTGTGAATATTTTTGTGGGTCTGGAATGGATTAATTGTAATTACATTATTTCTTATGGGAAATATTGCTTCGACTTTCAGCCCTTTCAAGTTTAGGCCTAGCTCCTAGAACAGATTACTGCCGAAACTCAAGGTTCCACTGTATATCTAATTTTTCTCTCTCTCTTCTCTTCATTTTTCTCTCTTCTTTTTTTTCTCTTTTCTCTTTTTTTTCTCTTTCTTTTTTCCTCTTTTTTTTCTCTATTCTCTTTTTCTTTTTTATTTACTCGTGCACATTGCCTCCCCTCTTTTTTACTCTGTCCTTAACTACACATTCTTAAGTAACATTTAAGCATTAGGATTAGTTTGCCCAAAATGCATCACATAAGTAGTGACTCTTTTGTGCCTACCATTGTTTTATTACATATAAACTACATTATTTGAACTGTATTAAGAAATAAAAATTGTATTGCAATTCTCCTCCGTATCTTTCCCTTCCTCTTTCCTTTCTGTTCTCCCCATCCCACGTTTTCCCATCCCCCATTTCTTCTCTCCCACCTTCTTTTTCCATCCCTTCTCCTCTATTCCTTCTCCCTCTCCTTTCTTCCCTATTCCTCCCTTATCTATCTTCTCCTCTCTCTTTTACCCTATCTTCTCCCCTATCCCTTCTCCCCATCCACACAGGTCACTCCATATTCTAATGGTGGGGAAGAATACATATTACAATGATGTCATGCGGTGTATTAGTTTTGCCAGAGGGGGGTCATGATGGAGGAGCCTGAATAAGTGTAAGTGCTCTTATGCCATGAACTGACACATATGTTGAAAATATTTATCTTCTGCTGGAGCTTGAGTCAGTATTGAAATGTGATGTTTGTACTAGCAAGACACCTGTTGAATAAATGATGATGAATGTGTTGAATCTTATTTTGGGGTCACCCTACTTGGTGGTAGATGGCCAGGTTGGAGGGAGTATGTGGTGGAGGTTGTAAGGAATAGGGGTTTGCTCAAACAGCAGGTCTGTATCAGGTTGGAGTGAGTGGAGGAAAGTGGCTTTTGGTATTTAATATACTCTTGGAGTCTGAACAAGGCAAGATTTATGAATGGACTTAAAGAAACCAGTTAGCTGGACTGAAGACTTGGAGATTGGAAGTATATTGCCTGCTTCATAATAGTCATTAAATTTATTAGGAGGGTAAGTGTAATATATTTTATACTTTTGTAGCTTCTGATCCAATGATCTTTACACTATTTTTGTTTTGACAGATGGCGCCAGGTGTATTAGTAAAGCAAGTTAGCTTGGATGTTGAACAGTTCTGTCATGAAATGGCTCAGAGATTATGTACTGAAGCTGGAAAAAAGTATTTCTTTTGCAATGACTACAATGTAGAGATTGTTGATGTAAGTACTACTGTAACTGCTAAATTTTGTATAAAACTATTTTGTGAGGATTCCTTAACCAGTAAAAATGGAGAAAAATTTGAGGCCCACAATGAATGTATTTTTCTAAGAATTTATTTGTATGTCTTAGTGTCTGTGTATGCAATCCTGTCATTTTATATCTACCACCATGATTTTTTTTTTTTTAACAAGTCGGCCGTCTCCCACTGAGGCAGGGTGACCCAAAAAGAAAGAAAATCCCCAACAAGAAAATACTTTCATCATCATTCAACTCTTTCACCTCACTCGCACATAATCACTGTTTTTGCAGAGGTGCTCAGAACACAACAGCTTAGAAGCATATACGTATAAAGATACACAACATATCCCTCCAAACTGCCAATATCCCAAACCTCTCCTTTAGAGTGCAGGCATTGTACTTCCCATTTCCAGGACTCAAGTCCAGCTATATAAAATAACAGGTTTCCCTGAATCCCTTCACTAAATATTACCCTGATCACACTCTAACAGATCGTCAGGTCCCAAATACCATTTGTCTCCATTCACTCCTATCGAACACGCTCATGCACGCCTGCTGGAAGTCCAAGCCCGTTGCCCACATAACCTCCCTTACCCCTTCCTTCCAACCTTTTCAAGGACGACCCCTACCCCGCCTTCCTTCCCCTACAGATTTAAATGCTCTCCATGTCATTCTACGTTGATCCATTCTCTCTAAATGACCAAACCACCTCAACAGCCCCTCTTCAGCCCTCTGACTAATACTTTTATTAACTCCACACCTTCTCCTAATTTCCACACTCCGAATTTTCTGCATAATATTTACACCACACATTGCCCTTAGAAAGGACATCTCCACTGCCTGCAACCGCCTCCTCACTGCTGCATTCACAACCCAAGCTTCACACTCACATAAGAGTGTTGGTACTACTATACTTTCATACATTCCCTTTGCCACCATGATATAGTTTTAAGATTTCATATTCCCTACTTACAGATTTGTATTGATAGATTTTCACATTAAAGACTTGACTAATTTGAATATTTTCTTTTTGCCAGTGATTTTTAGATCATTCATATTTTTATTCTGGTGTTTAGGAACAATGTATATCTGATAGGCTGTGTTCCTGTAGTGCTTCATCAAACTAATCCTAGAAAGAATTTGTTTATACTTCTGAACATAGTACTGTTGATTCATGTAATTTACTCTAACCTGATATAAATTGTAAAAAAAAAATTTATGTGCTCTCCATAGGGAAGTGGAGAATAATCCTTCTTCCATTTGCCATGCTTGTTGTAAGAGGTGACTAAAATGTCAGTAGCAAGGCGCTAGTAATCTCTTCTGTATAAATTACTAAATGAAAAAAGAAGAAAATGTTTCTCCTTTTTTGAGTCACCCTGGTAGATGGCCATTGTGCTAAAAAAAAAATCTATAGAAAGAGAACATTTAGAAATTAACACTGGTATAACATAAGAAAAAAAGATGTGAAATGAAGATGGTTTACACTGTTACTGACACCTGGAATACTTTAATTAAATTACACAAATGTTCTCAACTCATATAGTATCACCTCGCCATGATGTACAGTTTACCCAACAGATTTTTCCTGCTATTTCTGAAATCTGTTTAATTGAAGTCTATTATTGAGGATTTACTATAGTACATTTTGCTTAGATTAAGCCAGGTAGTGTGTCTCATTTCTTTAGCTGCTCTCAATACACAAATAACCTGCACATAGAAGGGGGAAACGTACGAGACCGTTTTGGTCTGACTTGGACCATTTACAAAGCCACACTAACGAAAAGGAGAATAGGGAGAATATATAGGCAGGAGGTGGTAGTGACGGTAGTGGAGGTAGAAGGTAGTAGTGGGGAAGGTAGTATGGAGGAGGAGCAGCAGCCAGTCAAATACTAAGAAAGAGGAGCACTGCAAGGGAGCTAGGTGCCCACAGAGGGTAAGAGCAAGAACACAGAGGGGGGGAAAATAAATGAATAGTGAAGGAACAAATACCCAAGGCAGAAGAAAGACAACCCAGGGAGAAAAAGGAAAGAGGAAAGGGGAAGAGGGAGAAGAAGAAAAAGGAATCAGGTTAAGTCATGGGTGTTCTGAAGTTTGGTGCATTTTACAATGTAGTGGGAAAGGAAGGCATCTGCAGAAACGAAGCCAGGATTAAGATTCATACAAGGAAAGTTATTGGCAAATGTGTTTTCTTTGGGTCACCCTGTGTTGGTGGGGTATGTATGTATGTATGCATACATGCGTGTATGTGCACACCAAACATTAATTTAATTGCTATATCTCCAAGGTGTGCCCAAATAGTGGAGACATAGTGGCCCTGGCTTCAGTGTTGGTACAGGCTGCAACAGTTGTAAAAGGACTGAGCAAGACAGTCCGGTCCCCAATTAGTTCTTTAACCCGTCGTCAATACAAAACTACGGCAACATTCATCTTTAATATGGATACCAAACAGTATTATCTTATAGATAAGGAGCCACTACTTGAAGAAGATCCATACAGGCAAGTATTCTCTCTCACTCTCTCATAACTAATGTTAAAGAGGATCATAAGTAACCCAATGCCAGAGGTAATTTGCATGCACATCGTTCACGCAATTATTACGTGTGTGTTTGGTAGCGGGAATGAATGATAAGGCTTCAGAGGCTTCTTCCTTTATTTAGGTTTTTGGTACACAGACAGTGTGTTCAAGTGCCCAGGCCTGGGGAAGGGGGGGGAGGCCCGCGAGGGAGAGATGGAGTAGGCCTTGTTTCCTGAGTGAAGTCGGCTGCCTGAGTAAAGGCAGGTAAGCATGGTGAGGGTTGAACTGGGTATGGCCGCTGAGGCTTGCCTTCTGGTAGAAACTATGGAAACTAGCCATGTAGGCTTACTGTCTACATTTTGCTCGGCCACCTACCCATGGTCGTCCTCGACCATGCTTGATTGAAAAAAAAACTCTCTCTCTCTCTCTCTCTCAGGAGCAGGGCATAGATCACAGAATAAAAAGATGTGTATATGTACATACATGTGGACACGGGGAAAAAAGCTTCCTACAGGGAGGGAAGAAAATAAGGTGTGGGGGGGTGTGCTAAAACATCGTGGTCCATGGCAGTGGGCATCACTGCATGCCTTCCTGCATCTGGACAGATACTGCAAAACAGGAGACATCGCTGTGGCTGAGCTGTGACGTAACAGGGTACGGTCTCTTCTGGAACAGTGCAGCAGTCATCATAGTAGTCGCTGCAGGGTTCACTCATCCTGGGGCACAATCTGCTGGTGCCCTCCAGTGAAGTGTCGTCAGTACTCGGCAGCTGGGCAGGACTTCTTCTGGCAAGCGACTCAGGAGGACATTTCTCAACTGGTACTGTCGCTGGGGCTGTCACTGCCGGCCAGTGAAGTGAGTCATGGCAGGGACGACTCAGGCGAACATATGGGAATCGTAGCAGCATACACCGTAACTGCAGCGAGCGAGCGAGCTAGCAGTCAAAGTGGCATAATTTTTGTGCATACTGCTCACTGAAGCTGTGACACAAGTCAGACAGTTGCCTGCTGACAGAACTACTGTGGCTTGACAATGCCATTCTCTCAACAGAGTTGGAGTCATAGTGGAGGTTAGTCTAAGCATCCTCAGACTTGTTCTCTACATATAACTGCATTCTGACGGTCAGGAGGTGGAGCAAAACAAGTCTCAACGGGGAGTCGTCGTATGTACAACTCAGTAGGGCATTTACAAGCAGTGAGCAGAAGAGCTCTCTGTACAAAGGGGGCTCAGATGCTCATAACTGACACCTGGACTGACTAATGTCATCTGATAACGGTCAAGGGTGTAACACAAGGATGCTACCAGTGGTCTGGGCTCAGACCATACTGTGGTCTACACACACACAGCTGTACTCAGACCACGCAGGACACATGGAAAACTGCACACACCTACTGCACATGCAGTTACAACATGGCTTGCACTAGCAAATGACACTTTTCTGTGCAAAAATCGACGCTAAAACATTTACGAACATGTGAGAACACTGACTGCGAGGAAATTAACATATGACATATATCTTCTCTCAATCTTCTTGACAACACTGAAACAAATTGCTCACTGTGAAACTATAACACTGTCAATCTGACATCCTGTGGTGATGTCAGGCATGATGTCGTGAGGTGATGTCACTGGAGTGACATAGTGTGGTGATGTCAGGTAGACATTGTGGGTGATGTCGGGCAGATGTCCAGGGTGGCGTTGGGCAGATGTCGTGGAGCGACGTCTGGCAGCTTCATGGGTGACGTCGAGCAGACGTCCAGAGTGACGTCTGGCAGACATCCTGGGTGATGTCGGGGAGACGTCCTGAGGTGATGTCGTGGGGTGACGTCCTGGAGTGACGTCAGGCAGACGTCATGGGATGATTCGGGCAGCAGACCACAGCATGTGGCTTGGGATCTGGCTTGTTAACCCACATGGACGTATCCACACGTGGCTTCATAATCCATGTGGCTTCAAGTGACCTCGGGCATTCAGATACACAGCTCTGGCAAAGAATTCACCCCAAATTCCTAGAAAAACAGCAGAGAGGGAGTGAGAGTAACGGTGAGTCTTGTAGTGTGGTGGCGTGAGATGAGCGTGGGTGAGGTGCATATGGTGGAGCCACGACTGTGCACCTACCTTCCTCACACATACACACGTGGAAGTCAGTGTGATTCTACCACCATGGACACAGAAATCACCACAAACTCATCTCTGACTTGCTGAAATAGCCGTGCTGTTCTGAACAACAACAGAAACATACAGGTGACGCTGAATACATGACTGAGAAACAGCATGGAGCGCTGTGAAGATGAGTCACAGGGGACGCCACTTAGATTTCTCGAAGAAATTCGGCAAATTTTGGCATAGATCTTGCTCGTACCTGTGTCTGGATGCTGAGACTTGTAGACACCACATCAGGATAACTTGTTGAGAGATGGATACTTCTTGTATGGGATGATGAAGTGGAAACAGCATCTTCATTCCTTCCTTCTTTCCTCTCCAAGGGCAACACACTTGCTGTGACCACCGCTTCCACCATTTATAATGGAATGATTACGTGTGTTTGGTAGTGGGATCACTGATACTCTTTGGAAGCTTCTTACTTTATTTGCAGTTCATGGTACACAGGCAGTGTGTTTAGGTGCTCAGGCCTGGGGGGGTGGAGGCCATGCCCGCAAGGGAGAGATGGAGTAGACCTTGTTGACTCTGTGTTGAGCTGGTGCCGAGTAAGAGCGGGTAAGCGTAGTGCCGTCTTGTTGACACAGGAGTACCAGTTCCCCCCAATGCCAACCCTAGCAGCACCGCCATTACAGCAAGCCGTCACTTTTGCTGCAGCCGTCAGTCACCAGCCAGTGGCACTCCGTCTTACACAAAGAATAATAGATCAAGTACAAATAGTAGGTCAAGTACAAATAATAGGTCAAGCACTAATAACAATAGGTCAGGTATGAACAATAGGTAAAAGGGCAAACGTGAGCATCATTCATCACCGCCGGCTCCGCCAGCCAAGCACATGGTGATGTGTTTTAACTGCGCTAAGTGTGGACACTACCAGTCAGAGTGTAATAAACCTAGGTCCCCACACAATGACCATAATCATCCCTGTACCCAGCACCGAGATGGCATTTGTATGTGCCACAATTCTACAAGCCACACTTCCAGTGAATGCTATATGTTGCACCATATGGTGTCAGAAAGAACTGGTAATAGGCCAGGAGAGGCTGCCAATGGCACCTGCTGGTCACCAGCACGGGAAAAGATTATCATTTCAAAATAAAAAATTTTTTTTAAATTCTTCGACATTGAGAGCAAGACTGTGAGCAAGGGTCTCAACAGTGAAAGGGTTAAACTGTAATTTGTAATACATTAATAAAAAATTATTATTATTATTATAGAAGAATAAAAAGGCACAATACTGTGATTGAAACAATACACAAATAACCTACCCATAGAAGAACAAAACTTACGGCAGTGTTTTGGTCTGACTTGTACCATTGACTAGTCACACAGAATTAATGATCCAAATCAGATCAAAATGTCACGTAAGTTTCATTCACCTATGTGCAGATTATTTGTTTATTATTATTATTACTATTATTATCATTATTATTGCAAGGGAATTTTTGTACATGTCTGTCACAGCAATATATAATGTCATATTTATCTCCCTTTGCAAGCTTCTAACCACATTTTTGTTTATATAGCAAGTTGTTCTATTTGAATTATAAATATTTTGTATATATGTATATTATTATAATTAAGAAATTCTGTTGATACTCTGGCAGTATTGAAACCATGGAAGGCGATGTGAATGATGAGAGATGGTGGCTAAGTGCTCGCCAGACTGCTCGACAGTTACGTGCACAATGGACATGCCCAACCGATTATTATTCGAGTGTCAAAGTCATGACAAATGAGCCACTTATTAAGGGTAAGCACTACAAGATAGGCAGGGCCGAGTTCTATAAATTCAGCGTTAGTAATGAAGTAGCAATGGCACGTTTTAATCTTTCAAGAGTGATACTTTCTTATCTATTTATATACATGTATATGTATATATGTCATGCCAAATATGTAAAACTGGCCAATTAGCAAGAACTCATTTAAAATTAAGTCCTTTCTGAAATTTTCTCTTATACGTTTAAAGATATATTTTTTTCATTAATGTTAATGTAAAAATTTTTAATTTTGCACCAAAAGAATCTTAGAAAACTTACCTAATCTTTTTATAACAAGAGCAATTTATTTTAGCCTAACCCAACTAAATATATTTTAAATACGTTTACAGTAATTTAGTACTAAACAAACACAATCAATTATATTTTTTTCGTTAGGTTCAGAATGATTTTGGCGAAATTATTGCATACACAAATTTTCACTTGTCCTATATGGCAAGATGAGCGTTGCTATTTAAGCCAAGATCGCAAGTTCTGCCTATTCGGCACGACATATACGTATATAGAGTATGTATTTACCCTAAGTACAAAAATTGTACAAAAGGGTAAATATTTACATGTTTGTCAAGCAAATGTGAATATAAAGATACCTTCGTGTCCAGTGGGGAGTTGCTTGAATTCTGTTAAATGTAATCAGAGTATTTTTTAAGTAAGAGGAGCCAGTTTCAGACTTAATACACCAAGGCCATGTAACGTTCAGATAGTTCAGGTTATATATATGGAAAAGGTTTTCAAGAGGTGAAGGAAAAGGTATCAGAGAAGCATGTAAACATCTATATATTATGCAATAAGATTTAAAAAATCTTAAAATGGAATTTACCACTTTGTTAATGAATAAATTGCAAGTGCATGCATGATCTTTTAGTCATAATCACTCTTCCTTGAGAATATGAGTACAGTAACTTGTTTAGATGAGAAATGAAAAAGCACTCTCGTATTACCCATTTTCATATACCTGCACAATACTAGCACTGAATGATCTTGTATTTTTAGGAAATCATACAGATGTAGCCATAAATTAACAAACAACATAGCCGAGTCAAAACTTTTCGGGTTACTGTTCTTCTGAAATTGTGATTCAGTGTGTATCTCATAAATAGGTAAAATGACAGATAAATCTTACGAGCTTCTACCGTCCTTACATTCATTATTCACTTATCTTTTCCTCCCTCTGTTTCTTAATGCAGTACATTATTTCTTATTCCTTTAGATATTTACTTCCAGCGAGCATGTGAGCATGTTAGATAGAGGTGAATGGAGACGACTGGTATTTGGGACCTGACAAGCTGTTGGAGTGTGAGCAGGGTAATATTTAGTGAAGGGATTCAGGGAAACCGGTTATTTTTATATAGCTGGACTTGAGTACTGGAAATGGGAAGTACAATGCCTGCACTTTAAAGGAGGGGTTTGGGATATTGGCAGTTTGGAGGGATATGTTGTATATCTTTATGCATATCTGCTTCTAAACTGTTTTGTTCTGGGCACCCCTGCAAAAACAGTGATTATGTATGAGTGAGGTAAAAGTGTTGAATGATGATGAAAGTATTTTCTTTTTGGGGATTTTCTTTCTTTTTGGGTCACCCTGCCTCGGTGGGAGATGGCCAACTTATTGAAAAAAAAAAATTCCTTTTTCTGTATAGGAGGCCTGGTCTGAGACTAGGCTGTGATTGGTGATACCTAGAATCATTTATAGATGTAGTATTGGATAAATAGGTACAAGACTATTTATGAAATACTGTAGGTTACATAAATGCAAAAAGTTTTTACGGGTCCGAGCAAATATTTGGGACTGGGTGTACGAGTTGCGCTAGCTTCATGCTCACATATACATGAGTTATGAAGATAGCCAGTTTTGTAAAATATATGGGAACAAAAACTTGCCCTAGTCAGAATTATTCTTTTTAAGATGAATGGTAATAGCACTGATAGACATAGGAAGTTTTCAATAGAATTGATTAGTAAATAAAAGAAAAAGCGGCCACTGCAATTCATATATATTAGAACATACTATGTAAGAATGGGCTTATAAGTGAATTATTATATTGCATGCTTTGTGTACTTCAGTGAAACACTATTTCAAGACTGAGCATCAAAAATCATTAGTTAGATCAATAGAATTGGACCACTTGAGCAAGTTTGATATTAGGGATTTAGGTAGAATAAGGAATTACAGTGTTTAGAGTAATATTTTAATGGAAAAGTGTGTGTGACTTAATAAGAAGAGTTCAGTATACAAAATGGAAAGTGATAGGGTGAAGAAGAAAGAACAGTATATTCGAGCGAACCTGACAAGAGTTGAGATATGAGCTGATATGGTGAGTGTAGTATATGTGTAAACAGTTCATGGGAAATTAGTACTGTGATTATTTTGCTTGAGTGTAGAGGAATTATAGTGTATGGTGTTACTTAATGTAGGGTAAGGGGGTATAGTAGCATATAGTGCTAGCATGTATGGAAGGTACAGGTGTCATTTTGTGTATTTTTAACCCTCCTCTTTTTTTTTTTCCCCCCTAAAATATTTTGCCATATTTTCTGGGCGAGTGGTCAATACGGTAACAATGATTTTAACATTACAGTGGACCCCCGCATAACGATCACCTCCGAATGCGACCAATTATGTAAGTGTATTTATGTAAGAGCGTTTGTACGTGTATGTTTGGGGGTCTGAAATGGACTAATCTACTTCACAATATTCCTTATGGGAACAAATTCGGTCAGTACTGGCACCTGAACATACTTCTGGAGTGAAAAAATATCGTTAACCGGGGGTCCACTGTATAATGATGTTAATATGTTCCTCATCTTTCACCTATGTAATTCATAACCCATATTTCTCTTTCAGGTAAATCGCTGAACCACATAATGGAAGGACAGCATCTTGTAGCTCTAGTTCTGGGGCCACAACTTCAAGGAATGTGAATGACTTAAAGTTTAGCCACATCAAAATGCATATTACAGTACACTAGTCTGAAAATTATTGCTATATTATGCACTTGCATATTTTTGTCCAGCAAGTTGAAGAATGGATCACATTCGCCACATTATTTATCTTATGAAGGTAATGTCTATTTTTTTCATTTGTCATTTTTTTTAATGATCATGGGTTGTAATAAATGGTGCTTGATGCAGTTTACTGCAACATTTTGAAAACTCATCTGACGGTGCAGATTTTGCACATGTAAGTGACCAGATAATAGCTTTTGCCTTTACAAAATGCCTATCTGGTAGGATTATGGCTGTGAGTTGACAAGTTGTGGATAACAATGTGTGTATTGAAAGGAGACCATTTGTTACTGTGACATTTCACATATAAGAGACTTTAATCAAGTATAGGAAATAAACAAAACATCGCCATGTATTTAGTATTGAAAAGATAGACACATAAGATATAGGAGAGGTGACATCAGGTTCAAGAAAGTTCAGGTGAGGGTGAGGTCAAGCACTGTGAGGTATACTGCACCTGAGATAAGATGATGATGTTCCGAGAGTAGTGAAACTCAAAGAACTGTTCAAAGGTATATCAAAGGGGGCTCAGGTCATGGCATTCTGTGATTCTTATGTTGATCCAAAATTATTTGTGCAGTGAATTTTGCTGGAAGGAACATCTTTGTTTTGCATTTTGATATCAGCGATGTAAAATCTGCAAATTCTAAACACCAACATTTATCAGTGTCATTCTTCTGGTATACCCTTCAAGACATTGATTGGGCCACTTGATCCAAGGAATTAAACCTGACCTCCCTTATTTAGATTGAACTTGATGAGCTCATTTCCAGTTCATGAGATGTTGATGTGTGTGTCAGTATATCATCCTTGCATTCCAGGTGTCATCTACTCAACAATTGAATTAATATTCCTGTAAAGGGGTATCGAAATCTGTGACTGATTCACTTGTACACACTTGCATACAAGATTTCATTCTCAACTTGGAAAGCTGTAAACACTTGCTCCAACAATGTTAATGATGTGAAGAGGCTTCCTAGTAAATTCCTTAAGTCTTTGTTGTGAGAACTTAGATGCTTATGCCAATTGTTCAAGTATAATTACAGTTAAACCAGCAATAAAAATTTAATTCACTACTGCTATTACCATGACCATAGAACAAAAAGAGGTGTGCTCCTATGTTTCTTCCTGTGTGTTCTTAGGCTCTTTAGCAGTGAGTAGTATTGTATGACCCTTATGGGTTTAGTGCTAAACTTGATTATAATAATGATAAAGTAGCAGTATCTTGATGACAAAACTATATTGAGAGAACCTTTTCTGCATGGAAGTTTCCCAAACAAGTCATCTTCCCACAGGAACAAGGCTCTTAGTATCTTTACCATTCCCAGAGATAACATCACCACTGAGTGCTGAATAATTCTACCCACTGGATACACAGCAACCTCAGTAAATCCTCTTCTCTTAACAGCTGATTTCACTGCTGAAGTTCTCACCACAAAGACTACTAAGGAATTTACTAGGGCACCCTGCCCCATCTGGGGGATGTGATCTTGTTTGCATAAGTGAAACCCAGATGTTTGGACACCTTTTTATATAGGAACATAAATATGCCTGCAGAGATGACATCTGGTATGAGTGTGTTATTGTAACATGCATGCATACACACGTATGTATCGATGTCTGTCATTCCAGGGGACTGATAAAAACAGAAAACAATGTTCATAATCTGCAGTCGTGTCACTGATACCATAACACAAAACAGAGCGATGTTCCATCTGGAAAAACCTATTTCACAAACAAGAACCCCAGATTACTAAAGACCTGACCCTCCAACCCAGACATCTCCTAACATCACATGATCTCAGATGCAGTATACCTCGCTGTGCCTCACCTCACACCACCTTTTCCACACCTGATATATCTATCTTTTCAACACTATATTTACAGTGAAACCTCCATTTAACTCACCCCGATTAAATTGATTTTGGAGTTAGCAAAAAAATCTGTGACTGGAAAACATCTGGGAACAATTGACAAAATCTGTTAAATCAAGAATTGTTACCCATCTTTGCAATCCACTTGATAAATTAATTTAGTATTTAATAGACAAAGTCCATTATTTCCAGAATTGTTCGTTATTCTTGTTGTCTGCTGAGCAAATTGACTTAGGGTTTAATGAATGAATACTGTTAAAACCAGAATTATTATTTCTTACAACCATGTTAAAAACTCATCATTTGAATTTGACAATTGGCATTAATGGACACCCATCCTCCTCTATTAGTCTCTTCATTCAAGATTGTACTGTTGATATTTTTCATATTTCCAGTAATTGACAAAGTCTCTTGTAGGTGAAACACGTGACAATAAAATGTTTTCTTTTGCTAGATTCGACTTTTTTCCATCAGAATGCCTATCTACAACAAGCATCAAATATTTATTATTAATGAATTAAAATTATGATGGAAAAAACTTTATTAACTTGAATATAGATAAGAATAATATTAATACCCCAAACAGGTATGCTGTACCCAGGTTACTGATTCAGTAATAATAAGTAAATTAAGTAATGTATTCTTCTGAAGTCTGCATCTGTATCAATGGATACTCTGTGTTATAAAGTCACAGGAGAGAAATTTTGAAAGAAATTAAGTGGGAGATGACTTGTGAATACATATTTACATTAATTTGCTGAAGTAGTGATGTATATGGATGCATGTAGTAAATGACAAAATAGGTTATTTAACCAAACTGTTAGTTGATGTTGAGGAAAAAATAAACTTAAGGTGTAACAGAAAAATATGTGGGAGGGATTTCTTAATCGTGATATGTAGAATTCGTATTGTCTGTTATTAATTTTGATTGGCTGCATTTGTTTCTTATGTAACTGAATACATGTGTTGAGAGGTGTATGCAAGGGACTTTGATATCCAGTAGACATGTGAGACCATATTAGTTAGGACTGAGTGGAAGCAAGTAATTTTTACGACTTGGCGAGCTGTTGGAGTGTGAGCAAGGTAACATCTATGAAGGGATTCAGGGAAACCGGTTAGCTGGACTTGAGTCCTGGAGGTGGGAAGTACAGTACCTGCACTCTGAAGGAGGGGTGAGGATATTTGTATTTTGGAGGGGCATCTGAATTGTAGTATTAGTGTACCTCTGACAAGAAGTTGATAGTTTGATTGATGGTGAAAGCATTTTTTTTCTTCGTTTCACTCTGCCTTGGTCAAAGACGGCTGGTGTGTTAAAAATTGTTTTTATATAATCATAATTTATATAAGCCTTGTATTTGACAAATGTTCTGAAATGTAAGAAATGTTTAGTTTCGTCCTATTCTTTAAACCTGAATGCTAACAATGAGATTATTTGACTCAAATTTTTAATAAATTTATGTATTTCCATTTTAATTTGTTAAACAATAAGACATTGTACTTTGATAAAAGAATAGGTAAGCAAGAAAAGAGTTAGAATAAAAAGATCATCTTAAGAGTTGTATAAGGATGATGTGTAGAGAACAGTATTAACCACCCTGTTGGGTAGCAGTAGACAGAACATTGGATGCTGATCGAATATAGACATTTTATAATCTACTTTTTATTTTTATTTATACTTTTCCTCTTCAGTAGTTAGTATTATGTACTTAATATTTGAATCTCACCCAGTGGTCATTGCAGTGAAAAAAAAAAGTATTTGAACAAACATTTTGGTGTGTTATTATTAATACAAACATGAGCTCCCTTTAAATTGGTGTGATATACAGTGGACCCCCACATAACGATATTATTTCAATCCAGAAGTCTGTTTGGGTGCTGTTAGAGACCAAATTTGTTCCCATAAGAAATATTGTGAATTAGATTAGTCCGTTTCTGACCCCCAAAAATACACCTACAAAAGCACTTACAAAAATACACTTACATAATTGGTCGAGTTGGGAGCTGATCGTTATGCGGGGGTCCACTGTACTTTGTTAATTTTTTAACACTGTTATTGATGTAGTGTTAATATTATGTACTACACTCTTGCACTAAAGTCTTTGAATGTGATTCTAGTTAGCCGAACTTGAGTCCTGGAAGTGGGAAGGGCAGTGCCTGCACTCTGAAGGAGGGGGTAGGGATGTTGCAGTCGGAGGGTAATCTGAATTGTGGTGTCAAAACACCTCTGGAAAGACAGCGATTGAATGAATGATGGTTAAATTGTTTTCTTCTTTGGGTCACCCTGCCTTGGCAGGAGATGGCCATTGAGGTAATAAAAAAATTCTTGTTTCTCAGGTGATAAAACATTTTTTTTAATGAACACGGGTTGCAAAAAAATATAGTTTGCTGTGGAAAAGCCTGTTGAGTGATATTGCCTATTTTTACTGAATTAATGATAATAAACAGTTACATATATAGTACAGTAGTAGTAAGAACTTATACTTTATATTTCTGTTATTACTGCAATTTTTAAGACAAGGTTGAATTGTGGACTAAACATTTAACATGACAATTCATCTGCCATAACACCTGGGTAACATCATAATCTTCAAATAATTTTACATTTTGTACTAATATTTACAAACTTTGCTTTGTTTATATATTGTGATAGGTACATAACACATGTCATATAGTATTGTGCATTGTTATAGTACTTTTTCTTAAGAGTTTGATTATTCTTCATTTTGTTGGGCTGTTTCATGCAAAAGACTGTGATTTTACTCTTGCATAATTATTGTGAGCTGATATTACATAACTTGACCACCAGGTGAGAAACTTTTATAGATGATTTATTTTTATTAAAAACTGATCATTAAATAAATTGCAGCTTACATCAGTGCAACCAGGTCAGTTGTTTGATTTATTAGGTACTGTGAGAAATTCACATTTTAGGTAGTACATTCCATATGTTTTAAAACTAGCCTTGCTCTATCTTCTTTCTGTTAATGTACTTCATTAAGCCTTGAGTGTTAGTGATTGTATATTGCTTGGGAAGCCCATTCATACACAGTTAATTAAGTGAGTTACACTTGCCTATAATTAAAACAGCTATCGTCTTTGGAATTATGACGTATGGAACTCAGGAATATAATTTTCATGTACAGTAGACAATACAAAGAGTTGGACAGAGCTGCAGTTCATATTCAGTAAATTTATTTATCACCATTATTTAGATGTCCAGCACAATAAATATTATAATGTAATATTATAATGTAATCTTTTACATTACTCTCAAGATAGTCTTTTTTTTTCCTGTTTAAATAGTAAGTATGAAGATACATTTCATGGTTCGGTATGTTAAAAGGTAAAAAAAAAAAAAAAAAATGTTAGCTCTTCATTGATTAAAGTTTTAAGTTATTGAATATTTTTGAATGTTTAGCAAATGGTAGTGTTTTGGAATTTTTAGTGACTATGTTGGATATGTGATGACAAGACAAACCTTTTATTTTTTGTGATTTGTTACATTGTGCACTTTTTATGAGACTATTCAAACTATTTGAACACTACCCATTGTGTGTCATGATCAAAAGTTCTATATTTAAAATCAAGTAAAACTTACATTCTATGCTATATCATCTCTTGTTACTTGCACACTATATTTTGAATTGACAATTTTTTGCAGAAACCACAATTTTCAGTAGCATTTTGAATGTGCTACCCTTTTCAGACTGTGTTTTAACTTATTCGTATTGAGGAGAAATAATATGACGGATATTTTATTTTTGTTATTTTTGGGTTTGTAAATGATATTGCTTGTATTACATTATCATTTCTTGACTGATGGAATTTTAAGATTTTAAATATATCCATATATGTATTAATATTAGTAAAACAATTACTGTGATCAGATAGGACTACTTAATATGATAATACATGCAGTGGTACTGAATTCCACATCAGTGAAGGTCAGTTGTTAATTTTATTTACGTAGTTTTAGTTCCGAATATCACACTGCAGTAATTGTAACCAACAATAAATATCTTCACTTCATTAACCCTTTCAGGGTCGACAGGCCCTCCCAGAAACTTGTTCTCAGGGTCTAAAATTTAAAAAAAAAAAATTATTTTTTCTTATGAAATGCTAGAGAATCTTTTCCTGATCATAATGACACCAAAAGTATGAAATTTGAGTGAAAACTTACGGAATTATGCTCTTGTGAAGTTAGCGGTCTCGATGATGTTTACGCATCAGCAATTTCGCCCACTTTGAGCCCTATTTTCAGCCAATTCCCATGTTCCAGTCGAAAAAAATCATAACTATTTCGCTAGAACTCCATTTTTTCTATCAAATGAGTACAAGAAACCACCTATGTACTGATTTCAACTATCCAATAAAGGGGTCAGAAATTGGCAATTTTACCAATTTCACACAAATTTCAAAAGATGCCAATTTCCAAATAGGGTCCAGAATAGACAAGACAGACATTCCTGGCACTAAAATAACATTTCCTTTGTTCATTAGTCATGTCCCCAGGCCTCTCGTACATTTCTTTTGCTTTCCAGTTTGAATTTTTATTCTCACAAATAAATAGAAGATTTACTGTTATGCAGACTACTGCATTAGTGTAGAAATGGTATAAACAATATCAGTGCACTTGTGAAAGAATATATATCAGATCACTTTCTAGTTGTAGCTACACTGAGAGTAAAAGGTAGATGGGATACAAGGAGAATAGAAGCATCAGGGAAGAGAGAGGTGAAGGTTTATAAACTAAAAGAGGAGGCAGTTAGGGTAAGATATAAACAGCTATTGGAGGATAGATGGGCTAATGAGAGCATAGGCAATGGGGTCGAAGAGGTATGGGGTAGGTTTAAAAATGTAGTGTTAGAGTGTTCAGCAGAAGTTTGTGGTTACAGGAAAGTGGGTGCAGGAGGGAAGAGGAGCGATTGGTGGAATGATGATGTAAAGAGAGTAGTAAGGGAGAAAAAGTTAGCATATGAGAAGTTTTTACAAAGTAGAAGTGATGCAAGGAGGGAAGAGTATATGGAGAAAAAGAGAGAGGTTAAGAGAGTGGTGAAGCAATGTAAAAAGAGAGCAAATGAGAGAGCGGGTGAGATGTTATCAACAAATTTTGTTGAAAATAAGAAAAAGTTTTGGAGTGAGATTAACAAGTTAAGAAAGCCTAGAGAACAAATTGATTTGTCAGTTAAAAATAGGAGAGGAGAGTTATTAAATGGAGAGTTAGAGGTATTGGGAAGATGGAAGGAATATTTTGAGGAATTGTTAAATGTTGATGAAGATAGGGAAGCTGTGATTTCGTGTATAGGGCAAGGAGGAATAACATCTTGTAGGAGTGAGGAAGAGCCAGTTGTGAGTGTGGGGGAAGTTCGTGAGGCAGTAGGTAAAATGAAAGGGGGTAAGGCAGCCGGGATTGATGGGATAAAGATAGAAATGTTAAAAGCAGGTGGGGATATAGTTTTGGAGTGGTTGGTGCAATTATTTAATAAATGTATGGAAGAGGGTAAGGTACCTAGGGATTGGCAGAGAGCATGCATAGTTCCTTTGTATAAAGGCAAAGGGGATAAAAGAGAGTGCAAAAATTATAGGGGGATAAGTCTGTTGAGTGTACCTGGTAAAGTGTATGGTAGAGTTATAATTGAAAGAATTAAGAGTAAGACGGAGAATAGGATAGCAGATGAGCAAGGAGGCTTTAGGAAAGGTAGGGGGTGTGTGGACCAGGTGTTTACAGTGAAACATATAAGTGAACAGTATTTAGATAAGGCTAAAGAGGTCTTTGTGGCATTTATGGATTTGGAAAAGGCGTATGACAGGGTGGATAGGGGGGCAATGTGGCAGATGTTGCAAGTGTATGGTGTAGGAGGTAGGTTACTGAAAGCAGTGAAGAGTTTTTACGAGGATAGTGAGGCTCAAGTTAGAGTATGTAGGAAAGAGGGAAATTTTTTCCCAGTAAAAGTAGGCCTTAGACAAGGATGTGTGATGTCACCGTGGTTGTTTAATATATTTATAGATGGGGTTGTAAGAGAAGTAAATGCGAGGGTCTTGGCAAGAGGCGTGGAGTTAAAAGATAAAGAATCACACACAAAGTGGGAGTTGTCACAGCTGCTCTTTGCTGATGACACTGTGCTCTTGGGGAGATTCTGAAGAGATTAGACTCACCAGTTGACGTGTATTGGACGTGTGGCATGATTTGCTTACTTTGAACTTTGGCAAAAATCGAAGATTTCTGCTACTTTGAGCTCAATTTCAAGGTACTTTTCATTGTGAAACCAATTAAAATCATCTCAATTTCCATAATATGTTTTCCATTCTATAAAATGAGACCAGGAAAACTAGAATACAACCATAAATAGCATACGAAAATACACTGCAAAGTCACTGTTTTAAACCAAAAACACGGTCGGTTTTTTTTTTTTTTTTTCTCATTATGCATTGTGTGCTGCAGAATTTTTTTTATACTGCACACACTGACCCCACAGACCCATTCTTTCATATGTAGGCCTACCAGGTTTCTCTCGCTAGATTTGAAGGTGCTAGAATTTATGCGTACTAGTACGGCACCAACCCTGAAAGGGTTAATATTAAATTAAACAAATTTAAGTTCTTGGCAAAAGTGGTGAAGATTTAATTTTTTTTACTGTGCCTTTCTAGTGAACATGGGTGTAGGAATTTGTCCAGCTTTATTCACCTTAGTCATACTCCTTCTTCTGTAGCTCTCACTGAATCTTGTATTTTTCAGTGAAGTACTCTTGGATTTGATCTTAATTCCTTCTCTGTTGGACACTTATAATTTGCCCAAATTAGCTTTGTTAGGTAAAAGGACACAGGTGCAACTAATGTGACATTTTATTGTGGCAACATTTCGCTCTCCAGGAGCTTTGTCAAGCTGTTAACAATTACGGCTTGACAAAGCACCTGAAGAGTGAAATGTTGCCACAATAAAATGTCACATTAGTTGCACTTGTGTCATTTTACCTAACATATTGTCGGAAATTTTACCAACATTAATACAAATTAACTTTAACTGAAAACAAAAATTTTGCACATTGCATTAAAGCTGTCACACTCTTATTACCAACCAGCTTTACTTCAAAAATACCTGTTCCAACCTATAATCTTTAATCAAAATTTTAGGCATTATAAATCTCCCTTTCTTAAAAGGTCAGGAAATTATTTCAGATTCAGAAACTGTTTCACTTATCGTATACTGTTCTATGAGTCTTGTTCATCATAGTCTGGAGTACTGTTCTCACTTCTGGGGAAGTTACTGTCTACCTAAATCATGTACACATTTTATAGGAAAGCTATTTGTCTCATCAGTGTTCTTGATGTCACATAAAATAAGCTGTAGCCTCTCACCACAGATTTGCATATGTTGTACCTGCTGTTTCTTCTATTGCTCATGCTCTTAAAAGTTTGCAGTCTTGTATTCCTCATCTGTATATATCTTTCTTTCAACACACCGGCCGTATCCCACCAAGGCAGGGTGGTCCAAAGGGAAAAACAAAAGTTTCTCCTTTTCTTCTTTCTTTCAACACACCGGCCATATCCCACCGAGGCGGGGTGGCCCAAAAGGAAAAACAAAAGTTTCTCCTTTTACATTTAGTAATATATACAGGAGAAGAGGTTACTAGCCCCTTGCTCCCGGCATTTTAGTCGCCTCGTACAACACGCATGGCTTACGGAGGAAGAATTTTATTCCGCTTCCCCATGGAGATAAGAGGAAATAAACAAGAATAAGAACTAGAAAGAAAATAGAAGAAAACCCAGAGGGGTGTATATATATGTATGCTTGTACATGTATGTGTAGTGTGACCTAAGTGTGAGTAGAAGTAGCAAGACATACCTGAAACCTTGCATGTTTATGAGACAGAAAAATGGACACCAGCAATCCTACCATCATGTAAAACAATTACAGGCTTACATTTTACACTCACTTGGCAGGACGGTAGTACCTCCCTGGGCGGTTGCTGTCTACCAACCTACTACCTAGAATCTGTATATATAGTAACAGTATTTTCAATTCACAGGGCCTGAACATGCAACAGGCATGTGTGAGTATGTTAGATAGGAGTGAATGGAGACAAATTATTATTGGGATCTGACTAGCTGTTGGAGTGTGAGCAGGGTAATATTTTTGTGAAGAGATTCAGGGAAACCGATTAGCTGGACTTGAGTCCCAGAGGTGGGAAAAACAGTGGGTCTTCATGGTCAGTGTGTGCAGTATAAAAAAAAAATCCTGCAGCACACAGTGCATAATGAGAAAAAAAACTCGGACCATGTTTTTGGTTTAAAACACCGACTTTGAGGTGTATTTTCGTATTGTTCATGGTTGTATTCTCGTTTTCTTGGTCTCATTTGATAGAGTGAAAGATGCATTACAGAAATCGAGATAATTTTGATTGGTTTCACAATGAAAAGTACCTTGAAATTGAGCTCATAGTAACAGAAATGTTCTATTTTTGCCAGTGTTCAAGAGTAAACAAATGATGTCACTGTCCAATACGTGTCCAATTGGCCAGTCTGATATGCACTCACAAATGGGTTGACATTATTTATACAATTATTACAATAATGCAGTAGTCTGCATAAGAGTAAATCTTCTACTTTTTGTGAGAATAAAAATTCAAAATGGAAAGCAAGAGTAATATAAGAGGGGTCTGGAGATGTGACCAATGAACAGAGAAAATGTTATTTTAGTGTCAGGAATGTCTGCATTGTTTATTCTGGACCCTATTTTGATGTTGGCATCTTTTGAAATTTTTTTAAAATTGGCCAAATTGCCAATTTCTTACCACTTTATTGGGTAGTTGAAATTGGTAAATGGGCAGTTTCCTATATTCAGTCAATAGAACAAATGGAGTTCTAGCGAAATAGCTATGAGTTTGGTCGACTGAAACAATGGAATTTGTCAAAAATAGGGCTCAAATTGGGTGAAATTGCCAATGTGTGTACATTGCTGAGACTGCTGACTTTGTGAGAGTGTAATTCCATCAAATCTCATACTTTTGGTGTCATTACCATCAGGAAAAGATTCTGTCATTTCATAAGAATTTTTTTTTTTTTAATTCTTCGACAGTGAGAGCAAGTTTGTGAGCAAGGGTCTTGACAGAAAAAGGGTTAAGTGACATTTAAACTCTCGTATCTGAGCGCCTCTGCAAAGACAGTGATTACATGTGAATGATTGTGAAAGTGGTTTTTCTCTCTTTTTGGGTTACCCTGCCTCTGTGGGAAATGGCCGACGTGTCCAAAAATATATATATAATATGAAATAACTTTAAAAAACTTGAAATTTGGGAAAATTTCCGGATGTAATGGAGAGACATGTAGCTCACGGAGAATATAAACAAACCGGGTGGGGTGCTGTGACCGTATTAGAAAGTCAAGTGGGAAGAGCCATACAGCGAGTTTGTCAATATTTAAAGTGTCCATATTAGTGGAACGCTGTGAAGTGAGGCCCTACTGTAATATTACATTGGATTTTTTTTTTTTTTTTTTTTTTTTTTTAAATTGGCCAAATTACCAACTCCTGTATACTTTATAGCATAGGTTTAATAGCTGAATGTGCAGTTTCTTGTGCTCAATCAATAGAATAGAAGGCATTCTAGCAAAATAGCTAAGAATTTGGGCAAATTGAACAATGGAATTTGTCAAAATCATTGATGCATAAATTGTGCCCAGACCACTAACTTTGTGCCTATGTAATTCCATAAGTTTTTCCACCAAATTTTGTATTTTTTGGTGTCATTATCTTCAGAAAAAAACTCTGTACCATTTCAGAAGAATTACTTTTTATATATAATGTGGGACACAGCGAGCACTTAACTTCGGGGGGCTGGACAATGAGAGGGTTAAACTATGGTGACTCTTCTTAATGAAACTACAATGCTTTCCTGCTGAATATGTTGAGAGAGATACTTGACCTTAAAAAAGAAATACAAAATGAGCTGATTCAGCTCATGCCTAGTACCTTTGAAGAAGTCCTTAGATCTGCTTGTGCTGTCATGTGGTGTCCACTCATACTGAATTGTACTCTAGATGTAAGTTGTGTGGGACAAATAGCTATGCTTTTTTATTTTTTTTAGACATAGCTTCAAAAACTGATAATAATGAGTCTGTAAGCATAAAAGGACATTGCTTGAAATTTTTGCTGCAAAGTGAGAAACCTGGTGTATAATTCCATGATAGATACTATCCTTTGTAATTTAGAAAAGCTATTGCCTGTTGAAAACATATGTGGACAAAGCTATGATATTGGAAACAACATGAGGAAAAAGATTATTGGCAAACAAAGAAGAATTTTAAGTAATTATTATCAAAAAGATTAAATAATTAATGAGCCTTGCTCCTTGCAGTGCCCTTTTTTTTTTTAAATTTAAGTCATTAAGGATGCTTTCAAATATTGCTGGAAGGTAACTTTTCTTTGAGCTTGTACAATATTTTTTTTTTTGTGTGTGTGTGCATTTTTGAGCTTCACATTGAACCAATTCCACTTGGTATGAGGAAAAGGAAGAAGCATATCTCACACGAATAGATTTCTCACTGTACTTGGCCATGCTTTGACTCCATCACAACATTTCAAGAGAGAAGTCTCTCAGCTATTTCAACACACTGTATCACACTTTGTGACATTTTGGCAGTGATGACACTTTTCCTTACATCTCGAGGAATCTTTGAACATAATCAGAATGGTAATCCACATAAAATAATAGTACAATTGTGTAATTATATTTTCAGAAGAACAAGAGAGATTTACTGTTCCATGCTAATGTATGGTGACTTAAATTGAAACATGCTGGGTTACTTATAAGATCTGAGAGAAGAGACAAAGATATGACCTTATGGAATAACATCTCTGCCATCTTTAATTTGGAGTTGTTTAGCTTGCCATTTGTTTATCTTACAGACATTTGGCAACTATGATGCAACCCAAATATTCATTGCTTAACTACAGTCATAGAAGTCACATCAGATAAAGCAACACAGCATCATCTAGTCCCAGTGAAATCCTGAAATACAAAAACTTTGTATTGGTCTTAAAACTGAGATAGTCGCCCATCAGCTCAGAAGGACAAGTTCCATCACTGTATTCAAGACGTAAATTAATGTATTATCAAATTCAGTCTTGACAAGAATCTCGTTTCCATTGGAGTTGAGGATGTTCAGTGAAGCCTTGCAAAGGATGTTTCTTGATTTGAAGTTTGATTCTGCAACAAAAGATGACTACAACTCTTGCTTTGGAAAAAAAATTTGGGTGGAATACCTGCCATTGAGACTTGAAATGTAAACCCTTCAAGTTATTATCTCTTACACAATCCACACATAGGAAACTGAAACTTACGATAACATTTTGGTCTGACTCGGACCATTAACAAGTCACAGAGGTATCTGTACAAGATAGAATTTTCAGACCTGGTTGGGATCAAATAAAAGTAGCAAAACTCTTGATGTGGGGAGTGATCATCATCCAAACATCAGAATATAACTAGACGTATATGAAACCAAAAAGTTGGTGTCACCATCATATTAAAGTACATACTGGACATGCCTTTTAAGAGATGCATTGCACAAACAGGTAGCTATTTGTGAGTAGAATTAAAACTGTAAATGGAGTTTTTTCTTATTTAATTGCAAGTTAAAAGCAGTCCAGGTCTTCATTAGTACAGTGCCTTTCTGTTTGTAATACCTGTGAATATTTTCTAAAGTGTTTTGCACAACATTGGGTTGCATATTTGGGTATTCAATAAAATTTCAAGTGGAAAATGTCTTTATTTTACTCTTATATAGTTATCACATTTAATAAGCTTCAGGGAAAGGGGGTCATTGAGTTAGATTAGCATGTTAGTGGGGTGTGGGCAAAAAGTTTGAGAACTACTGCTTTAAAGTCTACTCTCGCACTTTTATTTTTTTAATATGTAGTATTCTGCTAGCTGTCAATCTTTATTACCACTTTCATCATTTCCTGTACATTCCTCCTGGTTCCTTCCATCCAGTGAAATGCATAGATACTTTATACATTTAACACTTTTTTTTTTTTTTTTTTTTTTTTTAAGTGAAAGAAAATATGCATACAAGATTTTTTGTCCAAAAGACTGTTGATGAAATTAAATAGACTATTTTTGCAGTATTGCTTTCCATATTTTTTCTTATTCTATAGTGTTTGAATGATGAAACCAATCGTTTTTCTTTTTGCTGCTGACTAGCTGGTGAGCAGTAATATAATTGTCAGTATTGTTGATTGGCACATTATCTACTCATTTAATACTTATGTAGTTATGCTTATGTAAAGTTAATTCTAGGAAATGTGTACATCACTGTAATGTATAGTACTATTTCATATAAAGCTAAAATCTAAGTTTATATCCAGTAGTATATATATATGTACACACGTGTAGTGTGACAAATGTAACAACTACGGTATTATTATTATAATCAAAAAGAAGTGCTAAACAACAATTACAGTATGCATATGTGTATATAATATATATGTACACACACACACCCACAGTATAGTGTATATAATATATATATATATACACACACAGTATACACTGTGTATGTGCATATGTGCGAGTGCACACATGTATGTGCGTGTGCACAAACAGTGCTGTACACAATTAGTTCATAAAATTTCACACGTTTCATTTCTCGATAACTGTTGTTGAGTCTGCAGTGTGTGTTGGGGAAAGCAGCAGCAGGATGCTGCTGTTATTTAAATGCCTTCACTACAATTTCCTAAATTGGCTGAAAATTCTTAGTGAAAAGGGGAGTAGCAGCATCTGCACCTAGAAAATTAAGCTTCAGGAAATTCATTAGAGCTCAGTGTTCAGGTTTAAGTACTAACTGTGAATATTCCAGGATCCTACCTTGATCCTTAGACTAGTTTTTGCCTTGCAATTTGGACTGTATCGTCACTCATGTCCTCTGTCATGTGGTTTTTCATCATTGATTATTATGATCAAAAAGAAGCGCTGAACCTACAAGGGTCATACAGAACAATTCCATTATTGATATTTTTAGCTACGACAAACTATTTTACATTTGCAGTAATTTTTGGTAATGTAAGAAATGCACCTTGCCATACTGTAATTAGCTGTGCGATTCTGTAGCAGTGATAAAGTGTATGTACAAAATTTACATCGTGTTTGTACTCACATTAAAAGTGGCACTACCAGTGTCGGCATTATAAGTGATTGATTTATTTCATGCCGAGATGTTTATACACAACTGCCTCATGTTTCTTTTAGTAAAATATAGTGATTATAATCATTAAGCATTAAACCCACAAGGGTCTTAAAGCATTGCAGGGTAGGGTGTGCTAAAGTTTTAATATGCTTGATCAGAGACTAGCGAGGGCGGTAAAAATGTAGTGAAATAATGTTGAACTGGTACACAAAAATAATGCCGATTTTCAACTCTTGCTAAAACTTTAGTTCAGTAATAACTGTACAGATTCCATGAAAACTTTCTTATTCTCTCTTGGGCTCAGTCAATTATTACTATAATCAAGGGGGGAAGCGCTAAACCCGGAGGATTATATAGCGCCTGGGGAGGGGGATGTGGAAGGCATTCAGGCTTAATTCGGGGAACTGGAGCACAGATCCAATTCCCTAAATCAAGAGCCCCTCGCCAACATCAAGGAACCTTCCTTGAGGGGGGGGCTCAGTCACAAACATGCCATCATAACCAGTTTCAATGTCATTTGCTAGTTTCTTAAGTGAAATTTATCTCGGTAAACACTGTTAACAAGTTATGCCAAAAGATATGTCATGCCTCAAGATCATTTTCCTTTATTTGCATTTGAGATTAAAAGTACATGTAATATTAGTATATATTACAATCAAAATTATCACTAAACCCAGAAGGGTCATACATCATCAAAAGTACAGTATTATAAAATTATATACAGATTATGCAGTGTGTGTGTGTGTGTGTGCACTTTTTAGTGAGAAATTGCAGACTGTACTGTATATATTTAAAACAATGATTTTTGTACTATATGGCAAATCAGTGTATTTATTTTTGCTGTAACTTAGTGAAAATTAATTTGAACGTTATAAAAAATAATGCACTTCCTTGACTTTAATGCTTACTGAATTTAGACAAACTAGGTAGGTTCAGTAGGAATAAGCTGCATTTTTGTGCATGTATTGTTAGTAAGGTTATGGTAAGTTGCCAAGTAAGTTTTAGTGCAGATTAAGAAATTTGTACACTATATTTAGTTTGGAGTGATATCCAAACTGTCATGTCTGGGCACCTCTGCAAAGACAGTGACATTGTGCGAATAATGGTAAAAGTGTTAAGTGGTGGTGAAAGTTTTTTTTTTGGGTCACCCTGCCTCGCTGGTTTGGACATTTAAAGAAGATGGATTATTATGGGGGAGCGCTAAACCCATGAAGATTATACAGCGCCTGTGAGGATGGGGGGGAACTGAAGGCATTCAGACTTAATTTAGGGAAGTGAAGCATAAATTAAGTCCCTAGATCAAGAGTCCCTCACTAGCATCAGGGAACCTCCCTTGAGGGGTAAAGAGGCTGGAATGAAATAGAATGACTTGGAGGCCATGTAACTCTCTAGTGGAAGGAAGGTGGGGTAGGTGTTGTCCTAGGAAAGGCTGGAGGGAGAGGGTAAAAGTGGTTTTGTGTGCAATGGGCTTGGACCGCCAGCAAGCATGCGAGAACTCGTTAGGTAGGAGCGAGTGGAGACAAATGGCTTTCATGACTTATATGCTGTTGGAGTGTGAGCAAAGTAACATGAAGGCATTCAGGAAAACCAATTAGCCAGACTCAAGTCCCTGGAGGAGAGAAGTAGTGTCTGTGCTCTGAAGGTGGTGTGCTGATTTGTTGCATATATATTTTTTTTTTTTTTTTTTTTTTTTTTTTTTTTTTTTTTTTTTTTTTTTTTTAACTGTAGTGTAGGCATGCCTCTGGCAAGGCAGTGATGATTAAAGTGTTTCTTCTTTTTCGAGTCACCCTGCCTCTGTTGGAAACGGCTGATGTGTTAAAATATGGGCTTGTACTGTAATGTAAAATTGTCCTTACAAATTTGCGAGGGTTTACATTCATAGGGTCCTTCATGAAACCAAAAACAGAGTAATACAAAATTTAGACAAACACACTTTTCCTGTTGTGCTTCAGAAATCATCTCTCTAATGTACGTCACGAATTTGGCTAATCAAGCCAGAAAATCTTTGCATAGGTGACTATTCACTGGCTGCTCATCTTTAAAAATGGATAATATAAATACAAGAATACACAAGCCAGTGAATTTTAGGGGTTTACTATAAGCTGTACAAGCATTTATGTAAATAGGCATGATGTGTGGTATTTTTAATTTATACTAAAACTAATTTGCAAATAAGCCAAACCTTGCTAAACTTAAAACCTAACATAGCTTAAATACTGTAACATATGTAAGATCAGTCAACATTTAATTAACCGAAATTTCACGATAACATTATATAATTAATGGGAATCTTATGGGCCACATCCTGCTGGCATGTTACTTCTGCATGACCCATTCAAACTACCCCTACTGAAATAGTACTAGATTTGATTAGGATTCTTCTAATATTGGTAGCCATTTAAATCCCATATTCAGCAGTTCTTTCTCTCCATATAGTTATTATTCATTACTCACTTAAATATTAGTTTTGTATAAGCAATCATAGCAGAAATGACAATGCAAAATTATCCTTACCAAATGAGAAGTTCTGCCTAGAAAACAACATATATAGTGTGTGTGTGTATATATATATATATATATATATTATATATACAGTGGACCCCCGGTTAACAATATTTTTTCATTCCAGAAGTATGTTCAGGTGCCAGTACTGACCGAATTTGTTCTCATAAGGAATATTGTGAAGTAGATTAGTCCATTTCAGACCCCCAAACATACACGTACAAATGCACTTACATAATTGGTCGCATTGGGAGGTGATCGTTAAGCGGGGGTCCACTGTACAATGTATATATATATAACACACACAGGAGGCCAGGAGCTTGGACTCAACCCCTGCAACCTCAACTAGGCAAGTACAGTAACATTTTTTTTCATCCCTCTTTCCTTCTCCCCTCCCCTTTCATCTTAATCTCTGACTCTTCCACAGTACATAGGCATTTTTTTTGCAACCTCTCAGGGTGCTCTCAGGAAATTTGGAGGAAGTTTTTAGAAGATTACCACCAATTTTGAAGTTTGTGAATACTGTATGCCCAAAAGTGAATAGGAAATTCACTCATGAATGCATTCGTTACAAGCAATAACTTTGTGTAGCAAACCTAGTTATGTGCTCAAACTTTTTTCCTTTTTTTTAACCTGATGTATAGTACCTTACTGTAGAATGAGAAGGTACTATTTTAAAAGGCTTTACAGTTTTTGTTTATTTACTAAAATAAATAGTCATATTCTTTTACTTGAATATGTACTTTATCATTCAAATTTAGTATGGTGGTATTGCATAGTAGTTTGTAATTTTCAATGCTATTTATGCTGTTGTGACCCCCAACAATATGGAATTTTAATAATTATGGTAGATACCTCTGTTTAAGATTTATGTACTCTATCTTGTGATACCTTTTTGTGTGTGGTAATTTAGGTACAATGATCCATTATATCTATTTCTTAAAACAATTAAGATTGCAGCCTATTATATTGATTTGTAGTAAGATTCAGTATTTTGAAATAGAATGAGTAAATGCCACTGACTGTTCAATTACAAGATACGAATTTTATAGGAGCTTCATTAGCATTAGAGGATCACTCTTGCAACTTTTTCACTGTTGCATGAACCTTAGCAAAGAAAAATGCTGAACTGAGTCACTGGACATGCTGTAACTGCTTTTCCAATAAGTTAAATGTATTATGAAGCAAGTGCTTTACTTGCTGAAAAGATTTTGATAAAAAATTTCACTAAGAAAAAAAGATAGGTATAATTTTTCAGGTAATTATTTATCCACCTGATTCCCAAGACCTATATTTGTGTACTTGTGTATCTTATCTGTGACCAATACAAAAATATTTATTTTTTATTAGTTTGATAACCCAGTCTTCTGCCAAGGAAAAATATAGGCATTCAAATTATGAAGGGTGTAAAAGAGTAAGAAAAGGAATGGACATCTTGGTAGTTTCCATAAGTTTATCTTGCTTTCTTTAACTAATGCATTAGTTATTCCAGAACATCTGCAAGTGCATCTTAATGCCATATAATTTATAGACTTGTGTAAATAATTGATGCTCAGCTTGAGATAATAAATGATAATGGATTAGTTGACTTTATTTGCTCACTGAAACTATCACTTGAAAGTTTGTTAAGCTCCCACTGATGTAAGACTGTCTTTTGACAGATGCCACTTGTATTATCTAACATACTACACAAGGTAAATCAGGTTAAAGTTTAAACACTTGTTTGGGTTATAGAAGCACAGTACAAATTGTAGGACTTGTGCTTCTTGCTGATATTTTATTCTTAGAGCTTTAGTAGTGCAATTAAAACTGATGGAAGCTTTATGATAAAACAATATCAAAATTATACACTATTTTCAAATCATAATTTAGGTAAAAGCAAGCCATATTAATTACAAGGGATCCTTTTTTAAATGGCTTGGTAAATCTCCAATGTAGTAAAATTTCCAGTGAGCTGAATTACAATGTATGTATAATAAACTCAAGGATACTGGATTCACATTGGCTGCATTCTCACCCAGTGAGCAGACTCGGTAAGGAATTTGAGTTCTGTGGTTGCTACAGGGACTGGCTGTTTTTTTTTTTTTTTTTTTTTTTTAAGCTTGGAAAACAATTTTTCAAAATTACGGAACAATTTACAACACCAATGGTGGCATATTTAAGTTTTCCCTCCAGGGCTTACCCAATCACCAACAAACTCCTAAAGAACACTATTCTTGGTTGAAATAGACAAATGAGAACAGCTTTCACTGAGCTGATGTATTGCCAGTATAACAAATCATTACAACAATCAAAACTAAGTGCTAAACTCATAAGGGTTATACAGTACCAGTGTGACGAGCTTTTTCAAGTCAATCGCTGACTTGGAAAGAGCCTGTTATACAGGTGAAATCTTCTTGATAAATGTTCTGTTCTATATTTGTTAACTTCAACCAACCTGTCAGTTATGTCACTCTGCATAATTGTTCTTAATGATCACATGACTGCTGCTGCTCTTTGACCATTTTACTGTAATTTCCCACAAACTCCCCAAGTCTCTCTTGAACCTGTTTAGTCTAGTCCTTTTTCACCTCAAGGTATAATACCTGCCCAAAAGTGAAAACACTTCAAATGTCGCTTCATAAGTGTCTCAGTTCTTCAACTTGTCGGTTTTCTAAATCATTCATCACAGTGTTTATTCTGTTAGTGGGTTGGATTTGTGAAGGACCTGCCTAGTATGAGCCAACAGGCCTACTGCAGTGTTCCTCCATTTTTCTGTTATGTTCTTATATGGAACCCTGAATATGGTAAAAAAAGATATTAAATTGTATACCTATGAAACCTTAAAGTTTACTTTTTACATGATGATTCAGTCTGAGGGCACTTTACACTGTCCTTTTGTGTAGAACCAGTCGTGCATATCTGGGTAGATCTTTGATGTGGGTTGTGTGTGAAGTTTCTCACAGAGTCTACACCATGTTCGCATTCTTGATGCCCATCTTGTCACTACTTGATAATACTGCTTCCATCTGTATGCATTATACATATATAATTTAGGCATTATGCCGGACATAGTATACAATTTTTGTATTTGTATTTGAATGAAGTTATATACGTATTTGGTTTAAAAAGACAGGTAAGCAAACACTAACATATTTATTTGAAAATGTTTTGGTCCTGGGACCTTGATCAAGGTCCCAGGACCAAAATGTTTTCTAATAAATATGTCATAGTGTTTGCTTACGTGTCTTTCTAAACCAACTTGTCGGTATTTATTACCAAGGTTTACACCATATACGTATTTGTGTAACTCACTAGGCAAAGTGGGCTTCAAACCCATTGCAAGCGATGGGTTTCACAAGTCATTCTTAACAGTGTTGAAGTAATATAATCAAGTGAAGCACTAAACTAGCTGTAGCAAGGTAAAGCTTGCCACAGCCATGCTGGTGAGAGATAACTAAAAACCTACATTTGTGGCCACAGTGGTGGCCCATGCTAATCTAGTTTTATGAATTTTATTAGATTGGTATGAAGTGGATAGTACACTGGCATGCTAGTTTTAGAACCAGCTTACTATGGGTTCAAACCTCACTCCATTCATAGTTATTTACAATTGTGTCATTACGATTTTGCAAGGCAAACGTTTGTGCAGTTACTGTAGCAAATCAACCAGTTACAGTATAAATAAAAAATGAACATTTAGTCAATTCTGTACCTTGTGGAAGTCACACCCTTAGAACATTATGAATGTGAGAACATCAGGGCTGTATTAAGGGAAGAATAATCAGAACACTAGAATAAAGGTCAGGTTGGGTCATGTGTCTTCTCAATATCTTACCTCTCCCCTCTACCATCTCACCATTGCCATGCAATACTAAGTGACCCTACACAGGTTTAGCACTTTCAAAATAATATGGTAAGTACGTGTGTATGTAGGAGGAGGGGGACTATTTTGTTATTGGAGGGAGTAGGGAAGATGTGGATGTATTTAGGTTTATGGGAACCCCCCTTTCCCCACAGGCACTGTATAATAACAAACCACAAACCCTGCCACCAAGTTATTGCGGCCCAACATCAGGGAAAAAATGTAGAAGAGGGGAAAAAAAAGTAGGTGGTGTGTTGAGGCATCTGTGGAAAGAGACTTAGTAACTATTGAGGTCAAAAGTGGAATGGGCCAGAGTATAGTACTTAGTACCATTTTTGTATGGGAGTCAGGCATAGGTTTCAAACACTGTAGTGAGGAGGCTAGAGGCAGTGGAAAAGTCAGGCTTGAGAACAATGCGTGGTGTGAATATACAGAAAAAATTATGGATGGGGTTATAAAAGCAGTAAATGTTACAATGATTGCACTACCGGCAGGTCCATTATAAACCACTATTTATTCCTAACAGGATCACACAAGCCTGTTGAATGCTCAAGCCCCTAAAACTCAAAGCCACCCCCTCCCTCCAACTATTCCTGGGATGACCCCTACCCCTCCTACCTTCCATCCTAGATTTATACATGATAATCCTATCCCTCTACATTCTTCCTACATGTTCAAACCACCTCAACGATCCCTCAGCCCTCTGAATTATACCCTGGGTGACCCCACAGCCTTTTAATTCTTTTTTTTAACATCAGCTGCCTCCCACCAAGGCAGGGCGACCCAATAAACACTCAATATCATTCAACACTCACCATTATTCACACATAATCAGTCTTTGAAGAGGCACTTGGATATAACAGTTCAGATGTCACTCCAAACAGCAATGTCCTAAATCACTCCCCACAAGTGCTGGCATTGTACTTCCCACCTCCAGGACTCAAGTCTGGCTAACCGGTTTCCCCGAATCCCTTCAGAAAATATTACTGTGCTCACAACTCCAACAGCTCAAGTCCCAAAAACCATCTGATCCATTCACTCCTATCTAACACACTAAAAGTGTTGATACTACTACTACTACTACTATATTCTGGTACAATATTATATGTAGTCTTAATTTTGTTATGTTTAGTGTAATGGATTTTTTTATCGATAAAAAATTGCAGAGACCATGTTGGGCAGAAGACTGTCTAGCAGCTGAGCCTTACTCTGCATACTGTGAACATGTAGCTACATCTAATTCTGCTATGTTACCTGCTTATAAAAGAGTTTAAATGTACTATGAAATAACCTTAAATATCATAATTGTGCATTAGGTACATAGTCCGACATTTTGTAAAAGTTCAATACGTATAAGTGATTTATTTAATTTTGATAAAAATAAAATCGTGACAGGAATGAAGAGACTAAAATGCCAGGAGCAAGGGGCTAGTAACCCCTACATATTACTAAATTTAAAAGGAGAAACTTTCGTTTTTCCTTTTGGGCCACCCTGCCTCGGTGGGATACGACCAACTTGTCGAAAGAAGACATACTGTAGAATAAGAGTACAGCTCATTGTGCTACAGTAGTGGTACCTCGAGCTACGAACTTAATTCGTTCCAAGATGGCTGTTCGAGTGCTGTTAATGAACGAATTTGTTCCCATAAAGGATTAATATAAATTAGATTAGTCTGTTTCAGACCCCAACAAATACTTACAAAAATACACTTGCGTAATTGTTCGAGTTGAGAACTTTTCAAAACTCGAGGTACCACTGTACTTGTATAATTCATACAGTTTTTTTATTAGTATTATATACTTACTCAAAATACTGATTGTAGGCTGTATCATTGGCATGGAGATAGAGGAGATAGTCAGCCAGAGACTTGATATCCGGAAACTCCATAACATCTATGTACGAGTGAGGGGGAAGGAGATGTTTGTAGTCGGCTCCCCCATAAACAATAGGAATCACATTCATGCTGTAATATTGAACCATCAATGCATTAAGTATCCAAATATACATTTATAAAGCACACTTGAAACGGATATTAACAAAGATTTTAAATAGGTATGATGAAACTTTAATGATTTAGATTAAGCATACACAGAAATTCATAAATATTGTCTTGCACACTGGGTAATGTTTCGTAGTGCATGTGTGTGGCATGTAGAGTATATTAATATAATGTGTAGAACAATAATGGATTGACAGAAGAATGAAACATTTTTTTTTCAACAAGTCGGCCGTCTCCCACCTAGGCAGGGTGACCTAAAAAGAAAAAATCCCCAAAACAAAAATACTTTCATCATCATTCAACATTTTCACCTCACTCATACATAATCACTGTTTTTGCAGAGGCGCTCAGATACAACAGTTTAGAAGCATATATAAAGATACAATATGAAACATGTGGACAAAATGCAACTGAAATTTTAAAACATGTTTATCAAATGCTAGTAGTAGATATTATGACTTAATACATACTATTTTATGAAAAAGAGGATAAATATACAAGGTATGATATAGCACGTAATGAAAGTAGTTTGTTAGATTGTTATGTTATGATTATGTTATGTTTTTCATGGGTTTGAGTCTTTCATTAAATACAGTAAATCTGACATTCAAGAATTTTTGGTTAAACAATACAACAGTTTTGTCTAAAGCATGAATCATGGCAATAAATACTAAACTGAAAAACAATAGGAATTATTACCTTGCTGGTCCTGATGTAAAGTGAAATGGCTATGTCCCATGCCTATCTAAAGTTATGTATATGCCAAATTTCTCTTATTGTCTTATATATAAGCTGCAACCCTACTCCATTTCAGCGTGATAACTTTGTGAGGCATCTCAGTCACCATTTGTTGTTACATGATGAAGTACTGTACTGCATTTTACATGAGAATGGGGATAAACCAGTGGGGGGGTCTCTTAAATAACCAAAAGCTCCATTGAATAGGCAATGACCTATGTTCGAGTTTTTTCCCCTATTTCTACTGACTATCCCACTTCTCCTTCCCTATTCCTCCTCCCGTGGGCAGTAGTGAAAGGATAAGAGGTACAGTGGTTCCAGGGAGTCTTGGTAACTTTTCCATAAGAATAGTGCTGCGACTTACTCAAGGATGTTGAAAAGCTTCTCAGTAACATAGTCCAGACAAAGATTATTCTCAAAGGCGAGGTAGAACTTGTAGTGCTTATCAAGCATTTCATAACATTTCCAATTCCGGTGATGAGTGCCACAACTCAATGTGCCACACTTGCCATAGATGTCAACTTCAATATATTGCTGCAGGGTATTAACCACCCTGGAGAAAAAAAAATGTGGTTCACTGGCAGAGTATACAGAGGAAATACAAAGTAATTTTACATATAGACAGTATATCATTATTTGACAGGGATTTAGCAATTTTTTTGCAAATATACAAGTGATATATTACTGTGAAAAAACCTACAAATGTATTTCAGATATTTTGCTCACCTATGTCTGCCACTTTGAGTGTTACAGTTTGAGACAAACCATGCCACCATCTTTGATTTGCCTGCACTGAAATCTAGGTTAATCCAATTTTTATCTCTCTCTCGTAACTTCATTACATGCCCATATCTAAAGCATCGAAGGTAAATACAAATTACTTTAGTATCACTGAAATTCTTACCAATTACTAATGTCCTACATTTACTTTTTTTACTCAGCTTTATTATGTGCTTTCACCCAGCAAATCAGGATATTACAGTATAACCTATACTTCATATGTATTGCTAAACCCATGTGGGCCATTTAGTGTTAAGAGTGATAGAGGGTCATCAGGAGACAGGACAAGACTTTCCTGATGCAGGTCTTAGTCATATGATGACCCGCCAGTGGAGTTTTTGGTCATCTGACTGAGGCCTTCTGCTGGCTTACCGGCCCACCCCTTTAAAAATTAGGGTGACAGTTTCATTCTCTGTCCAGGAACAGTGAGACACCTGCATTATGTTTAATGTCTCTAACAGGAAGTCAAGAGAGGAAAATGCTATGAAGGAATAACCATTTGAGGATGATATGCTTGATACACATATCTGGAGTTTACCCCAGGTAAACCCAGATAATAATTAGTCTTGCATTTAGACTCCTCAAATTATAGTATACCAGTAATGCGATGTGAAAAAAAATACCAGAATAACCAAGATTAATTTCTTATAAAGATTAGGTATGAAAATGAATCAAAAAATGATTTCTTACCGATTCACAGTTCAATGAAATTATTCATTTTTGATCAAATGGTCAATAACCTTGCTGTACAATCCCAGCTAGCACTAAAGATTCTGCAATAATTTTGTTTCAGTAGATACAAGGACCAAAGCTCTACAATCTCTTTATAACCTTCAGAATTTCTGGAGCAAGTCTACTGTTCATAAATTATTTATAATAGAATTTTGTCAAATTGCAAGTTTAATTTTTTATTCACTTATTATTCATGAAGAAGCACTAAACATGTAGAGGTTACACAGCTCTTTAGGAAAGGGAGGAAATCAGGCCAGAGCCAAGGGAGGAGGATAGGTCCAATTTCCTGGATGAAGATCCTTTTACAACATCAAAATACTCCCTCTTGAAGGATTATTCACTCTGAACATTTTTTATAGCACAATACCAAAGATAATTCGGTGATAAGCAGTGGGTGACCTACGGTATGGGAATGTCTGAGTCTAATCTGTAGGTGAGTGTCCAGTTGAAGATATTAGTATATGGTGGCAAGCTTATCCAAAGCTGCTGCAATATCCCTGGAGGCTCCAACAGGAAGAATATGTAGCGGGTATGTGGCGACCTGTAAGTATAGTTTATTTAATGTGATTTTTTTTTTGGGGGGGGGATTATAATAAATGCCTAAAGTTAGTTACTAAAAATGATTATTACTATCTTTCAAAATGCCATTTTTCCTCATCAAGGTGTCGTCCAGCTAACGTCAACATGTTTTAGTCACCAGGATGGCATGCTCAGGAAGCCTGAATATGTCATCCTGGTGACCAAAACATGTCAGACGTATCTGTTAAAACTTCCATTTTTTCCCTGTTATGAAAACATGCTATACATAATTTTATCGTTATCTTTGTAATACCATACATCTGTGATGTCAGTAGCAATCATATTTTAAAATCAAGATGTTCTGATTAAAATTGTTAAATAAATTCATCTGGTGCTGATTATAATCCTGTACAAAACTTTACAGCTTGTGAAGAGTACACGTGTACACACACACACACACACACACACACACACACACACACACACACACACACACACACACACACACACACACACACTGCGCGGAATAGACGAGGTGGACAAAGACGGGATGTTCCAGAGATGGGACACAGACACAAGAGGTCACAATTGGAAGTTGAAGACTCAGATGAATCAAAGGGATGTTAGGAAGTATTTCTTCAGTCATAGAGTAGTCAGGCCATGGAATAGCCTAGAAAGTGATGTGGTGGAGGCAGGAACCATACATAGTTTTAAGGCGAGGTATGATAGAGCTCATGGGGCAGGGAGAGAGAGGACCTAGTAGCAATCAGCGAAGAGGCGGGGCCAGGAGCTGTGACTCGACCCCTGCAACCACAAATAGGTGAGTACAAATAGGTGAGTACACACACACACACACACACACACACACACACACAGAGGCGCTATGTGTACCCCTAACAACAATATTCAATACATCTATCGAAACAGGGAGATTGCCTGAGGCATGGAAGACAGCAAATGTAGTCCCAATCTTTAAAAAAGGAGACAGACATGAAGCACTAAACTACAGACCAGCGAGTGTCACTGACATGTATAGTATGCAAAGTCATGGAGAAGATTATCAGGGGAAGAGTGGTGGAACACCTAGAAAGGAATGATCTCATCAACAGCAGCCAACATGGTTTCAGGGACGGGAAATCCTGTGTCACAAACCTACTGGAGTTCTATGGCATGGTGACAGCAGTAAGACAAGAGAGAGAGGGGTGGGTAGATTGTATTTTCTTGGACTGCAAGAAGGCGTTTGACAAAGTTCCACACAAGAGATTAGTGCAAAAACTGGAGGACCAAGCAGGGATAACAGGGAAGGTACTACAATGGATCAGGGAATACTTGTCAGGAAGACAGCAGCGAGTCATGGTACGTGGCGAGGTGTCAGAGTGGGCACCCGTGACCAGCGGGGTCACACAGGGGTCAGTCCTAGGACCAGTGCTATTTCTGGTATTTGTGAACGACATGACGGAAGGAATAGACTCCGAAGTGTCCCTGTTTGCAGATGACGTGAAGCTGATGAGAAGAATTCATTCGATCGAAGACCAGGCAGAACTACAAAGGGATCTGGACAGGCTGCAGACCTGGTACAGCAATTGGCTCCTGGAGTTCAACCCCACCAAGTGCAAAGTCATGAAGATTGGGGAAGGGCAAAGAAGACCGCAGACGGAGTACAGTCTAGGGGGTCCAGAGACTACAAACCTCACTCAAGGAAAAAGATCTTGGGGTGAGTATAACACCAGGCACATCTCCTGAAGCGCTCATCAACCAAATAACTGCTGCAGCATATGGGCGCCTAGCAAACCTCAGAACAGCATTCCGACATCTTAATAAGGAATCGTTCAGGACCCTGTACACCGTGTACGTTAGGCCCATATTGGAATATGCGGCACCAGTTTGGAACCCACACTTAGCCAAGCACGTAAAGAAACTAGAGAAAGTGCAAAGGTTTGCAACAAGACTAGGAGAGGTTAAGGGAAATCAACCTGACGACACTGGAGGACAGGAGAGATAGGGGGGACATGATAACGACATACAAAATACTGAGAGGAATTGACAAGGTGGACAAAGACAGGATGTTCCAGAGATTGGACACAGTAACAAGGGGACACAGTTGGAAGCTGAAGACACAGATGAATCACAGGGATGTTAGGAAGTATTTCTTCAGCCACAGAGTAGTCAGGAAGTGGAATAGTTTGGGAAGCGATGTAGTGGAGGCAGGATCCATACATAGCTTTAATCAGAGGTATGATTAAGCTCACGGTTCAGGGACAGTGACCTAGTAGCGACCAGTGAAGAGGCGGGGCCAGGAGCTTGGACTCGACCCCTGCAACCTCAACTAGGTGAGTACACACACATGTAGGGATCAATGAAGAGGCGGGGCCAGGAGCTATGAATCGACCCCTGCAACCACAATTAGGTGAGTACACACACACACCTAGTAGCGACCAGCGAAGAGGCGGGGGCAGGAGCTGTGACTCGACCCCTGCAACCGCAACTAGGCGAATACAGCTAGGTGAGTATATATGTATATATTATATACTCACCTACTTACACTGGGATTACTTTACTTCCTATTTTATTGATTAAAGCATTCCTGATTGGTGATGTACAAGTAATATACAGGTAGACTTAATGACCCCTCATGCAATCTACATATAATTTAGACCTAATAAACCAACCGACCACCTATCTTAAGCCTTCTTGCCCCTTTTTTGCACAGCCATGCAAACCAGCTATGATTGCCCTTGCTTATGTCTTACCTATACTCCGGGAATGAAGTGTCTGAACTGCCAGCATACCAGATGACAGCATCCAACTCGGTGTACTTGAAGAGGCTCCTGTTAGCACTAAGCCAGCAAGTATTGATGGGGCAGCCAGCTCTTATGAAGGGCTCCTGGCCCAGCCCCACCTCCATGTGCGTCATACCATAAAACTGCAAGAATGATCACACTTTGCATGAGCAATACTATAAAACATGAATGAAAGCTTTTTCAATGAAACCCTCAAATTTTCTTTACTTATGACTGGTCAGAGCAATGTTTAGAAATACGTATATTGAAGAGTAAGAATGCTGTAATGCTGAATGGTTGTATACTGTACACAAACTGAAGAGGGAAAAGGGCCTCCATACTCGTGAAAAGCTCTTGATCCAAGGAATTAAAGCTCTCCTTCATCCCTTTGATCCAACACAATAACCGTCCATTCTAGAAGTGCTGTATGACCCTTACGGTTTTGCCATCCTCATATATGTGTAGCAGGGAATTTGGGTTACAGAGCTAATCAATATTTTTTACATCGCCAGCAACAGTCTTCTTGCTTCAGGTTAAATTATACATGATCATTCCAATAAAAATTTAAGTATCTGTTAAGGGTAATACAATATTTCACAATAAATATTTAACCATATGCTGTTACTGTTTTTTTTTTATAATTACCTCTTGGTAGCTACAGAAGCAGCTATTCTTGTGGTGTCCCACCTTCACTGAATATAATAATCTTATGGCACTATATGATCTATGTGGGTTTACTATGTGAGTGAAAAAATAATACATACAGGGTAATAAAATCTTGTGCATATAATAATAATAATAATAATAGTCTTCCAGTTAATAATCAGAAGTAGATAATATGCTTCAATTTAACCCTTACCTCATTCCACATGAGAATTTTCTTTAAATTGGTATCACTTGCTTGACGAGGATCAAGGTGGGGCTCCTTAGCAAATTCCAAGGGCATCATCATCTCCTTCGTCAATTGATCTTCAAGAGGTATTGTAAAGTTGTCTCGTTTCTCCATCTGATGACTAATTTAATATACAACAGCATCAATTTCATATTTTGTTTTTCATTATTACATTTGTGTAAGTGCTAAATCCGCAGTGACACAACCTGGAGAATGAGTGTCCGGGTTCGATCCCCGACAAGGGTGAAAACATTAGACGCGTTTCCTTATACCTGTTGTCCTGCTCATCTAGCAAGTAGGTACCTGGGTGTTAGTGGACTGGTGTGGGTCGCATCCTGGGGGACAAGATTGAGGACCCCAATGGAAATAAGAGAGAGTCCCTCGATGGCGCATCGCCTGTCTTGGATTTTTAACCCCTTCGGGGTTAAAAATCCGAACAAAATCTAATATCTTAATGACGTTCGGTTCAAGGAAGGGGTGGATAAGACCTCCTCAATGGCATCAAGGAACCTCCCTCGAGAGGTTTGATTTCATAATACAACTACATTTCATAAGATTAGTAAAAATAGCTAAGAATACAGTGGCTGTAACAATTCATAAACCACAAACTGGAAATGGAAACTAGAAGAGATTTGACAATGGTTGAGAACATTGAAATGTTTACTTTTTTATTACCTGTTTGTGGGTTTGTTCTGAAATTAAGATTTTAGTAATGAGGGAAAAAACAATATACAACATGCCATCAACGGTACTATACATTTACAACGAGTTCTAAATTCTGTCTCATCGACCCAATGCAGTGGCATAACATGCATAGTTAAAAAAAAAATAAAAAGACCAGAAATACTTTGAATAACCAGACCTTTCAAGGAAGGATAAGGCACATTCATGCTAGAAGGGCTCTTGCTCCAAGGAATTGGAGCTATCTTCCATTACTTTGATCAGACAATTCCCCCCCCCCCCCACCCTTCCCGAACATTTCGCAAACTCTATAGTATGATCCTTATAGGGTTTAGCACTTCCCCATGAATATAGTAGTTAACCATACGCCAGTGTTACTAAGACTTGCAGGTAGGTTAGGTAACGATGATACAAAGGAGGGGGGCGAGGAAAACAATACCGCTGCTGATAGTGAAGAGAGTCACTCACCGGAGTTGATACTGCAGGGCGTGGAGAACTGAAGGGGAGATGAAGGGGTCAGGACGAAACTTCCAGTAGCAGAATATAGCCAGTGTCACACACAAGGCCAATACCTGTTCCACAGAAACTCGAATTGGTAGCAAATCATTTTAGCTAAATACCGGTAATTAACCATCCATCGAAATTCATCAGCTAGGCCGTCCACCCCATTCAAAAAGAAAGTTTCACCTTATGTGTCCTAGAATTGCAATATATTAATAATTGACAATTTTATATAGGTATAAAGTTGTCAATTATATACATATATATATATATACATATATATATATATATATATATATATATATATATATATATATATATATATATATATATATATATATATATATATAGATATATATATATATATATATATATATATATAGATATATATATATATATATATATATATATATATATATATATATATATATATATATATATATATATATATATATATATATGCAATAAGATCACAGTAAACAGGTGATTTCAAAATATGCAAAACAACCACTCTGAAAGAATAGATTAATTCCAAGCGCTTTCGTGACTACTCACATTATCAAGGAGTAGTCACGAAAGCGCTTGGAATTTCTCTATTCTTTCAGAGTGGTTGTTTTGCATATATATATATATATATATATATATATATATATATATATATATATATATATATATATATATATATATATATATATATAATAAAACATTGCACTAGCCAAGGAGTCGAACCCATGCTGTTTTGGTCCGCCTCATGGCGAGAGAAAACGCATGACGCTTTAGACGACTAAATAACACAATCATTAACAATGGCGCATCCAGCCAAGCTAGACGTTGTACTCATACTGCTCAACAAGCAGTATATTAGTACAAAAACGGAGTAGAATAAAATCAGCTCAGAGGCGTCCACACCACCGTATGTCCTTCGATGGCGGGTACAGCATCTAGCTTGGCTGGATGCGCCATTGTTAATGATTGTGTTATTTAGTCGTCTAAAGCGTCATACGTTTTCGCTCACCATGAGGCGGGCCAAAACAGCATGGGTTCGACTCCTTGGCTAGTGCTGTGTTGTTATTGATCAGTACCACTCGTTTCGTGGGTACAATAATATATATATATATATATATATATATATATATATATATATAATATATAAATATATATATTATATATATATAATATAAATATATATATTATGTATATATATTATGTATATATATTATGTATATATATTATATATATATATTATGTATATATATTATATAAATATATATATATTATATATATATATATATAAATATATTAATATATATAATATATAAATATATTAATATATATAATATATAAATATATTAATATATATAATATAATATATATATATATATATATATATATATATATATATAATATATAAATATATATATATATATATAATATATAAATATATATATATATATATAATATATAAATATATATATATATATATATATAATATATACAAATATATATATATATATATATATATATATAATATATAAATATATATATATATAATATATAAGTGAAACAAAGCTGAAGGGGGTGGGAGAGTTTCAGTGGAAAGGAATAAATGGGATTAGGTCAGAGGTTTCAAATAGAGTTAGAGCTAAAGAAGGAGTAGCAATAATGTTGAAGGATAAGCTATGGCAGGAAAAGAGGGACTATAAATGTATTAATTCAAGGATTATGTGGAGTAAAATAAAGATTGGATGTGAAAAGTGGGTTATAATAAGCGTGTATGCACCTGGAGAAGAGAGAAGTGTAGAGGAGAGAGAGAGATTTTGGGAAATGTTGAGTGAATGCGTGGGGAGTTTTGAATCAAGTGTGAGAGTAATGGTGGTTGGGGATTTCAATGCTAAAGTGGGTAAAAATGTTATGGAGGGAGTAGTAGGTAAATTTGGGGTGCCAGGGGTAAATGTAAATGGGGAGCCTTTAATTGAGCTATGTGTAGAAAGAAATTTGGTAATAAGTAATACATATTTTATGAAAAAGAGGATAAATAAATATACAAGGTATGATGTAGCACGTAATGAAAGTAGTTTATTAGATTATGTATTGGTGGATAAAAGGTTGATGGGTAGGCTCCAGGATGTACATGTTTATAGAGGGGCAACTGATATATCGGATCATTATTTAGTTGTAGCTACAGTTAGAGTAAGAGGTAGATGGGAAAAGAGGAAGGTGGCAACAACAAGTAAGAGGGAGGTGAAAGTGTATAAACTAAGGGAGGAGGAAGTTCGGGTGAGATATAAGCGACTATTGGCAGAAAGGTGGGCTAGTGCAAAGATGAGTAGTGGGGGGGTTGAAGAGGGTTGGAATAGTTTTAAAAATGCAGTATTAGAATGTGGGGCAGAAGTTTGTGGTTATAGGAGGGTGGGGGCAGGAGGAAAGAGGAGTGATTGGTGGAATGATGAGGTAAAGGGTGTGATAAAAGAGAAAAAGGTAGCTTATGAGAGGTTTTTACAAAGCAGAAGTGTTATAAGAAGAGCAGAGTATATGGAGAGTAAAAGAAAGGTAAAGAGAGTGGTGAGAGAGTGCAAAAGGAGAGCAGATGATAGAGTGGGAGAGGCACTGTCAAGAAATTTTAATGAAAATAAGAAAAAATTTTGGAGTGAGTTAAACAAGTTAAGAAAGCCTAGGGAAAATATGGATTTGTCAGTTAAAAACAGAGTAGGGGAGTTAGTAGATGGGGAGATGGAGGTATTAGGTAGATGGCGAGAATATTTTGAGGAACTTTTAAATGTTAAGGAAGAAACAGAGGCAGTAATTTCATGCACTGGTCAGGGAGGTATACCATCTTTTAGGAGTGAAGAAGAGCAGAATGTAAGTGTGGGGGAGGTACGTGAGGCATTACGTAAAATGAAAGGGGGTAAAGCAGCTGGAACTGATGGGATCATGACAAATGTTAAAAGCAGGGGGGGATATAGTGTTGGAGTGGTTGGTACTTCTGTTTAATAAATGTATGAAAGAGGGGAAGGTACCTAGGGATTGGCGGAGAGCATGTATAGTCCCTTTATATAAAGGGAAAGGGGACAAAAGAGACTGTAAAAATTATAGAGGAATAAGCTTACTGAGTATACCAGGAAAAGTGTACGGTAGGGTTAAAATTGAAAGAATTAGAGGTAAGACAGAATGGAGAATTGCGGATGAGCAAGGAGGTTTCAGAGTGGGTAGGGGATGTGTAGATCAAGTGTTTACATTGAAGCATATATGTGAACAGTATTTAGATAAAGGTAGGGAAGTTTTTATTGCATTTATGGATTTAGAAAAGGCATATGATAGAGTGGATAGAGGAGCAATGTGGCAGATGTTGCAAGTATATGGAATAGGTGGTAAGTTATTAAATGCTGTAAAGAGTTTTTATGAGGATAGTGAGGCTCAGGTTAGGGTGTGTAGAAGAGAGGGAGACTACTTCCCGGTAAAAGTAGGTCTTAGACAGGGATGTGTAATGTCACCATGGTTGTTTAATATATTTATAGATGGGGTTGTAAAGGAAGTAAATGCTAGGGTGTTCGGGAGAGGGGTGGGATTAAATTTTGGGGAATCAAATTCAAAATGGGAATTGACACAGTTACTTTTTGCTGATGATACTGTGCTTATGGGAGATTCTAAAGAAAAATTGCAAAGGTTAGTGGATGAGTTTGGGAATGTGTGTAAAGGTAGAAAGTTGAAAGTGAACATAGAAAAGAGTAAGGTGATGAGGGTGTCAAATGATTTAGATAAAGAAAAATTGGATATCAAATTGGGGAGGAGGAGTATGGAAGAAGTGAATGTTTTCAGATACTTGGGAGTTGACGTGTCGGCGGATGGATTTATGAAGGATGAGGTTAATCATAGAATTGATGAGGGAAAAAAGGTGAGTGGTGCGTTGAGGTATATGTGGAGTCAAAAAACGTTATCTATGGAGGCAAAGAAGGGAATGTATGAAAGTATAGTAGTACCAACACTCTTATATGGGTGTGAAGCTTGGGTGGTAAATGCAGCAGCGAGGAGACGGTTGGAAGCAGTGGAGATGTCCTGTTTAAGGGCAATGTGTGGTGTAAATATTATGCAGAAAATTCGGAGTGTGGAAATTAGGAGAAGGTGTGGAGTTAATAAAAGTATTAGTCAGAGGGCAGAAGAGGGGTTGAGGTGGTTTGGTCATTTAGAGAGAATGGATCAAAGTAGAATGACATGGAAAGTATATAAATCTATAGGGGAAGGAAGGCGGGGTAGGGGTCGTCCTCGAAAGGGTTGGAGAGAGGGGGTAAAGGAGGTTTTGTGGGCAAGGGGCTTGGACTTCCAGCAAGCGTGCGTGAGCGTGTTTACATAGGAGTGAATGGAGACGAATGGTACTTGGGACCTGACGATCTGTTGGAGTGTGAGCAGGGTAATATTTAGTGAAGGGATTCAGGGAAACCGGTTATTTTCATATAGTCGGACTTGAGTCCTGGAAATGGGAAGTACAATGCCTGCACTTTAAAGGAGGGGTTTGGGATATTGGCAGTTTGGAGGGATATGTTGTGTGTCTTTATATGTGTATGCTTCTGGACTGTTGTATTCTGAGCACCTCTGCAAAAACAGTGATAATGTGCGAGTGTGGTGAAAGTGTTGAATGATGATGAAAGTATTTTCTTTTTGGGGATTTTCTTTCTTTTTTTTTTTTTGGGTCACCCTGCCTCGGTGGGAAACGGCCGACTTGTTGAAAATATATATATATATATATATATATATATATATATATATATATATATATATATATATATATATATATATATATATATATATATATATATATATATAAAACATACACACAAAAACTAATTTCAGGTCGAAGGAGACTCGAACCTATGAATCTCGGAACAAGGTGCGCAGTGCTGAACTCACTGTACCACACTGGTTTAGTACCTTGGCGCCCAGCTAACGCTAGACGTTTTGGTCCAAGGCAGCCAGCCTTCAGGCAGGTGGTTTAAGTGTTTCATCTCATCCCCTGCATGCATCGACCACCTACCTTGGACCAAAACGTCTAACGTTAGCTGGACGCCAACATACTGGACCAGTGTGGTACGGTGAGTAGAACACTGCGTACCTTGTTCCGAGGTTCGAGTCTCCTTCGACCTGAAATTAGTGTTTATGTATGAAAAATGACTAGTTTTTCTGGCACTATGAACACAAAAGTTTAATAAACATAGGTCAGTGTCACAACCCACATTGTTACAATAACTGGCGAGTACGAGCAGAGAACCTTAGTAAAAATGCTTGTGAAGCATAATACCGAAAACCTTTACAAATGAGTATTTTATATACAATCTATACCCACTGATGAGTGTATTATAATGGCTGATGGCTGTCTAAAAGATTTCATTAAGAAATGCAATAAAGTTTATTTTGGTTAAACTAGAAAAAAAGAAGTAATTAAGATTACAATAACAAATATATCATAACTGGACAAGAGTTTAATGCTCTGCTTACTGATGCTAGAGAGAGTTTTTTTAAGCACGCAACAGTTTGAAAAAGCCAAGAAGAGTATCAAGCAGGTCCATACTTAAGAGAAATAATTGAATCACGTTTCACAAGATAGTAGTATTAATTGCAGTATGAATATAAGTGCTTGACTGAATAAGTTAATTTATAATGAATAATATTTGAGAGGATTTTAAACTATCCCTGGCATGTTATTCTTAAAAAAAAATTTACCTAAATAAATCTTCATTACACTCCCATGATCAGTGAGTAGGGTCATAAGTGAGGTCATATGAGGTCATGTTTTTAGCTTTCATAAGCCTTCTATTGCCTTTTCTTTCTTTCAACACACCGGCCGTATCCCACCGAGGCAGGGTGGCCCAAAAGGAAAAACGAAAGTTTCTCCTTTTACATTTAGTAATATATACGGGAGAAGGGGTTATTAGCCCCTTGTTCCTGGCATTTTAGTCGCCTCTTACAACACGCATGGTTTACGGAGGAAGAATTCTGTTCCACTTCCCCTGTTGTCTTATTATTTTATATTATTCTTCGATAATGCGAGAAATCACGGAACCGCCTCATGTTTCACCATTTATTCACTGAGGTTATTTTGCATACACAGCTTGTAGAGTCCATAAATAACAAATAACAGGAAGTCAGTCTACTCTGGGGACAAAGGGTACTAGAAGGGTGTATCTAGTAGTGACCAGTGAGAGTGGATGGGGGTTGTAATAAAATATGTAGGTACGTATCTTTTAACTTACCTTTCTCAGTTTCTTCATTGTACTTTTTTGCTCCAAATATTCTAGTACAGATCGACATCAGAAAACCGTAAGATTTTCTCTCAACATTTTATCATCTAATAAATATACCTGTAACAAACTTTCAGGTAATATCAGTTTTATTAAAACCAATAAAAATATGCCCCCCAGTGAAGTGTTCATCCAAATTATTGAAAGGCGGGGGGCATTAAACCAGTAATGGCATATACAGCACCTGTGGAATGATGGCGGGAAGGAATAATACAATTTGATACGAGGGTGGGAAGAGCAGTTCGTTCAAGAGCATTTCACCAGCTTCAAGAAACCCCTCATTGAAATCACGTCTACAGGCAGTCACGATATTTTCAGTATTGATGCAGTACTTCGAGGTTTCAAGAACTTTTTATTACAAAATTCGCTTGTTTTTTGGTTAGTATACATGCAATAAATTAATTTTAAACTTCTTTTCAAACCAATACACGTTAAATGTATCTGCGACTTCTTGACTTGTACCAATATCTGCGACCGCACATGTAATAATAATTTCCATTCATTTGGCCAAATAACTTATTAGCTTATATAACATTTTAAGCAAATTTTGCTTTCAATACAACCGAAAATGTATTTCAAGCTACGTAAAGGTGTGTAGGTAGAAGGTAATACATCTTTATTGGACAAGTTTCAGTCCTGGGACCTTGGTCACTAAGTTGGGGTGAACAAGGTCCCAGGACTGAAACTTGTCCAATAAGGATGTACCAAGTCTCCTTTTGTCCTTTCATCCGTAAATTTGTGAAGTTTCTAGGACTGCACTACAATCTTCGGTAGCCAAGCCAGAGCCATCCCTTCCTGCTTCCAAGGAACTAGCACTTTCCCAAGAAGACTAATCCTCCTCCTCTACATCCGTAATGTGGGCTGTCTTGTGTAATGATGGCTGTATATTTATGGTTCTAGTGGTGGATGTGGTAGTCCCCCTAGCCGACCAATTACAAAGCATTACCTTATCTTGGTCCTCGAGTAGAAATTACTGATAACGAGATAGGACATCGGGACAAAAGTTACGTGAGGATAGTGTCAACATTGGGACATGTGGTTATCGTACCGGCTCCTGAGTCTGACTCACGAAATCGTAATGACACTATTAGATGAATCTTAGTGTGACTAGCTGACCCAGTGGCTAACGCGACGGTCTGGAGTTTTGAGACTGATCGCGGGTTCTAACCCGTGGTATGGTTTGTTTCCTGAGTCAGTGCTGCAACTCGCGGTGTTGCCAGCCGCTGGCATCCTTATCAGTTTTACATTATTGTCAACTTAAGAAAGGGTCTCTACAAATTGATTTCTAATTTTATTAAGAAACTAAATATTTGTTTGAAAAAATGTAACTTTCGTAATTTGCCTCGCTTATTAAATAATAAATTTGTGCACTTTTATTTACGTTTATTGAGTCTTCAATGCCCCTGAGATTTTCATTTTTATCCCATTTGGGCAATTTGCCTAAGACCTAGCAGCAAGTATGTACCTGGACTGCTGTGGGTCGCATCCCAAGGGAGAGGATTAAAGGACTGCAATGAAAAGACAGGCAGTCCTAGATGACATCGTGACTTTACTGGGTTATCCAGGGTTACTAACCCTCCGGGATAATACAAACAAAAATCGGGAATGTTATACGGAAATGCCCAGAGGGCACCACCTGGAAGTGTCAAAAGCATTATGAACCTTTCCCCTATTTATAGAAGAGTAAATTATTTCGAGAGTATGATAACAGTACGATAACAGCATCATTACCTTCCCCTTGTCACAACACACCAGCGTTGAAATTTTAAGATGATCAGGCGAAGCGTTCTCAAGTTATAGTATATGTAAACCTTGGAGGAAGAAGTTCAGCGACCACTACTTACTGAGCTCTTTCGGGGATATTCGATTTATGTATTATCAAATGATAAGTATATAACATAGGGCCGTCTTGGTCTGCCAGCACGAGACGACTATCAACCAGTTTAAGATAATACGTAGAGATACTGAATGCTTGTTACATGCTGTTCAAAAGCGCCTCATAAAGTTGACAGGAATAGTTGTTGAATGCGGAACGAGATCATCGGATTTGCTTGTATTAACGACACTTAACCACGTAGCATGTATTACACATTGGAACAAAAAAACAAACCATACTCATCTATCATAACATTCTTTGAGTCGTATCTTATCTAGGTATACACGTCCTGCAGCGATAGCAGTCTGAATGTTCATGAACTAATTCCGTGTCATCGCCTGGTCCCAGGCCAGGGCGCCTCCCTCTGGTATTTTGACCCCTTCCCTTCACGCTTCTATGAGATTCTTTAGTAGTCCAAGTGGGACCGAAACGGGTTATTTGTGTGCTGATCAGTTAAGGCTGTTGGTGTTAGCAGCAAGTAGACCAACGTCGGCACTACAACCCGGCTGATCAAGAACTGACTACAACTTATCTAGCTCGCTCTTGAAGACAGCCAAGGGTATGTTGATAAGCCACTATGTATGAAAGACTTTCTCTTAGTATATTCACCACACAAGTTTTTCACTGGGGGGGGGGGATTTTGCAGGTACACATTATAATACATCTTTCTCGTTTACGTTCCAGGGAGTACAGCTCAAGCTGGGAGAGTACAAATAGGAAGAGTGTCTGGCGCGGAGGATCAAGCCTCCGCCACGTCTTGTACTGAATGATCCACATGGGTTTAGCGACTAACACGAGTTATTTCAGGCTTTCTCAGTAACTTAAGCGTATTAACGATAGCATATCACATCTTAAAAGATATGATATACTGAATACTTGAGCCCGGCGTTCCTTCCCCCACCAATGTTTCCACAACACTGAATACTTGAACCCAGTTCCTCCCCACCAATGTTTCCACAACACGAATTAATAACTGTGTCGTTAACACCTACAGTAATTAAAAACTTTCCAAATCATATTTCCCTTGTATATTATATTCTTTCTATTTTCAGAACTGTAATTATAAATAATGTTTTCTTGGTGGAGAAATCAACTTTGTTTGCAGTCACTGAATGAGCGAGTTCTCACTGGCTGATATACACGTGTTATCTTGCTATGTTAGTTCTTATTGGCTGACATGTACGTGTCGTCTTGCTATGTGATTTATTGGCTTATATACACGTGTCATCTTGTTATGCGAGTTCTTAGTAACTGATATACACGTGTCATCGTACCACGAGTTCTCATTGACTGATACCTATATTTGAGCGTTCCTAGTTCGAAACTTAAAATATGATGGCTACCAAGTTAATTTTATTAACTGTAACTCCCCCTCACGGAAGGCATCTTGATTCTGGCGAGGGGTTTTGTCCGCACATTAAAAATGTGGAATGCCCATTAACAATGTGAATTACACCGACCAGGTAGAGAACTTCTCACGCCTACGCTCTGTTGGCAGTAAGATAAGATTAAATTTCGTTCGGATTTTTAACCCCGGAGGGTTAGCCACCCAGGATAACCCAGGAAAGTCAGTGCGTCATCGAGGACTGCAACTTATTTCCACTGGGGTCCACAATCTTGTCCCCCAGGATGCGACCCACACCAGTCGACTAACACCCAGGTACCTATTTGCTGCTAGGTGAACAGGACAACAGGTGTAAGGAAACTCGTCGAAATGTTTCCACCCGCCGGGAATCGAACCCGGGCCCTCCGTGTGTGAAGGGAGAGCTTTAGCCACCAGGTCACCAGGCCACATCATATATCAAGATACAATGATAGTCCGTCTTCGGTTTTAAACCATGGAAGGAACCCGCAGCCATGATATAACAAGGATAATTTACACAGTGTGCCCGGATGTTGTATACAGGTACAACTTAAGTTGTTTCATGTACTTGTAGAAATAAACATTATTGTTATTCCAATCACCAAAGAGAAGATACGCAAACAATGGAGTTAAATTAACATTTAATTTGCCACGAACTTTCGTTATGTAGCACCTGGAAGGACTGGGAAACATTTAGGTTTGATCCAAGGAAGGGGGGGGGCAGGTCCAATTCCTTGAATCAAGAGCCCCTCACCGGCTCCTAGGAACCTCCCTTGAAGGGACCCTAATCCCTGAAATAGAAATTAAAATAAGCTCAATGTAAATAAACCGAGAGATATCTCCCGATTAAGATGATGATGATTATTATTATTATTATTATTATTATTATTATTATTATTATTTCCACAAAAACAGTAGCGTGAGAAAATAACACTGCAGTTCAATTTATATTTTCGTTTATTCTTAAAAAACTGTACATTGGAGAGGAAAATTAGTCACCACAAATACAAAACCTACCAACATCATCTCCAAATATTTTTGTATTTATACTTTTATATATAAACTATTTGCCGTAATTAACAGCCATCAACCCAAAATAAATGCGATTACACATTGCATTTTCACACACATTTAACATAAATAGACAAATAATTTTCACAGACACACCTGTGACTTGAGCCAAGTTGATCACTGAAATGTTCAGTGATTTGAGTGAATTGCAGGAGTTTATGTACAGTGAAAGTGGTGGGAATAATGAGACTAAAGCGAACTATAGACCGAGTGATTGATAGGAATGTATGATAAATGTGATGCGAATGATGTGACAGATTGATAAAGAATGGTAAATGCGGAGTGGATGGTGAGAAAGAGAGCAGTGTGATGCACAGTATTATCACTCTGGATGTTGTCACTAGAAAACGAAAACAGTTGAGTGTTATGAAAATTTGTCCTACAAGGAAAATATTTCACTAAAGTTTTGCAAATTTTGAATTTGCCAGTTATTTATTTTGCACCAAAACTAATACAGCATCATAATGTAGGCGTATTGCAAACCTCTCTAAACAATTTGCATAACTTCATGACTCACGAAATCGTAATGACACGGTTGCAAACAAACACGGGCTCATACCCCGTGGGTCACTCTCCCAGAAATATATCACCTTGAAGAGGCCCAGGAGTTTTAGTTCAACTCAAGAAGTCTAGAAACTGCCTTTATCTCAACACTCACAAAAAGTCCAACACCTTTAAGAGTGACAGGAACTATAATAATCTGAACCTTCCACTAAGTAACGTACATCCGCATTGAAGGTTTGAAGCCGATCAGTAATGGCATTGTAAGGTTATCATATTTTAAAAACATGCAAACTGGCACCTACACAGCTCAAGAGCAATGGGAATCGCTCTCCAAGATACATTATCCATGACTTTTAAAGCTAATCACAAAGAAATCAATATAATAACTCGAATTATTATAATCAAAACCAAGCGATAAACCCACTAGGGTCATACAACACAATCTGAACTAAACTGACAAATTGGGATTTACACGAATCTTTTATGAGGGAAAATACCACCAGCAATGAAAGTTCGACGGCGATCATACGAGGACTTCTCAATTTATTGCAGAAAGAAAAGTGCCACAAAACTGGCAAATAACAATAACAATCCAAACCTTCTGAGCTGGAAACATCTACGCTGAAACTTAAAAGAGTGAAAAGGATCAGAGGAGTTCTCAATTTATTGTCTGAAAACTGCTGCCCTATTTGTATGCATAAAATTGGCAAATTGGTACTTACACAGCGCCACAACAACCTAACACCGACGCTGAAAGTGCGAAGCCCAACTGAACAATCGTTTTAATGTTATCTTCCGTAAACCTTTAGAGGAGCATGAAAAGAGAGGCCTGGTCACAGACCGGGTCGCTGGGGCGCTGACCCAAGAAACCCCCTCCAGGTATACACTGTCGGGAGATGCCTACAAACTGTGTTGCTTCTTGAAGTAAAAAAAAAAAAAACTAACATCACTAGCTAGGTAACAAAATTTCCGAAGCTTCACATTTTAATACATGTAAACATAATTGCATGGGTACGCTTTCTTCCTTGTGATACGTTATTGACACAATGTATGTGGATCACATTTCTCAGTAAAACTCACTTACGTCGCTCTTTTAACCAGACCTTGTAGCTTGCCTTACAAAGCAAGGTTTGGCCAAACAAGCCGAGTAATCTAATTTTTGTTATAACTGAACGAAAATCAATTTGAAAATCGCAAAACATTGTTCACTTGCTAATACTAATTAGATTAAAGTTGAACTGAGACAGGCTTAGTATCATAAATTTATGTCTTAATACGTAAATTTAAGCAAGATTAGGCGAGGCTGCGATATTCGCTTTCTTGCAAAATTAGAAATTTGCATAGCACGTTAACTCAAGTGAATATATAATCCATCAACAAGAAAAAAAATCCTATTTTTTTTTTTTTACTAAAACTCTGCTTGTTTTATTTCTAAGGCTACGAAGCACTTGTACATATACAATAGCCTCTGATCTTCCCGTTGGTAACCTTCATACAATAGCCTCTGATCTTCCCGTTGGTAACCTTCATACAATAGCCCCTGATCTTCCCGTTGGTAACCTTCATACAATAACCTCTGATCTTCCCGTTGGTAACCTTCATACAATAATATCTGATCATCCCGTTGGTAACCTTCATACAATAATCTCTGATCATCCCGTTGGTAACCTTCATACAATACCCTCTGATCATCCCGTTGGTAACCTTCATACAACCTCTGATCATCCCGTTGGTAACCTTCATACAACCTCTGATCATCCCGTTGGTAACCTTCATACAATAACCTCTGATCTTCCCGTTGGTAACCTTCATACAACCTCTGATCATCCCGTTGGTAACCTTCATACAACCTCTGATCATCCCGTTGGTAACCTTCATACAATAACCTCTGATCTTCCCGTTGGTAACCTTCATACAACCTCTGATCATCCCGTTGGTAACCTTCATACAATAACCTCTGATCTTCTTGTTGGTAACCTTCATACAATAACCTCTGATCTTCTCGTTGGTAACCTTCATACAATAACCTCTGATCATCCCGTTGGTAAACTTCATATAACATCTGATCTTCCCGTTGGTAACCTTCATATAACATCTGATCTTCCCGTTGGTAACCTTCATATAACATCTGATCTTCCCGTTGGTAACCTTCATATAACATCTGATCTTCCCGTTGGTAACCTTCATATAACATCTGATCTTCCCGTTGGTAACCTTCATATAACATCTGATCTTCCCGTTGGTAACCTTCATATAACATCTGATCTTCCCGTTGGTAACCTTCACATAACATCTGATCTTCCCGTTGGTAACCTTCATATAACATCTGATCTTCCCGTTGGTAACCTTCATATAACATCTGATCTTCCCGTTGGTAACCTTCATATAACATCTGATCTTCCCGTTGGTAACCTTCATACAACCTCTGATCATCCCGTTGGTAACCTTCATACAACCTCTGATCATCCCGTTGGTAACCTTCATATAACATCTGATCTTCCCGTTGGTAACCTTCATACAACCTCTGATCATCCCGTTGGTAACCTTCATACAACCTCTGATCATCCCGTTGGTAACCTTCATATAACATCTGATCTTCCCGTTGGTAACCTTCATATAACATCTGATCTTCCCGTTGGTAACCTTCATATAACATCTGATCTTCCCGTTGGTAACCTTCATATAACATCTGATCTTCCCGTTGGTAACCTTCATATAACATCTGATCTTCCCGTTGGTAACCTTCGTATAACATCTGATCTTCCCGTTGGTAACCTTCATATAACATCTGATCTTCCCGTTGGTAACCTTCATATAACATCTGATCTTCCCGTTGGTAACCTTCATATAACATCTGATCTTCCCGTTGGTAACCTTCATATAACATCTGATCTTCCCGTTGGTAACCTTCATATAACATCTGATCATCCCGTTGGTAACCTTCATATAACATCTGATCTTCCCGTTGGTAACCTTCATATAACTTCTGATCTTCCCGTTGGTAACCTTCATATAACATCTGATCTTCCCGTTGGTAACCTTCATATAACATCTGATCTTCCCGTTGGTAACCTTCATATAACATCTGATCTTCCCGTTGGTAACCTTCATATAACTTCTGATCTTCCCGTTGGTAACCTTCATATAACATCTGATCTTCCCGTTGGTAACCTTCATATAACATCTGATCTTCCCGTTGGTAACCTTCATATAACATCTGATCTTCCCGTTGGTAACCTTCATATAACATCTGATCTTCCCGTTGGTAACCTTCATATAACATCTGATCTTCCCGTTGGTAACCTTCATATAACATCTGATCTTCTCGTTGGTAACCTTCATATAACATCTGATCTTCCCGTTGGTAACCTTCATATAACATCTGATCTTCCCGTTGGTAACCTTCATATAACATCTGATCTTCCCGTTGGTAACCTTCATATAACATCTGATCTTCCCGTTGGTAACCTTCATATAACATCTGATCTTCTCGTTGGTAACCTTCATATAACATCTGATCTTCCCGTTGGTAACCTTCATATAACATCTGATCTTCCCGTTGGTAACCTTCATATAACATCTGATCTTCTCGTTGGTAACCTTCATATAACATCTGATCTTCTCGTTGGTAACCTTCATATAACATCTGATCTTCCCGTTGGTAACCTTCATATAACATCATCTGATCTTAACATCCGTTGGTAACCTTCATATAACATCTGATCTTCCCGTTGGTAACCTTCATATAACATCTGATCTTCCCGTTGGTAACCTTCATATAACATCTGATCTTCCCGTTGGTAACCTTCATATAACATCTGATCTTCCCGTTGGTAACCTTCATATAACATCTGATCTTCCCGTTGGTAACCTTCATATAACATCTGATCTTCTCGTTGGTAACCTTCATATAACATCTGATCTTCCCGTTGGTAACCTTCATATAACATCTGATCTTCCCGTTGGTAACCTTCATATAACATCTGATCTTCTCGTTGGTAACCTTCATATAACATCTGATCTTCCCGTTGGTAACCTTCATATAACATCTGATCTTCCGTTGGTAACCTTCATATAACATCTGATCTTCCCGTTGGTAACCTTCATATAACATCTGATCTTCCCGTTGGTAACCTTCATATAACATCTGATCTTCCCGTTGGTAACCTTCATATAACATCTGATCTTCCCGTTGGTAACCTTCATATAACATCTGATCTTCCCGTTGGTAACCTTCATATAACATCTGATCTTCCCGTTGGTAACCTTCATATAACATCTGATCTTCCCGTTGGTAACCTTCATATAACATCTGATCTTCCCGTTGGTAACCTTCATATAACATCTGATCTTCCCGTTGGTAACCTTCATATAACATCTGATCTTCCCGTTGGTAACCTTCATATAACATCTGATCTTCCCGTTGGTAACCTTCATATAACATCTGATCATCCCGTTGGTAACCTTCATATAACCTCTGATCATCCCGTTGGTAACCTTCATATAACCTCTGATCATCCCGTTGGTAACCTTCATACAACCTCTGATCATCCCGTTGGTAACCTTCATATAACATCTGATCTTCCCGTTGGTAACCTTCATATAACATCTGATCTTCCCGTTGGTAACCTTCATATAACATCTGATCTTCCCGTTGGTAACCTTCATATAACATCTGATCTTCCCGTTGGTAACCTTCATATAACATCTGATCTTCCCGTTGGTAACCTTCATATAACATCTGATCATCCCGTTGGTAACCTTCATATAACCTCTGATCATCCCGTTGGTAACCTTCATATAACCTCTGATCATCCCGTTGGTAACCTTCATACAACCTCTGATCATCCCGTTGGTAACCTTCATATAACATCTGATCTTCCCGTTGGTAACCTTCATATAATGTCTGGTTATAAATACTGACAAAGCTAATACGGTTTTCAATGATAATGTTATAGAAATATCTTGATCTAAAGTTTTGCTCACCCCCGGAAATACACAAAACCTTGGCTGAAACAACTTACAAACAACCCACGTGTTGGAGAGGTAACCTTAGATGACGTTTCGCTTCTTCCTGGACCATTATCAGACTTTACTATACGAAACAGACAAAGCAAACGCGATAGTAATTATGGACAAGATAGATTATAGTGGAAAAATGAACATGTTATTAGAAGACAAGGATACTTACATGCCCTGTAAATCGCATTGTTTTCTGAGCTTCTCCCTCCGGGGTTTAGCGCTTCCCCGTGAATACATCTAATAACGGTACACAGAAAAATGAAAAAGGCAGTTAAAATTTGGAATAATACTCTAGTTTTATGTTGCCACTTTTGACGATAAAATTGTGATGTTGGCCATGACAAGCTTTTGTTTGTGAATGATAATGACAATAAATGATTAAGGATGATTTAACATGTTATGGTGTGAATGATACGAGCCTAACAATATCGAATAATTTTATGGTCATAGGTGGATCTTGAGGGACGAATAGGAGTGAAAGCATATATGATGATGTAAGTGTTGCTGTGGGTGACATCTGGTGATTAAGGAATTAGACATGTAGCAGTAATTACCGTAGTGACTATAGTGTGAATGGTTGTAGTGATGAAGATAACTCATCTCAGTAAATCATACGAAATATTTATGACCCAATTCTATGTTATTTCTTATAATTAAGAAGGTTAATGTGATGAGAGGTTGCCGGTGATATTTTTCTGTATAATGATGTAGTGATGCAAGAAGAACGAGGGTGTCTAGCCTCAGTCATAGAGTTCATGGTGGTGTTTTGCGTGCTTCTTGCGTGAGAGTTGTCTGGAGAGCTGCGTATGCGTGTGGTTGGTCAGCTCACACAGGGGAATGATCTCTCTCTGAGATACCGCCCATTCTTCATTTGTGTTCCGCCTGTGAAAGGAAGCATAATAAATGTGTTTAACTTGGGGATAACTCAACAAAGTCACACGAAGTGTTTATTTCCACAAGGGTCTTATGTATCAGTTTTTTTGCTACTAGATTAAAGCGAACAGTAGGTGTAAGAAAATTGCATTATATCTCTATCCGGCAGAGAATCGAACCCGGATCCATTCGGCTGAGCATCAGCTATTCAGAAATATGAGAACAGAGAATAGCATTCTTTAAGATGACATTATAGGGTATTCCTGGAGTTTGTATAAACAGTTTAGAAAACCGACAATTTGATCAATATTCCTGAGTGTATCAAAGAAATAAGCTTTACCGTCCGAGCTCTCTGAGGTGTACCAAGAAGTAAACTCTGACGTGAATTTAGCATTCAAAAGGACTGGCTTCGTATGTAAACAAGAAACAGTGTGTAGAACTTTTTATCTTACACCGCTGCATGTACTCTAGTCATCCCAGACCACGACACTTAACAAACACAACATAGAAGACAAAGCAAGAACCACGTACCTACCTTTCAAGAAAAAGAGGGTCACCTAGCGCTCATAGATGGCTCCAATTCTGAAGTGAGGAATTAGAACTATCCTCCCTTTGGAAAGACACAAATACAGTATAATGAGATCCTTCACTGACAACGTTTCACTCAAACAGTGGGATTTATCAAGTCTGTTTTCCCCATCATGTCAGTATTGTATACTATTCTTATCTACCTTCCTTTCCTTGGATCAAACTTGACTGCTCAATACCCCAGCCATTCCCCAGGCCCCATATAACTTTTAGGGATTTTGAGCTTCCTCCTGATCATTATGATAATACGTACTTGCTTAGCAGAGACCTAGAAGCAACAGACTTAGCAGCCAGGGCTGTAGACTTAAGCCACACGAAAGAGCAGCAGATACAGAATCATTAACTCTTAACATGACTCACCTGTAGATGACTCCGGTAGTCATAGCTCTTGTTGATGGCAAAGCGTAAAACCGCCGTATGTGAACAAGCCTTGTAAGGTTAAGACACATGTGGAACAGTTGGGTATGTTTATTGATGAACCGTTTCGCCTACACAGTAGGCTTCCTCAGTCAAATACGAAGGGAGCAGTAGTATTGAAATAAAAATGATGTAATCAGTCCATTAATCTCCGAGACAAAATTATTTGAGGTGGTCAGTCCCTCAGCCTGGAGAAGAGTTCAGCTTTATGGTATGGAACGATATAATCTTCAACTTTGAGGTTAATGGTTGCACAAGTGTCTCAATTCTTCAATCTTCAACTTGTCGGTATTTTCTACAGATTTCAACAATCCTTGTAAGCACTAAATATAAAACATGAAGCATATACCTGAACAAGACTAAGACTTGAAGATATGACAGTATTAACTATACACATAAACATATTAAAAGACACAGAATCGCTAGCGAGGAACACTAACCACGTACTACAACAAGACAACGAAGTATGAACTAAAAACCTAACCCATACACTAAACTAGAGCAACACATGGGCGCAATAACTACAAACCTAACCCACATACTTGGCCACAACATGACCCACGGTGCCGTGAAGAGATTGTGACCTCCTAGGCTGGTGGCCGCGGGTAGAGTTGAGGTGGTTGACATGCGGGGTGAGCAAATGGAGAGCACTAAGGGTCGACAGAGCCCCAGGGGTATGATCCAGGTCACCCAGGGTCAGCGTGGGCTTCACCACCGTTGTCCTGTCATCAACAGCTTTACAAGGGGTAGACGAGGTCAAGAAGTAAACAACAACAATTTATGTAGTTGAGACGAGGTCTTGAATCAGGAGAGGTTGCCACTTGAAGGATTGGATGAGGGTATCAGGTCATGGATTAGAAGAGACTGTGTGTTAGAGAGTTTGAATAGCTGCAAGTTAGTGGTTTAGAATTGTTGCGAATTACTGAGTTATAAGATCTGAGAAGAGGAATGGCGATGGTGCAGTTCGGAGGGCCATCTGAATTATATCAGCACGCTCCTGGAAAGAGTGATTGAATGATTGACAATGAGTGTTTTTTAATGAGTGGTTTTTTTTTCTTTTTTATCGGGTCACCCTGCCTCGGTGGGAGAGAGCCAGTGTATTAAAAAAAAAACTGCGAATTTGTGGGTTTATAAGAGCTGCGAGTTAGTGTATTAGAAGTGGAACAAGTTTAACAAGTCATGAGTTATATAAAGCAAAGTGTTAGTTTAGTGAGGCCATGCTGAAGAGCTCTCTCTCTCTTTTACCATCAAAGTTTACATTTTTAAAAAATTATATGATGTGAAACAAATTAAATTTGTGCGGCAGAAATACCGACTGCATAATTTTTAAATTATTATCAGGATGCCTGGTCACAGACCGGGCCGCGGGGGCGTTGACCCCCGGAACTCTCTCCAGGTAAACTTTTTATTACTATATTTATGAAGTAATAAACCCGTAGGGATTTAGTGCTTCATAGGCAGTAATTACGTTTGATCCAAGGACAGGAAGGTAGGATTTTTACAATCATTACAGTATGTTTACATATAGCAAATCAACCTATTTCGTTGTTTTCCCACATTCACAGCGTTGATATGTGAACGACCTATGAACATGAATGTTAACTGTGTATATGGACAAACTAACCTGTGCCTGTTGAAGAGTTAGTGGCCCTGCGTGAGATGGACCACCTGAAGGAGGAACGCACGTTGAGGGCGCGCTCCCTGGCCTTGCTGAGGAAGGGCGCCGTAGACACTGTGTACAACAAGGGGTTGATGGCCGCGTTCAGAGGCAGCACAAACACAGCCACCCAGGCGAACACCTGCCACAAGGGTATGCACATGTGTATTCGGCATGAGGCTCTGAACGCTATGATGATGACTCTTGCACATATAGACGAGGATTCTGAACACCTAAATGATGACTTGGAAAACACGATCGATTTCTGAATAAAACTTTTTTTTTTTGTAATTATTTTTTTTCTGTTCTTAGTGTTTATGTAGTATTCTACCAGGACCCACCTGAGGTAACAGGCCCTACCTGAGGTACCAGGAACTACCTGAGGTACCAGGAACTACCTGAGGTACCAGGAACTACCTGAGGCACCAGGCCCTACCTGAGGTACCAGGCCCTACCTGAGGTACCAGGCCCTACCTGAGGTACCAGGCCCTACCTGAGGTACCAGGACCTACCTGAGGTATCAGGACCTACCTGAGGTACCAGGCCCTACCTGAGATACCAGGCCCTACCTGAGATACCAGGCCCTACCTGAGATACCGGCCCTACCTGAGGTACCAGACCCTACCTGAGGTACCAGGCCCTACCTGAGGTACTAGGACCTACCTGAGGTGGTATTGTGACTCCTGCGAGAGACACCACGCCTAGCAAGATGATGGGCAGCCAGCAGGCGGCATCTGTCACTACTATAAGAGTCATCTTTCTGGCCATGCTGGTCTCCCGACGCTGAAGGTCGCTTCTGACGGCGGCGCTGGAGGTGCGCGCCGCCCGATACATACCCCAGTAAGATCCGGCGATCACAGAAAACGATGCCAGGTTCAGCACTGAACCACCAAGAGGAAGAAAACAAAAGAATAAGTTTTAAAAGTTACGGAGTGCTGGGAGTCGAAGGAGTTACAGCGCTCTGTGCAATACATGACCATACACACACACACACGCGCGCGCGCGCGCGCGCACACACACACACACACATAGATGGGACATAGCAACAAGGGGTCACAGTTGGAAGCTGAAGACTCAGCTGAATCACAGGGATGTTAAGAAGTATTTCTTCAGTCACAGAGTTGTCAGGAAGTGGAATAGTCTGGGAAGTGATGTAGTAGAGGCAGAATCAATACATAGCTTTAAGAAGAGATATGAAAAAGCTCATGGAACAGGAAGAGTGACCTAGTAGCGACCAGTGAAGAGGCGGGGCCAGGAGCTATGAATCGACCCCTGCAACCACAATTAGGTTAATTAGGCGAGTACACATCCCCAACATACGCACCCTACCACCCCCCATTCCTAACATACAGAAACACACACACACACACACACACAAATGGTGGAGACAAGTTCTACATATAATTCTATACATATTCATTTACAGTCGTTCATTACGACTTAATCTAAGTTCATCGTCTACATATATTTCTAAAAGCAGGTATAATATGGCTCAAAAGGCCAGAAACTATTAATGCCAGTGACCAAAGATCACAAGGAGGAGCCAGAAGCCAAGACCCTGACCCAGCAATATACATCGGTGAATACAAATAGCTGAGTAACAATCAGTGAGCACAAACACGTACCCAGGAAGAGGAAGACGGAGTACTGCCAGCCGCTGGGCTTCTCGTGAGTAATGTGGAGAGCCAGACACACCCCAGATCTCCCGTAAAAGTTCCTGCAGGAAAATCAGCATTCATTATGCCTACGTATTTCAGCCTGGCTTTCTTTTGTGCCTAACAATATTTTATTTCATGCAAGTTACAGTACCTGTATACTGCAGAAAAGAAATAAATTATTTATATTTGTAAAATGGTCAGCGTTAAGAGGAACTGTGTGTGTGAGGTGAGCTGACCTGAAGTAGTGTATGTCAGCGAGGGGTAGCGCGGCGAGGAAGGCAACACACACCCACACCACGCCCATGATCACCTTGGTCCACCTCATGCTCAGACGAGGAACACGAAACGGGAAGACGATGACCACGAGGCGCTCCAGCGTGATTACTGCCGGCCAGGGAAGAGGGACTCGGTCATCAAACACGCAAGAAAACATTTCGGGTTATTTACCATTATATACTCAATAATAATCCACATGGAGACAGACACTCAGGAGATTAATTGATCCTCTTCAGCAGACGAAGATAAGGGGCACGAAATATACAGATCAATTAATCTATTGAGTTTCTGTCTCTGTGTGGGTATTACTGAGCACTGACAAGTGCTCATTGCACTTTAGTTATTTACTATTATATGCTTATGTGAAGCGGTAAACCAGTGCGGGTGTTTCAGCTGAGGGTGTAACAAGAGATTCCGTCATGTGTAAACTAACAGCAAACCACGGAACGGGTGGGGTTAGAACCCATGGCAAGTGAGTCGTTAGAAAAGCTACTCTTGAAGCGGAACTTTGTCCCAGTCTTCGGGTTACTATAAACCCGGAGGGCTGATAACCCCAGAAGGCCAGACATTGTGGCTTACGTTGCGCTCTTACGCTCCTCTTTCCCAGGATTTTACACAACGACTCTGTGATGATTGACGAGGAAAGTACCAGAGGTGTGAAGACTAGTTATGAAGAGTGGAGAAGGAATGTTGTGTAGTGACGACTGGAGCTGATAACACAAGGAAGTCGTTATTGATGTGATGACTTTCCGTAACGACCCTGTGAACGAAAGCAATGTATGATGTAAGCACCGGTGTATACACACCGGGGTATATACACGGGATATATAAACCAAGAGGTGTATCTCTTGTTGTATGTACTTGTATTGTACATTGTACACTACAAGTTTACTGTAACCCTGGTGATGTGAAGATGAAACGCAGTCTTAATGCTCATTATTGCAGTTAATAAGTTTTAAACTTAACCCCATAAACAACTGGAGTAGAAAAGGGGGAGGGAGGGTAAATGGGTGAAGATGTTGTTACCTGTGAGGGTGAAGATGATGTTGCTACCTGTGAGGGTGAAGACTGAGAGCTCGCTGGAGAAGGTGGAGAAGAACCCCGCCAGCTGGCAGAGGGAGGAGGTTCTCCAGAAAGCGTCGTAGATGAAGTAGACACCGCGGTAGAAGATATCTACTGCGGCAATGATGAGCAGGTAGAGTCCCATGCACAGGTCACCCAGTGCCAGGTTGGTGATGAGGAAAGAGTGCACCTGGGAACCAGCAAATCAATCATCGCTACTGCAACCTTACTTGCTAACGCCTTTGAAACTGGCAGACATTTAAGTAATATTTCCGAAGGCGTTATATTTAAGATAGTAGCTTTTTCAGGGTAATACATTTTAAGGAAATATACCGTTTAAGGTAATATGGTAGATCAATTAATAATGGAAAAGGTTTTACCATTTAAAGTTCGTGCGATATTATCTAAAGTGGCATAATATAATCATTATTGATCAAAATTCGTAATATGTCTATGATAAGCACTATTGCTCAATAATAGTATACAGCATAAAAAAGTATATACACACAGGTGTATATCTCTATATACAATGTGAGTTTAAAACCAGTAAGTAGGATTAAAGTATCTTTGATGTTAGTGAAGGTGAACTGCCTTAATTACCCGTGTGAAGTAGATAGGTGTGAAAATATGGTATAAAACTTGGTGATAGATACCGACAAATTGGTTAAGACAGACACGTAAGCAAACACTAGGACATATTTATTAGAAAACGTTTCGGTCCTTGGACCCTGATCACTTCTAACATACAGAGGTTAAAAAGAATATATATATATATATATATATATATATATATATATATATATATATATATATATATATATATATATATATATATATATATATATATATATATATATTATATACCTATATATATAGGCGGAGAGCGAGGTGTGAGTGACATATAGTGACTTCAGATCACCGTATGTCACTCACACCTCACTCTCCGCTTATATGTACCGTTTTTTTTTTTTTTTTTAACTTCTGTAAGTGATCAAGGTCCCAGGAACAAAACGTTTTCTAATAAATATGTCCTAGTGTTTGCTTACGTATCTTCCTAAACCGAGTGAAAATCTAAGGGACTGAATGGTATATTATAGCTTCTCAAGAATTAATTTGTCTCTTTATTCATATAGTTAGACATAAATCAATAATGATAATCATACAGACAAATTTAAACACACTTTGCTCACCTAACATTCTTATTTTCACCAGACTTCTCAATAGGTTTCATTTCCCTTCTCACCTTATTATCATTCGCGTAGAGGAGCCGCCACACGATGACGAAGGAGTTGCCGAGGAGAGCTATGAAGCCCAGGACCCAGACACACACCCTGAGCACGCTGTTGGTCATGAGGTCCTCACACGAACTGAACTCATCTGGAGGAGGGTGGCACCAGCCCACCTCCCGCGCCAGGCAGCAAAACCGAAACTCGTCTGTCCACCTGCCCAGAGGAGATGGTTCTTATTTTGTGTTTGATTACCTGCTCAAGAGGGGTTCTTGTTTGTGTGTGTTTGACTACCTGCTCAGAGGGTGGTTCTTGCTTATTTTTTGTGTGACTACCTTCTCAGGGGGTGGTTCTTGTTTGTGTGTGCATAACTACCTGCTCAGGGTGTGGCTGTTTGTGTGTGTTTGACTACCTGCTCAGAGTGGGGAGAGGGGAGAAGAGAGGAAGGTACTGACATCAACACTCACAGGTGGTGGAGGCTGGTGTTAACGGGGTACAGAGAACATCAACACTCACAGGTGGTGGAGGCTGGTGTTAAGGGGGTACAGAGAACATCAACACTCACAGGTGGTGGAGGCTAGTGTTAAGGGGGTACAGAGAACATCAACACTCACAGGTGGTGGAGGCTGGTGAGACCAGAGAACACCCTCGGGTCCATCACACTCAACTGGTTGTGACGGAGGTCTCTGGGGGAATGGAACAGAGAACACACCACATTAAATCAACACATGACCCCCCCTCTTATTTTTCACAAAATATTAAAACAATACCTGTCATTCGGTCTAGCTAGAGACACCTTTAGGGAGGGACTGGCTGTACATGTGTAGTACTATACAGTACCAACAAGATGATGAAATAACGCATGTGCAACATCTGGGTTATCTTTATTGTAGACGTTTCGTCATTCAGTGGCTTTTTCAATACAAATTTAAGGATATAACTGGAAGACACTAGAACAGTATATAGAAGATGACGTAATCAGTCCCTCAGGATTGGAGTTAGTGAAGTGCATCGTAGTCGAGAAGAGTCTTCTCCACTAAGGTATTCTTACCAACTCTAAGGTTAAGGGACTGATTACCTCATCTTCTGTATACAGTTCTAGTGTCTTCCAGTTATCTTAACTTTGTATTGATAAAGCCACTGGGTGGCGAAACGTCTACAATAAAGATACCCAGATGTTGCACATATGCTTAATTCTTATTCTCGAGAGAGACTATCTAGAGAGTGTAAACGATACACTTTGTTGGTTGGGTTAACGCAGGGGTCAGCGAACTTTTTTGGGTATTACCCAAAAACAAATTTGTGTACAGCGAAATTACCCAATAGATTTAAAAGTCCACAGAATCCGGAAAAACACACAGATCATTCAAATTCAAACTAGCTTACTGAATCCATTTGTGTGGAGAATAGTCATAAAAAGCAAGTACGTATTATACGCGATACAGCCACTTTAAAAATACAACACAAAATTAACAAAATAATATTTGAGCACTTTCAAATATCTATAAATGGAATCATAAATTCTAATAAAAAAATATAAATATTGCATTGTATACTCCTAACTGTTATGACAAATCACAAAACACTACCTGACCTTCGTCATCGAAAGTCTTAAACCTACTAACATAAACAATGAACTTCTACTGACTGTAAGCAGAGACAATTTTTGATAGCAAGATAGAACACTAGACCAAAAGTTAGGTGATGGTGTGTCAACAATGAGACATGCGGCTGTCGTGCCGGCTCCCGAGTCACTGCAAACACTCGCAGTGTTGCCAGCCACTGCAGTCCTTACCCGTTATACATCATTTAATTTTACATTTACATTTAAGTTTATTAAGAAACTACAAATTATTTGTTTGAAAAAATATAACTTTCGTAATTTGCCTCGTTTATTAAATAAATTTTTGTGTAATTTTATATATATTTATTGAGTCTTCATTCCCGAGATTTTCATTTTTACCGCATTTGAGGTAATTTATCCCAGTTCCCCCGACCCCTGGGTTAATGGGTCAATAGGGCTACACGTAAACTTTTCAGCATAAGCCAAAAATAATTTAATCTCTCGGAACAGGAAATAAAATAAACTCTCTGCATATAAACTCGTACACTGAGACTAATGCACATGTCGGTGTTTATACCCTGTGAGCTCTGCTACATTACATGAAGTTCTTGCTTTATAAGTTACGAGTCTAAAATTAATCGGGTAACGTGTGTAGCGTCACTGTAATTTTACTATCTTAAGATACCAGCTATTGCTCGTAATAGCAACAAGAGAGGGGACAGAGGCCAGGTACGTGGCCTTCTGCTTAGGTGATGAAAAAGAAACATGTACAACCCTAGGGCATCTTTACAACCGAAACCTATCGCCTGCACAGCAGACGATAGGTTTCGCCTGCTGTGTAGGCGTTATATACCATTAATAATATGGTAAACCTTACTATCTTAAAAACCCTTATTCTCAGCCCTCCCGTCCCTCCTCTATCCATTTTTCTTGTCATCATTTGCTTAGACTCGACATACCTCCCTGAGGGAGTCCTAGGTCTGGCAGTCATCACATGAGTATTTCAGAGCGGCTGGTGAAAGCTTATATTCACCTATGGCACTTTATCATTTTAATTAACTTTCATCTGTATGCTTCTAACTCTTTTTGTTTTACCTAAATCTTAAGGAATACAAAACCAACAACAGCAACAGTAACAGAAGCCTACCCCATCGCCAGCAACATTAACAACAAAAACCTACCCTAAACCAGCAACATTAACAACAGAAGCCTACCCTATCACCAGCAACAGTAACAGCAGCAGCCTACCCTATCACCAGTAACAGCAGCAACCTACTCCATCACCAGCAACATTAACAACAGCAGCCTACACTTTCCTCAAGCAACCGTCACTAATTCTGATACTTACAGAGACAGTAAAGTGGACAGTCCGCTGAACGCGCCGCCAGACAGGTGACTCAACTGATTGTTGGATAAATTTCTGCTGGGGAGAGATGGAAAAATATTATTACCAAGGGAGAAGTGTATGTGTATGATATCCTACATGTGGTTGCAGGGGTCGAGTCACAGCTCCTGGCCCTATGTGTGTGTGGAGCAGACATACATATCGCCTTAAATACACCCAGAATTAGAACAGCAAAAGTAAATTAATTAAAAAAAAGGCAGTGAAAAATAAACAGCCAGATGGAGAAATAGAGAGAGACAGAGAGAGAGAGAGAGAGAGAGAGAGAGAGAGAGAGAGAGAGAGAGAGAGAGAGAGAGAGAGAGAGAGAGAGAGAGAGAGAGAGAGAGAGAGAGAGAGAATTATTACTCACAGATTGAGTAGTGAGCGAAGTCCTACGAAGGCGTGGCAGGAGACGTTCCTCATCCCCTGCTGACTCATCTCTCTGTGGGAGATGTTTCATTAATATTCACGCCCACAACACACGCCCACCATACACACCCATAAAACACCCGCCATGCCCCCCCATAATGTACTCCCACCACACACACACACAAACCTCAATAACTTCTAATAATCAGGTAAACGACGAAAAAAAAATACATCAGTCTAATTTACTCACTTCTAAAATACAGTAATTAATAAGTTATTAATAAACTAGGTAAATATTGTTGGTCCAGGCAGGTAGCGATCATATAATATTCACGGGGAAGAGCTAATTCTTCATTGTAAAAAAAAAGATCTATTTACACTTTCTTAACTTACATTACTGTGTATAATGTGCAATCAGTCACATTGTTTCCTCCATGTGAAGACTATGTAATGAATAATTAAAGTGCAATGAACACTTGTCAGTGAAGACAAACTCCGGAGATTAAATTGATTTATATATTTCGACCCCCTTCTGGGATCCTCTTCGTCTGCTGAATTACTAAAATGTAATGAACACTTGTCAATGTTCAGTAATAACCCACATGGAGACAAACTCAGATTAACTGATTATATATTTCGGCCCCCTTCAGCAGATGGAGAGGATCCCAAAGGGGGGGGGTAGAAATATACAGATCAATTAATCTCCTGAGTTTGTCTCCATGTGGGGTATTATTGAGCACTATACGTAATATCTTTTAATAAACTCCAGACTCGCCAGGAACTTGCATCGTTGTTCTTCTTAAACTGACGTCGCTTGTAGTGAATGTTTAAAGTTTCTTACAAAGCTCAAGTTTTCTCATGAATGCTAGTTTGTTCCTTTGGTTGCGTAGTTTCTCAGGTGGCATTAATTACTCCACTAGCAATTCAAATTTATTAGGTTACTGTGAATATGTATAAGGTTGAATGGAGATTTGACATTACCGTGGGAGTAAGAAAACAAATGATCCAATTAGGAACATTTCAAAGCTGGTTGTGATGCAGACGTAACACTGCAGTCACTGTACTTGCATTACTAGCGCTCCGTGTCCAAGTATACTATGCATACCAGTAAATGTATGTAAGTTTATTTTGGTACAGTTACACATAAGTACAATTATCATAATCAATTTCCACATCTCTAC
>NC_091329.1:8495001-8550001 GCF_038502225.1 Cherax quadricarinatus | reverse complement strand
AGCCAACTAGGGGAAATAACCTCCTTGACTTGGTTCTTGCCAGTAGGGAAACACTAATTAATAATCTTGAGGTTAATGATGAGCTTGGGGAAAGTGATCACAAATCACTCAGTTTTTAATATATCATGGAATTCCCCTAATAATGGCAATCAAGTCTCTGTTCCTGACTTTCGCTTGGCTGATTTCATAGGACTGAAAAATTACTTAGGTGGGCTGAACTGGAATGACCTGACTAAGGGTCAGGTAGGTGGCGATGGTTGCCGATATGACGCTTTCCAGGACATAGTTCTAGCTGCTCAGTCAAATTATGTTCCAAATAGGGAAATCAGATCAAACAAAAATGATCCTAAATGGATGAATAGATTAAAATATCTGATTGGTCAAAAGAGAGGTATATATAAGCAAATCAAAAGAGGAGAGGGGCAATTAAGAAATCGATATATTCAGTTAGAGAGAGAAATAAAAATGGGAATTAGAAAAGCAAAAAGAGATTATGAGGTTAAAGTTGCAAGAGAATCGAAGACTAACCCAAAAGGATTCTTTCAGGTATACAGAAGTAAGATCAAGGACAAGATAGGCCCACTCAAAAGTTCCTCGGGTCAGCACACTGACAGTGATAAGGAAATGTGTAGAATTTTTAACACATACTTCCTCTCAGTTTTTACACAGGAGGATACCAGCGATATTCCAGTAATGATAAATTATGTAGAACAGGACGATAATAAACTGTGCACGATTAGGGTCACAAGTGACATGGTCCTTAGGCAAATAGATAAATTAAAACCTAACAAATCCCCAGGCCCTGATGAACTGTATACAAGGGTTCTAAAGGAATGTAAACAGGAGCTTAGCAAACCTTTGGCTAATCTTTTCAACATATCACTACAAACTGGCATGGTGCCAGATAAGTGGAAAATGGCAAATGTGATACCTATTTTCAAAGCAGGCGACAGGTCCTTAGCTTCGAACTATAGACCAATAAGCCTAACCTCCATAGTGGGAAAATTTATGGAATCAATAATTGCTGAGGCAGTTCGTAGCCACCTTGAAAAGCATAAATTAATCAACGAATCTCAGCATGGTTTTACAAAGGGGCGTTCCTGCCTTACGAATTTATTAACTTTTTTCACTAAGGTATTTGAGGAGGTAGATCATGGTAATGAATATGATATTGTGTATATGGACTTCAGTAAGGCTTTTGACAGGGTCCCACATCAGAGACTATTGAGGAAAATTAAGGCACATGGAATAGGAGGAGAAATTTTTTCCTGGATAGAGGCATGGTTGACAATTAGGCAGAAATAAGGGAGAAATCAGAGTGGGGAAGCGTCACGAGCGGTGTTCCACAGGGGTCAGTGTTGGGCCCCCTGCTGTTCACAATCTACATAAACGACATAGACGAGGGCATAAAGAGCGACATCAGCAAGTTTGCCGATGACACCAAAATAGGCCGTCGAATTCATTCTGACGAGGACATTAGAGCACTCCAGGAAGATTTGAATAGACTGATGCAGTGGTCGGAGAAGTGGCAGATGCAGTTTAATATAGACAAATGCAAAGTTCTAAATGTTGGACAGGACAATAACCATGCCACATATAAACTAAATAATGTAGATCTTAATATTACGGATTGCGAAAAAGATTTAGGAGTTCTGGTTAGCAGTAATCTGAAACCAAGACAACAGTGCATAAGTGTTCGCAAAAGCTAATGGAATCCTTGGCTTCATATCAAGAAGCATAAATAATAGGAGTCCTCAGGTTGTTCTTCAACTCTATACATCCTTGGTTAGGCCTCATTTAGATTATGCTGCACAGTTTTGGTCACCGTATTACAGAATGGATATAAATGCTCTGGAAAATGTACAAAGGAGGATGACGAAGTTGATCCCATGTATCAGAAACCTTCCCTATGAGGATAGACTAAGGGCCCTGAATCTGCACTCTCTAGAAAGACGTAGAATTAGGGGGGATATGATTGAGGTGTATAAATGGAAGACAGGAATAAATAAAGGGGATGTAAATAGGGTGCTGAAAATATCTAGCCTAGACAGGACTCACAGCAATGGTTTTAAGTTGGAAAAATTCAGATTCAGGAAGGATATAGGAAAGTACTGGTTTGGTAATAGAATTGTGGATGAGTGGAACAAACTCCCAAGTACAGTTATAGAGGCCAGAACGTTGTGTAGCTTTAAAAATAGGTTGGATAAATACATGAGTGGATGTGGGTGGGTGTGAGTTGGACCTGATAGCTTGTGCTACCAGGTCGGTTGCCGTGTTCCTCCCTTAAGTCAATGTGGCCTGACCTGACTAGGTTGGGTGCATTGGCTTAAGCCGATAGGAGACTTGGACCTGCCTCGCATGGGCCAGTAGGCCTGCTGCAGTGTTCCTTCGTTCTTATGTTCTTATGTTCTTTTTATATTTTTCTTTTTTTCCAACAAGTCGGCCGTCTTCCCGGACTTGAGTCCTGGAAATGGGAAGTACAACGCCTGCACTCTAAAGGAGGGGTTCGGGATATTAGCAGTTTGGAGGGATATGTTGTGTATCTTTATACGTATATGCTTCTAAACTGATGTGTTCTGAGCACCTCTGCAAAAAGTGATTATGTGTGAGTGAGGTGAAAGTGTTGAATGATGAAAGTATTTTCTTTTTGGGAATTTTCTTTCTTTTTGGGTCACCCTGACTCGGTGGGAGACGGCCGACTTGTTAAAAAAAGTAATATATATATATATATAATATATATATATATATATATATATATATATATATATAAAATATATATATATATATAAATATATATATATATATATATATATATATATAATATATATATATATATATATATATATATATATATATATATATATATATATATATATATATATATATATATATATATATATATATATATATATATATAAGGTTGTAAAGCGGAGGTGTAACTTACAGTGTAGTGAGGGAGGAGAGACCGTAGAGAGCCCAGCCCTCCAGTGCTAGTATTGCATTCCCTGACAAGTGCCTGTAACACGAACATTTTTATTATTATAATTATGATTGGTTTATATTAATAATAACTATTATTGTTTTACTATTTTTATCATAATTATTTGTTTTTATAAATACCGCTGGTAAAAATTTAAGTAGCAGTAGCAGCAATAGTAGTATTAACAGTAGCAGTAACTATAGTTGTTAAAGTATTAGTAATAGTAGTAGTTTGTTGCTGCATTATTTTGCTGTTTGTCGTTGTTTGTTGTTGTTTGCGATTGTTGTGGTTGTCTGTTGTTTTGTTATTGTAGCTGCTGCTGCTGTTGTTGCTCCTGTTGTTGGTGAATCTGAAGTATATTACCGAATGACACGTCATTATTCTAAATATTTTTTCATGTGTTTATGTGAGAGATAAACCCTACACACAGCAGCATCAACGGCAGGTGACACACGGTCACATCTGACACATGACACCTTAGGGACAGAGAGAGAGAGAGAGAGAGAGAGAGAGAGAGAGAGAGAGAGAGAGAGAGAGAGAGAGAGAGAGAGAGAGAGAGAGAAATGGAGGTAGTGCGAGAGTGAGCAGGTAAGAATGATTATTTTATTACTGTTTTATTATTATTAATAATAATAGTAATCGTCATACTAGTAGTAATCGTAGAGGTCGGTCGTGATAGTAGCAATATTCAAACTAGTATATATTTGGAAGCGCTAAACCAGTAGGGGAAAAGGAGTCTTGATGCTTGAAGCGCTCTTCTTCTAAGGAAGTGGAACTATCCTCCCCTTCTTCGTCTCGAACCTGGTTACCTGCTATTCCACAGAGGATTAGTGAAGTCCCCCAAGGCACCTAAATGGCACTTACACAATTAGAGGTGGCATTACTCACAGAGTTTTGAGGTTGACCAGCCCGAGGAAGGTGGAGTTTGCGACGCTCCTGAGGTAGTTGTGGCGCAGGTCGAGTATCCTCAGTCGACTCAGGTGGAGGAAGACGCCAGCAGGCAGAGTTGACAAGCTGTTGTTGCTTAGGTCCCTGCCAAAGAGATACATACTCATATGGGACCGGGAGCTATGAATCGAACCCTGCAACCACAAACAGGTAAGTATATACAGACACACACACACACACACACACAGACTGGAACTAGCATATAAACTCTATCTCTATAACACAACAAAATACCAAGAGAATATCAAAACAATTATTTCCTGGCAGACAAGTTGTGTCCTGCAGCCTCTCCATCACGCTCTTTCAAAAGACTAAAATATATCTCGCACATATTTGCATAAACTTTCACTGGGTCCTGAGCGGTTTCCCTTTGAAACATAACCGCTGAAGAAAACTTCGCCATTCTGGACTCTTTATTGGAGATTTTAAGTTTAAACGACGATACTTTACTAAGCTTGAGGCGAGCACATATTTTCTCGGCTTTCCCAAAGTTTCTACACATTTTTTATTAGTTTTGACGGGAAGGGCGTATGGTGGCCTGGGAAGAGGGGGGAAAGCAGCGCGCCCCTCAGCCCTGTATCAGGTCTGTGTCAAGGGGAAACACTCATATTGATGGCTTTCCTATTTTCCCCCTGCTTTCTCTCTATGGGGAAAAAACCTACAATTGATGCCCCTGCCTTCATCTGCAGTTATACTATTTTTATACATTACAGAGTGGGTGGGTCTCCAACACCTGGTTTAACCTGGCTTCCCGGGATTTTTCACAAGTCACGTCAAGGCAAGATTACCGTGTGTCTAGGGTAAGGGAACCTCCCGCCCATGTGTCTAATGTAGGGAAACCCCTTGTCTAGGGTAGGAATACCCCCGTGCGTCTAGGGTAGGGTCACCCCCATGCGTCTAGGGTAGGGACACCCCCCGTGTGTCTAGGGTAAGGACACCCCCGTGTATAATAAAACTTAAAGGCCAGTCATGTTATTAGTCATATTACAATCATGTTATTGTAATCGTGTTATCACGATTTCCTAAGTCATGATGACTTACTTTTACACTTATACCTTCATCCTTTCACGTACTAACTCACTCTCTCACACACAGTCATATGACAAAACCGCTGGGCAGTCATACGATGACCGGCGCAGCGGAGTTTTTCCTCGCATCACCGAGACCTTCAGCTGACTTAATGAACCTCCTGTACAGAACATCACATAGTAAGATGTGAGAGTAAGTTTTTCACTTCACATAAGCAACATTAAGAAATCGTAATGATACAATTACAAATAAACCATACCACGGGTGGGGTTTGAACCTGCGGTCAGTCTCAAAACTCCAGACCGTCGCGTTAGCCACTGGGTCAGCTAGCCACAATAAGATTCATCCAAGTACGTATATTTCTACACCATAGGAAGGTTAGCATAGGCACCACTGTGACCACAAATGCAAGTTTTTACAGACGAATCTCCCGCTAGCATGGCCGTGACGAACTCTAGCTCAAGTCCCCTCAAAACCGTCAACATGACTCACGAAATCGTAATAACACGATTGCAAACAAACCATACCACGGGTGGGGTTTGAACCCGCGGTCAGAGAGTCTCAAAACTCCAGACCGTCGCGTTAGCCACTGGGCCAGCTATCTTAATATACATAATTGGATGAATATTAAGCTAGCTGGGCCAGTGCTAGCGGGAGATTCGTCTGTAAAAAACTTGCATTTGTGGTCACAGTGGTGCCTATGCTAATATTCCTATGGTGTAGAAATACCTAGTTGGATGAATTTTATTAAGCTAGCTGGCCCAGTGGCTAACGCAACGGTCCGGAGTTTTGAGATTCTCTGACCGCGGGTTCAAACCCCACCCGTGGTATGGTTCATAGGATCAGAGTGATGTGTACCGATCCTAGATAAGAAGAGCCATAAATATATGAAACGCTTGGGTTGACGCGGAGTCTAAGTTGGTGCGAGTGTTTGTGGGTTTCGATTTCCTAGCGAAGGGGATGCAAACTCTTATCGGGAGAATGTTTCGCTTTGTATCTAATTATTTCTCAAATCATGACTTTATGAAGCTCTGCACGGAGTGGAAAACTGTCCCAATAAATGCTCATCCTGCCACGTGCGTGCTGTCTTCCTAGCGAACAAGCTCTGAGTGGGGCAGACGTGGTCATTATTAGCACCGTTCTCCTTTAAGCCCGTAGAGAAAATCTTTTCCTCAGGGTTTTTCCTAACCTTTGTCGGCGAGGTGATAAAGCCTGACATACACAGCTTCCAAGTCGTAGTGTCGAGCGAAGGCACTATTTTTCTCCCCCTTTTTTCCTTTTCTTTTTGAACGTCCAAGAATCGATATGTCGACCAGTGAGACGAAAGGCACAACACTAACCACTTGGCTTCGTGCATAATTATCACTCACGTTGTTGCTTTATCAACTCATTCATTTCAATAACTTTCAGTTTGTTTAGATAAGTCATTGTTGTATACTATTTTGTGCATGATTTTTTCTAAAAATAAAAAGTCAATCTTTGAGGGCCATTCATCGCTGCAATTCTTTTTTTTATATATGTGAAGAGGTTTGCATGAATTAGTTCTGGCCTCAATATAAAACTTTTGATTCTCTCTAACTTGGAAAATATTTTGTTCTAACTTGGAAAATATTTTGCAAGGTTATAAAAATTTGGTAACAACGAATATACACGCACCAAGCATGTAAATATACACACACACACACCAAAAATGTAAATATATATATATATACACACACACATACACCAAGAACTTCAATAATTATAAAACTTCATTCCCTGTGGATTTATGTTAATTCTTTTAATTGTTTCCTCCCACTGTAACATAATTATAGTGTGTGTAGAATCATAACAATGTATTTCTATTGTATTTTAACTGCACAGATCAGAGGCTAATATTTTTTCCCCGTCAGGTAAAGAAAAAGATGTTGACATTTACACGAATGTCGTCATTAAATTTCTAACTGCAAAAAAAAAAAAAAAAGCAGCCAAAGAGTGCAAAATCATATGAGTAAAGATCTGATAAAGAGGAAAGTATGGCAAAAGGCGATCTTTACCAGCACGACGTTTCGCCTACACAAAACTTTGTCAAGTACTGAGTTGTACTTGGTAGTCTCGTGTGAGCGAAACGTCGTACCTGTACTTGTCAGCTCTGTTATACTTCAACCTCAAGTAAATATCTGTTCTTCGCTCGTCTTGTATGGCCCTTTAAATTTAATAATAATAAAGACGTGTTACAAGAAACGTTAAGTCAGTATACAATTATCTTTTCGCAGCTACAAAAAAAAATGCTGAGGTTTTTGTATGAGGATTATTCTTCAGGTTTATCTGAATTTAATATAAATTCAATCTATACAAATATAAGCGTGCAATAAACATGGGTCATTGTCTAAATGAATCCACATAAAGGAAAAAAAAATATAAACGAGTATATCAGGCTATCCGAATGATACGCTATATTTCAGCACCGGTGACCAGGACCACAGTGCGAGGCTGTCATATACAGCACTCACCTTACCTACTATTTTAACATCTTCACTAGGGTATCGCATGTGCCGATCTACATAATTTTAGACAGAGGGATATATTCCATTAAATAACACGCATTGGACGGCCGCCTCTTGCTCAACTAATTCTCGTAAAATAAGGACCGACATCTCATCTATTATAACGACGCTTAACCAGCCTATTACCCGCCTCCACACCTTGTAACATATATACTTACCTTCGGAGACAGGCTATAATAAATTTCTCTAGTGGGATCCTCTATAGCACTTAGGAAAATGTTGTGTGTTCCTCTGAACATTTGAGATAAATTGGGTCCAATTAAAGCTCGCTTTGCTAAGTGCTTCTGTAGGTGTATCGAATTCCTTTAAGTGCGTGGAAAAAGGAATAAAATAGTGTCGTTTATTGTGTAGGGAGAAAGATTTTAAGTCGAGAGCGAGTGAACATACAAGATGGTTTGGTTGATGTTTGGTGGGTGGTGACTGGTACCAGGCTGGTTGATTCGCAACCAGTGGTTGATGCTTGGTGTGTGGTGGTTGCCACCAAGCTGACTGCTTCGCAACCAGTGGTTGATGCTTGGTGTGTGGTGGTTGCCACCAAGCTGACTGCTTCGCAACCAGTGGTTGATGCTTAGTGTGTGGTGGTTGCCACCAAGCTGACTGCTTCGCAACCAGTGACTGATGCTTGGTGTGTGGTGGTTGCCACCAAGCTGACTACTTCACAACCAGTGGTTGATGCTTGGTGTGTGGTGGTTGCCACCAAGCTGACTGCTTCACAACCAGTGGTTGATGCTTGGTGTGTGGTGGTTGCCACCAAGCTGACTGCTTCACAACCAGTGGTTGATGCTTGGTGTGTGGTGGTTGCCACCAAGCTGACTGCTTCACAACCAGTGATTGATGCTTGGTGTGTGGTGGTTGCCACCAAGCTGACTGCTTCACAACCAGTGATTGATGCTTGGTGTGTGGTGGTTGCCACCAAGCTGACTGCTTCACAACCAGTGATTGATGCTTGGTGTGTGGTGGTTGCCACCAAGCTGACTGCTTCGCAACCAGTGATTGATGCTTGGTGTGTGGTGGTTGCCACCAAGCTGACTGCTTCACAACCAGTGATTGATGCTTGGTGTGCTTGGTGTGTGGTTGCCACCAAGCTGACTGCTTCGCAACCAGTGGTTGATGCTTGGTGTGTGGTGGTTGCCACCAAGCTGACTGCTTCACAACCAGTGATTGATGCTTGGTGTGTGGTGGTTGCCACCAAGCTGACTGCTTCGCAACCAGTGGTTGATGCTTGGTGTGTGGTGGTTGCCACCAAGCTGACTGCTTTACAACCAGTGTGCTATGTTGAATTTATGCAACCAAACTTTAATAACTCAGTTCCCAGATGTGTAACCCTTACGAGTTTAGAGCATCCCATGAATGTACACTATGTATATGCACTATGAGTTGTGTAACTGTTTATATATATCGAGAGATGTGTATCTCTCATTGTAAATACACTGAAAGGTGTATGCTTAAGTGTATTTACAAAAAGAGGTGTGTGTATCTGTGTATATACATATGCCTATATGCAACTGCTGTTAACTTTAATCCCCCATTTTAGAAATTTAAATATCCTTAACTACTGATGTGCAGGTTGGAAGCCACCTAACCCTAGTGCAGTCGATGTTCTGCAAACCCCATAAACCACTCAACCCTCTGCACACAAACAATTACGTGACACAGTATAATAATCTTGCCTCACATGAACCGATATTTGCATCATGTTGAGAAACTCTCCCCGTGTCACATTAGGCTAACAACAAGAATCAAAATTACAACATATTAATATGTCAACCTACTCACAAGCTCTTCAAGCAGTGAGTGGGAGTGATCATGTCGGAGGATCTCACCTTCAAGGACCATAACATTGTATCAATCGCATCTGCTAGAAAAATGACAGGATGGATAATGAGAACCTTCAAAACTAGGGGGGCCAAGCCCATGATGACACTCTTCAGGTCACTTGTTCTATCTAGGCTGGAATATTGCTGCACACTAACAGCACCTTTCAAGGCAGGTAAAATTGCTGACCTAGAAAATGTAGAGAACCTTCACGGCGCGCATAACGGAGATAAAACACCTCAATTACTGGGAGCGCTTGAGGTTCCTGAACCTGTATTCCCTGGAACGCAGGCGGGAGATACATGATTATATACACCTGGAAAATCCTAGAGGGACTAGTACCGAACTTGCACACGAAAATCACTCACTACGAAAGCAAAAGACTTGGCAGACGATGCAACATCCCCCCAATGAAAAGCAGGGGCGTCACTAGCACGTTAAGAGACCATACAATAAGTGTCAGGGGCCCGAGACTGTTCAACTGCCTCCCAGCATACATAAGGGGGATTACCAACAGACCCCTGGCAGTCTTCAAGCTGGCACTGGACAAGCACCTAAAGTCGGTTCTTGACCAGCCGGGCTGTGGCTCGTACGTTGGTTTGCGTGCAGCCAGCAGCAACAGCCTGGTTGATCAGGCTCTGATCCACCAGGAGGCCTGGTCACAGACCGGGCCGCGGGGGCGTTGACCCCCGGAACTCTCTCCAGGTAAACTCCAGTGAGAATAAATTTCCGATAAAAAGCTAATACGATTTCCAGAGGTGCGCAGAGGAAACAGAAGTTTATGGTTGAATAAGAAGAGATTAAGCTGCGACGTGTGATGTCCCTATGTGCGATTCAGTCAGGAAGAAAAGTGAAATTCACAATACAGTGAATGTAACAATTCACAACAATACCATGACTGGAACAATTCATAACTAACCTACACTTAGGAAAGAAAATTTTGGACAACGTCTAAGTATGACCTGCACTAGATATTATTATTTATATTACATGTCATATGCACACACACACGAGCTGTGAATCGACACCTGCAACCACAACACACAGGGGTGGGTTGATTGCATTTTCTTGGACTGCAAGAAGGCCTTCGACACAGTTCCTCACAAGAGACTAGTGCAGAAACTAGAGGAGCAGGCGCGTATAACAGGAAGGGCACTGCAATGGATCAGAGAATACCTGACAGGGAGGCAACAACGAGTCATGGTACGGGATGAGGTATCACAGTGGGCACCTGTGACGAGCGGGGTCCCACAGGGGTCGGTCCTAGGACCAGTGCTATTTCTGGTATATGTGAATGACATGATAGAAGGGATACACTCAGAGGTGTCCCTGTTCGCAGATGATGTGAAGTTAATGAGGAGAATTAAATAGATGAGGACCAGGCAGGACTCCAAAGAGACCTGGACAGGCTGGACACGTGGTCCAGCAACTGGCTTCTTGAATTCAACCCTGCCAAGTGCAAAGTCATGAAGATCGGAGAAAGGCAAAGAAGACCGCAGACAGAGTATAGACTAGGTGGCCAAGGACTGCAAACCTCGCTCAAGGAGAAAGATCCGAGCATGTCTCCGGAGGCACACAACCAGATAACTGCTGCAGCATACGGGCGCCTGGTAAACCCGAGAATAGCGTTCCGATACCTTAGTAAGAAATCGTTCAAGACACTGTACACTGTATACATCAGGCCCATACTGGAGTATGCAGCTCCAGTTTGGAACCCACACGTAGGCAAACACGTCCGGAACTAGCAACAAGGCTAGTTCCGGAGCTCAGGGGTATGTCCTACGAAGAAAGGTTGAGGGAAATCGGACTGACGACATTGGAGGACAGGCGGGTCAGGGGAGACATGATAACGACATACAAAATACTGCGTGGAATAGATAAGGTAGACAGAAACAGGTTGTTCCAGAGAGGGGACACAGAAACAAGGGGTCACAATTGGAAGCTGAAGACTCAGACGAGTCATAGGGATGTTAGGAAGTATTTCTTCAGTCATAGAGTCGTCAGGAAGTGGAATAGCCTAACAAGTGATGCAGTGGAGGCAGGAACCATACATAGCTTTAAGACGAGGTATGACAAAGCTCTGGAAGCAGAGAGAGAGAAGAGGACCTAGCAGCGATCAGTGAAGAGGCGGGGCCAGGAGCTGTGTCTCGACTCCTGCAACCACAATTAGGCGAGTACACACACACACATACACACACACCCACCCCTAGCTCGACGCTTGCTTTGCATCAATTAACATCCATGGCTGAACGGATAGAACGTTCATTTCACAAATGGAATTCCAAAGTTCAATTTCCGGGCTGGGTGAGACGTATAATCGTCTCCTTACACCTGTTGCCAGTGTTCACCTTACGGTTAACAGATGGCTAGGTGTCAGTAGACTGTTGTGGGTCGCATCTTGGTGAAAAGGAATGTGGGAGAAAGGCAAGATAAAATAAGATTTATTCGGATTTTTAACCCGGGAAGGGTTAGCCACTCAGGATAACCCCAAAACGTTAGTGCGTCATCAAATCAATCTTGTCCTCCAGGATGCGATCCACACCAGTCTACTAATAACCCAGGTACCTACTTGCTGCTAGGTCAACAGAGACAGCAGGTTTAAGGAAACATGCTGAGGCTTGAACCATGGACACTCATTGCGTTGCCAACCAAGCCACACAAGTTAGGAATGGGAGATGAAATGAGCCGAGGTAAGATAGCACCTATTTTTATTCACTGCAACCAGCACCAAAACCACATAAATATCATAGGAGTACTTACAGAAAAACGATGTGCCGGTACGGTAGGAAGGTGGAGATATCTAGCGTGTGGTTGAGGTAGTTCCCCGCAAGATGGCTGCCGAATATAAAGAAAACATACATATGGTGATTCTCAGGAAAAAAAATTCAATAAACAATGTACGCTAACTGATGAGCACGGTGCAGCGCAAATATATATATATATATATATATATATAAGTATACACACACACACAAAGACGACTGACTGCTCGAGAAGAAGTGTCAAAATGGGGAAAATGACGGAAAGGATAGAGTCAAAGGTAGCCCTGTTCTCAGATGTAAAAATAATGAGGAGAATGCAAACACATGAAGACCAGGAAAGACTTAGCAGAACTGGATAGGCTATAGGTCTGGTCTGACGAGTGGCAACTGCTAATCTCGATCAAAGAGAGGGCTCTTGAGATGAGTAATGGACCGAGCATATCGCCTGAGGTGCACATCAGCTGAATAACTGCTGCAGCAATAGCGCACCTGGCAAATATAAGATAAACCTTCAGAAACTTAAGCCAGGAGTCATTCTTGACACGGTATACAACGTACCTTGGGCCTATATTGAAGTATACAGCACCAGCATAGAAACCACACCTGATCAAGAATGTCAAGAAACTGGAGAAAGTGAAGAGGTTTACAAGTCTAATCCCAGAGCTAAGTGCTTGACAAAGCTCCTGGAGAGCGAAACGTTGCCACAATAAAATGTCACATTAACTGCACTTGTGTTCTTTTACTTAACAATGTGTATGTTCTATAAGGAAAGATTGAAGGAGATAAACCCTGATAACATTAGAGGAAAGGACTAGGGAAGATATGACAATTATGTACAAAATACCGAGAGAAAGTGATGGGGTTGACAGGGAGACGGGAAAACAGGAACACGAGGGCATTGCTGGAAGCTGAAAACAACAGGGATTTTAGGAAGTATTTTTAAATTTTAGCTTGTTCAGGAAATGGAACTATCTGGACACGGCTTCAAGAAGAGGTTCGATAAGGCCCTCGAAGCCATGAGAGAGTAAACCCAGAACGGCCAGCGAAGAGGCAGGGCCAAGCGGTATAAGAGTCGACCGTACATCCACATATACCTGAGTACACAGAGTACACACACTATATATAATACTAATATATATATATATATATATATATATATATATATATATATATATATATATATATATAATATATATAAATGTATATATATATATATATATATATATATATATATATATATATATATATATATATATATATATACACACACACATACACACATATACACACACATACACACAGTAACATATGGCGTGATTATATACAAAGGGTAAGTAATGAACCTTGAACGCTTAAGAAAGGCTTCAAGAGGTACTTACAAGCGAGAGATCTGAGGCTCTATATCAGAGGGCAGAGAGGTCATGCCCTGGTTGAGACAGCTGATGCTTATGTCTCTACACTCACAGTACGGCGCAGACGCTGAACACGAGAATGCTGTAATACAACACAGCAGAGAAATGTAAATACAATATAACTATAATACAACATAACTAATACAACATAACTGTAATACAACAGATTACTGTACTGCAACAGATTACTGTACTACAACAGATTACTGTACTACAACAGATTACTGTACTACAACAGATTACTGTACTACAACAGATTACTGTACTACAACAGATTACTGTACTGCAACAGATTACTGTACTACAATAGATTACTGTACTACAACAGATTACTGTACTACAACAGATTACTGTACTACAACAGATTACTGTAATACAACAGATTACTGTACTGCAACAGATTACTGTACTACAATAGATTACTGTACTACAACAGATTACTGTACTACAACAGATTACTGTACTACAACAAATAACTAATATAACAAGTAACTGTAATACAACAAATTACTGTAATAGAACAGATAACCGTAATACAACAGATTACTGTAATACAACAAAAGACAAGAAGACAATAGAAAGATGAAATCCTTTACTGTGCTGGAGGACAGCAGATATATAATTTCATAAGATGCTATGATAAAAAGAGGGAAAATTTCCTTGGAATAAGCAACGGCAAGGACAAGACGACACTAACCTTACTGTGCGCAAGAACACTGTAAACAGGAATATCTGTATACAGTGTAGTATAGTGTTTGTGTGAGTACTCACCTATTTGTGGTTGCAGTGGTCAATTCACAGCTCCTGGCCCCGTCTCTTCGCTGGTCGCTACTGTGTGTGTGTGTGTGTGTGTGTGTACTCATCTATTTGTACTCACCTAGCTGAGGTTGCAGGGGTCGATTCCGAGCTCCTGGCCCCGCCTCTTCACTGATCGCTACTAGGTCACTCTCCCTGAACCGTGAGCTTTATCATACCTCTGCTTAAAGCTATGTATGGATCCTGCCTCCACTACATCGCTTCCCAAACTATTCCACTTACTGACTACTCTGTGGCTGAAGAAATACTTCCTAACATCCCTGTGATTCATCTGTGTCTTCAACTTCCAACTGTGTCCCCTTGTTACTGTGTCCAATCTCTGGAACATCCTGTCTTTGTCCACCTTGTCAATTCCTCTCAGTATTTTGTATGTCGTTATCATGTCCCCCCTATCTCTCCTGTCCTCCAGTGTCGTCAGGTTGATTTCCCTTAACCTCTCCTCGTAGGACATACCTCTTAGCTCTGGGACTAGTCTTGTTGCAAACCTTTGCACTTTCTCTAGTTTCTTCACGTGCTTGGCTAGGTGTGGGTTCCAAACTGGTGCCGCATACTCCAATATGGGCCTAACGTACACGGTGTACAGGGTCCTGTGTGTGTGTGTGTGTGTGTGTGTGTGTGTGTGTGTGTGTGTGTGTGTGTGTGTGTGTGTGTGTGTGTGTGTGTGTGTGTGTGTGTGTGTGTGTACTCACCTATTTGTGGTTGCAGGGGTCGAGTCCTAGCTCCTGTGTGTGTGTGTGCGTGCGTGCGTGCGTGCGCGCGCATAAAGATTAAATGATGATCAAATTGAATTAAAGATGACGTTAAACTATTTACATATCTACTACCATAACATCAAGTTTACTTATAATTAAACAGCTAATAACTAAAAAAAAGGCACACAGGCGCACGCACGCACGCACGCGCACACACACACACACACACACACACACACACACACACACACACACACACACACACACACACACACACACACACACAAGAAACAGTTCAAGTGACTATCGACAAGTGCCTTTGACAACTAGTAACTAGCTGATTTATTTTAGTAACAGAAGGTTGAGGGTTGATGGTCAGTTGTGAACACTGAAGAGGATGTGTATGTTCTTGTTATGGTAAGCGTGGTAACGTGGTTATAACAACTCTAGCGTCTCGCACAATTGTTATTGTTAATTAATCTAAACAAAGAGGATGTTTATTAAACCATTCTAACTCACTGTATAAATTGTTAGACTAACACCTTATACAGGCAACAAACACTGTAGGCACTTGAGCCTCAGAAACTGCAATACTCTGGAGAAACTCTTTCAGTCGCCAAAACATGTAAGTGTAAAGGAGGAAATTTCAACACAACAATAGCCAGGAGCTATTTTCCCAGCAGATAAGATTCTGTCCTTGTTGAGAAAACACGTTTATTTTTCACCTACCAACCTGAAGCTATACAAAGGCTCTTAAAGCTTCTCCGCGATAAAGGCGATAGCCATGCCTGGTGAGAAAATAAATCTTACACCTTTGATCAGTCACTGGATTTCATTAGAGCCTCCATCCCTGATTACAGTCATTCACTTGCATCTATCAAAGCCTTGCTCTCAGGTCACACTGCTTAACCAAAACAATTCTGTGGAATGATTCATCGATTTCAGTGCTAAAAAATATCTGGTAGCCAATTACAGACTTTAGGAATTCAACTGCAAAAACGATTCCTTCACTGCTCCTGGGTGAACTACCGCAGCAAATAGGCAAAAGCACTAAACTTGTTACAAAATTTTTTACTTAATGTTTTAGACAAAGAAAGTCGGATGAGAGCTTTTCGTATGCCAGCTGGACATCATCAAGCCATGAAAATGCCATTCAGATTAGAAATTGTTCCCACTATGGTCTCTTGACTTACGATAACGGTGCTCATTACCTGCTCCTAGGCTGTATATATTTCCACAGTCATCAGATTATATCCATGTATTGTATTGATAAAAACACTAGATGGCGAATCATCTACAAGTAAAGATGCCCAGATGTTTCACATGTGTTTAATTCATCTTCGTCTGTATTGTATACCATTCCTCCCTGTTCATAGTTTCCTCTAACCCAGAGGTTGCAGATGTATTAACATCTTTTAAACACTTAATAGCATTTTGTAGAACTTTCATGGCAAACTTCACGTCAATTGCTGAAATATATATATATATATATATATATATATATATATATATATATATATATATATGTCGTGCCGAATAGGCAGAACTTGCGATCTTGGCTTAAATAGCAACGCTCATCTTGCCATATAGGACAAGTGAAAATTTGTGTATGCAATAATTTCGCCAAAATCATTCTGAACCTAACGAAAAAAATATATTTCACTGTGTTTGTTTAGTATTAAATTATTGTAAACAAATCTAAAATGTATTTAGTTGGGTTAGGCTAAAATAAATTGTTTTTGTTATAATAAGGTTAGGTAAGTTTTCTAAGATTCTTTTGGTGCAAAATTAAAAATTTTTACATTAACATTAATGGAAAAAATATATCTTTAAACGTATAAGAGAAAATTTCAGAAAGGACTAAAATTTTAAATGAGTTCTTGCTAATTGACCAGTTTTACATATTCGGCAAGACATATATATATATATATATATATATATATATATATATATATATATATATATATATATATATATATATATATATATATATATATATATATATATATATATATATTTATTTATTTTATTATCACACTGGCCGATTCCCACCAAGGCAGGGTGGCCCGAAAAAGAAAAACTTTCACCATCATTCACTCCATCACTGTCTTGCCAAAAGGGTGCTTTACACTACAGTTTTTAAACTGTAACATCAACACCCCTCCTTCAGAGTGCAGGCACTGTACTTCCCATCTCCAGGACTCAAGTCCGGCCTGCCGGTTTCCCTGAACTCCTTCATAAATGTTACTTTGCTTACACTCCAACAGCACGTCAAGTATTAAAAACCATTTGTCTCCATTCACTCCTATCAAACACGCTCACGCATGCCTGCTGGAAGTCCAAGCCCCTCGCACACAAAACCTCCTTTACCCCCTCCCTCCAACCTTTCCTAGGCCGACCCCTACCCCGCCTTCCTTCCACTGCAGACTGATACACTCTTGAAGTCATTCTGTTTCGCTCCATTCTCTCTACATGTCCGAACCACCTCAACAACCCTTCCTCAGCCCTCTGGACAACAGTTTTGGTAATCCCGCACCTCCTCCTAACTACGAATTCTCTGCATTATATTCACACCACACATTGCCCTCAGATATCTCCACTGCCTCCAGCCTTCTCCTCGCTGCAACATTCATCACCCATGCTTCACACCCATATAAGAGCGTTGGTAAAACTATACTCTCATACATTCCCCTCTTTGCCTCCAAGGACAAAGTTCTTTGTCTCCACAGACTCCTAAGTGCACCACTCACCCTTTTCCCCTCATCAATTCTATCATTCACCTCATCTTTCATAGACCCATCCGCCACCAGGCCCGGTGGCCTGGTGGCTAAAGCTCCCGCTTCACACACGGAGGGCCCGGGTTCGATTCCCGGCGGGTAGAAACATTTCGACACGTTTCCTTACACCTGTTGTCCTGTTCACCTAGCAGCAAATAGGTACCTGGGTGTTAGTCGACTGGTGTGGGTCGCATCCTGGGGGACAAGATTAAGGACCCCAATGGAAATAAGTTAGTCCTCGATGACGCACTGACTTTCTTGGGTTATCCTGGGTGGCTAACCCCCCGGGGTTAAAAATCCGAACGAAATCTTATCTTATCTGACACGTCCACTCCCAAATATCTGAATACATTCACCTCCTCCATACTCTCTCCCTCCAATCTGATATCCAATCTTTCATCACCTAATCTTTTTGTTATCCTCATAACCTTACTCTTTCCTGTATTCACTTTTAATTTTCTTCTTTTGCACACCCTACCAAATTCATCCATCAATCTCTGCAACTTCTCTTCAGAATCTCCCAAGAGCACAGTGTCATCAGCAAAGAGCAACTGTGACAACTCCCACTTTATGTGTGATTCTTTATCTTTTAACTCCACGCCTCTTGCCAAGACCCTCGCATTTACTTCTCTTACAACCCCATCTATAAATATATTAAACAACCACGGTGACATCACACATCCTTGTCTAAGGCCTACTTTTACTGGGAAATAATTTCCCTCTTTCCTACATACTCTAACTTGAGCCTCACTATCCTCGTAAAAACTCTTCACTGCTTTCAGTAACCTACCTCCTACACCATACACCTGCAACATCTGCCACATTGCCCCCGTATCCACCCTGTCATACGCCTTTTCCAAATCCATAAATGCCACAAACACCTCTTTAGCCTTATCTAAATACTGTTAACTTATATGTTTCACTGTAAACACCTGGTCCACACACCCCCTACCTTTCCTAAAGCCTCCTTGTTCATCTGCTATCCTATTCTCCGTCTTACTCTTAATTCTTTCAATAATAACTCTACCATACACTTTACCAGGTATACTCAACAGACTTATCCCCCTATAAGTTTTGCACTCTCTTTTGTCCCCTTTGCCTTTATAGAAAGGAACTATGCATGCTCTCTGCCAATCCCTAGGTACCTTACCCTCTTCCATACATTTATTAAATAATTGCACCAACCACTCCAAAACTATATCCCCACCTGCTTTTAACATTTCTATCTTTATCCCATCAATCCCGGCTGCCTTACCCCCTTTCATTTTACCTACTGCCTCACGAACTTCCTCCACACTCACAACTGGCTCTTCCTCACTCCTACAAGATGTTATTCCTCCTTGCCCTATACACGAAATCACAGCTTCCCTATCTTCATCAACATTTAACAATTCCTCAAAATATTCCCTCCATCTTCCATATATATATATATATATATATATATATATATATATATATATATATATATATATATATATATATATATATATATATATATATATATATATATATATGCTCGATACTTCAGTTAACAACGAGTATTTTAAACTCTTGATATTGTCTTTGATATTGCCCAATACAGTAATTTATTCTAAATATTTTAATACATCGCTTTCAGTAGCGACTGTCAGATGTATTCCAGCACCTGACTAACCCTCCAGCACCTGACCAACCCTCCAACACCTGACCAACCCTCCAGCACCTGACCAACCCTCCAACACCTGACCAACCCTCCAGCACCTGACCAATCCACCAGCACCTGACCATCCCTCCCTTCATCACTAGTAGCAACCAAGACTCCAGCATCCCACCTTCATTAGCGAACATGACAAACAAGACATGTACTCACGACAGTTGTCTTCATCATCCCAGGTGAGTGGACACTGAACCTCTCCATCACACAACATGCTCGGGGGTAGACAGGGCCCTGACCCACACTGGAACAAACCAGGGCCACATCTTTCCTTGGCTGCACTCGCACAAAATGTAAACGAGGGGTGAGTTAAATCATCTTGAGTGAATAGTACTCATACTGGGTATCTCACTACCCAGTACCCATACTGGGCATCTCACTACCCAGTACCCATACTGGGCATCTCACTACCCAGTACCCATACTGGGTATCTCACTACCCAGTACCCATACTGGGTATCTCACTGCCCAGTACCCATACTGGGTATCTCACTGCCCAGTACCCATACTGGGTATCTCACTGCCCAGTACCCATACTGGGTATCTCACTGCCCAGTACCCATACTGGGTATCTCACTGCCCAGTACCCATACTGGGTATCTCAATACCCAGTACTCCATACTACCCAGGGTATCTCACTATCCAGCTCAGTACTCCATACTCATACGGGGTATCTCACTACCCAGTACCCAGTACTCATACGGGGTATCTCACTACCCAGTACTCATACGGGGTATCTCACAACCCAGTACCCAGTACTCCATACTACCCAGGGTATCTCAGTACTGGGGTATCCCAGTACTCATACTATCTCACTACCCAATACTCATACGGGGTATCTCACTACCCAATACTCATACGGGGTATCTCACTACCCAGTACTCATACGGGGTATCTCATTACCCAGTACTCATACGGGGTATCTCACTACCCAGTGCTCATACGGGGTATCTCACTACCCAGGACTCATACGGGGTATCTCACTACCCAGGACTCATACGGGGTATCTCATTACCCAGTACTCATACGGGGTAGTACTCATACGGGGTATCTCATTACCCAGTACTCATACGGGGTATCTCACTACCCAGTACTCATACGGGGTATCTCACTACCCAGGACTCATACGGGGTATCTCATTACCCAGTACATACGGGGTACCCAGTGCTCACTCATACGGGGTATCTCACTACCCAGTACTCATACGGGGTATCTCACTACCCAGTACTCATACGGGGTATCTCATTACCCAGTACTCATACGGGGTATCTCACTACCCAGTACTCATACGGGGTATCTCACTACCCAGTACTCATACGGGGTATCTCACTACCCAGTACTCATACGGGGTATCTCACTACCCAGTACTCATACGGGGTATCTCACTACCCAGTACTCATACGGGGTATCTCATTACCCAGTACTCATACGGGATATCTCACTACCCAGGACTCATACGGGGTATCTCACTACCCAGGACTCATACGGGGTATCTCACTACCCAGGACTCATATGGGGTATCTCATTACCCAGTACTCATACGGGGTATCTCATTACCCAGTACTCATACGGGGTATCTCACTACCCAGTACTCATACGGGGTATCTCACTACCCAGTACTCATACGGGGTATCTCACTATCCAGGACTCATACGGGGTATCTCACTACCCAGGACTCATATGGGGTATCTCACTACCCAGGACTCATACGGGGTATCTCACTACCCAGGACTCATACGGGGTATCTCACTACCCAGGACTCATACGGGGTATCTCATTACCCAGTACTCATACGGGGTATCTCACTACCCAGGACTCATACGGGGTATCTCACTACCCAGGACTCATACGGGGTATCTCACTACCCAGGACTCATACGGGGCATCTCACTACCCAGGACTCATACGGGGTATCTCACTACCCAGGACTCATACGGGGTATCTCACTACCCAGGACTCATACGGGGTATCTCACTACCCAGGACTCATACGGGGCATCTCACTACCCAGGACTCATACGGGGTATCTCACTACCCAGGACTCATACGGGGCATCTCACTACCCAGGACTCATACGGGGTATCTCACTACCCAGGACTCATACGGGGTATCTCACTACCCAGGACTCATACGGGGTATCTCACTACCCAGGACTCATACGGGGTATCTCACTACCCAGGACTCATACGGGGTATCTCACTACCCAGGACTCATACGGGGTATCTCACTACCCAGGACTCATACGGGGTATCTCACTACCCAGGACTCATACGGGGTATCTGAACACCAACACAATGTAAATTAAAGACACATTGCAAAACTTAAAAGGCATTTTAAGAAATGTGGGCGAAACAGACTTTTTTTCTGGAAATGTGGTCGAAACATCTGCTAAACAAAACTTACTAAGTACATTTACCTGTCCTTGTTTCAGTTTGTGAAAAAGAGACCCAGATTACTGATCAATCTTTTATAAAGACAACTTTTAGCCCTACTCAGAACGAAACGTTGTCTTCGTAAGTGTGGTCAACAACACATTTAGAACTCAATGAGTAGTTTCTAATTTATCTTAGAAATGCTCTTATAGCTTTGTAACTGAGCGTATATTGGCCGGTGAGGTGGTTTAAAGCCTGTCGACTGCAGGAGAGTCATTAAAGTTGCATTTCGCACCTTAAAACCTAAAATAACTTAATTTGGGGAAGACTGAGCTACAATATACTGCATTAGTTTGAGCACGGCTTCTCTCGAGTGTCAAAGCAAGCCATGTTGAACGAGTCAATGTGACCTGACCTGACTAGGTTGGGTGCATTGGCTTAAGCCGGTAAGAGACTTGTACCTGCCTCGCATGGGCCAGTAGGCCTGATGCAGTGTTCCTTCGGTCTTATGTTCTTATGTTCTTAAAAAAAACATATTAGGTTCGATCTCCGTACCCGGAACACCTGCTTAATACCCTGCTAGTAGTTTCGCTAGTATTGCCCTTGCGGTAGACTAATTTACAAGTGCCTTATGGAAGAGTAGCTCCACTTCCACGGATCAAGAGCCTTTAGCGAGCCTCAAATCACGCACCTCCCTCCCCATCTATCAACCTGAAGAAGCAACTAGCAGTAACTGCTTCATTCAGAAGTAAAATACTTGAACCACGCCAGTCAGCCTTCCGCCATCCACAACACTACTGCATTATTATTTTACTATTATATTTTAACTATTCTTTCTTTTGCTTATTATTATTACAGGTCCCTGGCTATGTGAAGACTGGGTCCAAATACCGTATTGTAATTAGTAAGGAAAATACGTTTGCAAAAGTAACTTTTATTAGGTGTACGTTTTGTAGACCTAATAAAAGTTGCAGAGTTAAAAAAATAGGGCATGAAACATGCTATGTCGAGCAAGATGAGGTCAGGGGCACAGGATAACTGGTAATATAGTTGCAACACTAACAGTAACGGGAGGAAGAGAGAGAGAGAGAGGGGGGGGGGCAGATGCATCGTGCTGAGGACGCAGGAGGAAATGAGGGACAGAGCATCTAGTTCAACACGTAGGAAGGAAGAAAAGTGTTTGGTTCAACACGTAGGAAGCAAGTAAAGACTCGCTTAAAAAGGATAACTCATTAATATCGCTGGAGGTGGAAGGAGTCAACTCAGGATGATTAAAAGAGCGAGAAGAAAAATAAGAGAGCACGATGTTAAATGGACAAGGTGTGAGAGCGACGCTGGAGAGTCCAGCACTAAAGTCAACATTACTTGAAGGCTCAGGCTGAAAGATTTCATTACTGTGTGTAATCCTATCCCATGTGATGGAGTGTGGGATTATATCTATCCTGCTGATAGATGGCGAGAAAATAACTTACAGCAGTTGAGGAGGTGAGAAGAGTCAGCACACGCTTGTCTAGGTCCCACTGAAGCATCACACTTGTACCGCAGTGGTACGCACTGGCCACTGGCGCATCGCAGCTCATCCAACCTGCACTCCCTCCTGCGCTCTAAGAGACAACACCCAACATATACACTATCTTAATATATAGAGGTAAATCAATTATATATATATATATATATATATATATATATATATATATATATATATATATATATATATATATATATATATATATATATATGCAATAAGATCACAGTAAACAGGTGATTTTAAAATATGCAAAACAACCACTGTGAAAGAGTAGTGAAATTCCAAGCGCTTGGAATTTCACTAATCTTTCACACTGGTTGTTTTGCATATATATATATATATATATATATATATATATATATATATATATATATATATATATATATATATACAGGATAGCAGCACTACCTATGTTGATGCTGGAAGCCCTGAGACAAGAATATTAAAATTCAATTAAAAAAATATTTGTCCTCGCAATTTTTTTTCCATATGCAGCTGGATTTAAAATTACACTGCGTATGGTTGAGAAATTCTTATTAGCGCTTACATTTCAAATCCTTTATCCAGTCTAAAAGACATCATACACTAACTCTGTAGAGCCTAGGATACATCTGACATTAACGCTCTGTGGAACAATAGCGATGTACCAGAACACAAAGCTGGCTGTCCTGGGTTAACAGTGAGGTGCCGTAACACAAAACTGGCTGTCCTGGGTTCTTTACTTCGCTTTAGTTAATTGCCAGAATTCTCTCTCTCAGGAACTTGAATATTTAATTTGCCACTAGCCGAGTCCTCAAGTGTATTGGAACGGAGTGCTAGCACTGCAAGAGTTCCTAGTATTATCTAGAGAACAACGAGAGACAATACCGTTATTGGAACAATACACAACCCGCACACAGGAAAGAGAAGCTTATGACGACGCTTCGGTCCGACTTGGACCACTGACTACCAACGTCATATGCTTCTTTTTCCTGTTTACGGGTTATATGTGAGCATTATTATCTAGTTCCCGGGACTGTGAACCCATCAGCACTACCACCAACTGCTGATCTGGTTTGCTGAGGATGAATGTGGATTATTGTGGATGCACATATATGATCCTCACACCATCTGTTTATCTAGCTCTCTTAAACTGGACGCTTTTAACTGTCAGCAGATCTGTACTACCAGCTTCACTTGGGCAAGGTGGCGGGCTCTACCCAGGCTTCCCTTAATTAACGATAACCTTAATTTCTTCTTGAGACAACGAGGGCAGACTTTGTCTGCCGATTCACCCGTCTTCGGCGAGAATGAGGACCAGAACCATATCAATGTGATGGTCTGAGGATCGAATCAAGGACTCGGGAAAAAATCAAGGAAATTGTGAACATTCTCAAGCAATGTTCATGTGATGTTCTTCCTCATGTGAACTAAGCCAGCGGGGGCTGACCTGCGGTCATTAGTGTGTGATGGTTAAGTTTGAGACTGCAGAAGTGCCTCAGTACTTGGCTCCTATGAACGTAGGAGAAATGCCAGTAGAAATTCATATGCTTCAAAACAGCTTTCTGATACAGTCAGCTCACCACCACCACCACGACAGCAGTCATCTCACCACAAGAGTCATCTCACCACAACAAGTCATCTCACCACAACAAGAAGTCAGCTCACCACCACCACTACGACAAGTCAGCTCACCACAAGTCAGGTCACCTTAACAAGAAGTTAACTTACCACCACCACAAGAGTCAGTTCATCACAACGATAAAGAGTCAGGTTATCATAATAAGAGTCAGCTCACCACAAGTCAGATCATAACAAGTCAGCTTACCACCACTACTAGAGTTAGTTCACCACAACGATAAAGAGTCAGGTAATCATAACAAGAGTTAGCTTACCACAGTGTGCCTCATCAGATGCGTCAGGACAGTCAGGCAGCCAGTCACACCAGAGCTCCGGCTTCACACACTGCCCGCTGTCACACCGTCTGTCAGCACCACAGCTCACCGTACCTGCCACACCCAGTGAAGAGAACACGTAGTGAGGTACTGGGAGGGAGAGGGGTGGAGAGAGAGAGAGAGAGAGAGTTGCGGAAGAAAATGACAACAAAATGTGTGAGAGAGAGATAGAGATAAGAGAATTAAAGAAAAAATATCTGCAGGGGAGAAGATGGAACACAAAAGCCAATTAATTATCTTAATTAAACAAGGCAGTAATTGCTAACTTAATCACAAAAAGGATTCTATGTATAAATCTGAAATATAAACTGATCAAACAAACGATCAACAATAATTACCTATAACACTACCAAGATAATCACTCCCCTTAATTTACAACCTCTCTCAAAAACCTTTCCTTTTATTCAAAGTGTTTATCCTCTTAAGAAACACGAACCCAAGAAGAGCGATCGTCACTCTTGAGGTAAACTGAGATTTCTGACACAGCCACAGGGGAATGATTAATAATAATAATAATAATAATAATAATAATAATAATAATAATAATAATAATAATAATCTTTTTTTCTACAAGTATATGATACAACTTATACAGACCATAGCTGATATCAATAACATATTATATAGGAAGTCCCTGGTTATGTAGAGCATATCGGGCAAATTAGGTCAGTCTTGTCCCCCAGGATGCGACCCACACCAGTCGACTAACACCCAGGTACCTACTTGCTGTTAGTTGAACAAGGGCGGAAACATGCCCCCAATGTTTCCACCCGTACCGGGGTCGAACCACGGACCTCAATGTGTTAAACGAGTGCATTACCACCCGAGTTAGGGTTGGGTCCCCTTCTTGCCGAAACGTGATGCACGTGTCTTTTTCGACAACATGTCGGTGCTACATGAGAACATGAGATTGGAGGAGCACTGCAGGAGGCTTACTGACTCACGCTAGCATTCTGGCTCACGAAATCGTACTAACACGATTGCAAAAAAAAAAAAAAAAAATCAGGGAACGAGCCAGTACGTTAACCAGCTGGCCAAGTGGTTAACGTATTGGCCTGCCAGTTTTAGAACTCACTTGCCATGGGTTCAAACCCCCACTCGTCCCATGACTTTTTTCTTTAGGGTAAAGTTTGAAGGGAAACTGACGCAAATACATTCACTGTAGAGACCTTTATTGAAAACGTTTCGCTCCTTGGACCTTGATCACCTCAAATACATTTGAAGTGATCATGTATTCGAGGTAATCAAGGTGCAAAGACCGAAACGTGCTCAGTAACGGTGGATACGTTCGTTCCCATCTTCATGTGGTCGGCAGTCACTTGCCTAATTACTAGACGATACATTATCCCCAGACAGCAAATGTTAGCACGTAATACTACTCAACTCCCAAGAGACAACGTTTACTACTGACAAGTTTCCTTAACTACTGAGAGACAACGTTTACCACTGATAATGTTCGTTATCTACTGAGATACAACGTTTACCACTGACAAGGTTCGTTACCAACTGAGAGACAACGTTTATCACTGACAAGGTTCATTACGTACTGAGACAAAACATTAACATGCGACAAGGCACATTAACCCTCTTATTACCAAACATTTACAAAGATACGTTAGTCCCCTAAAATAAATGTTGTCCCTTCCTGACTAGGCACATTATCCCTCCCGACGACAGCAAACATTCACACATAACACTGCATTAACTCCCTACAGCAGATGTTTACACAGATAAAAGCATCGCAACAAGAAATGTTTACCAACCACAATTGACCTCGTCTGACTTATCATGGCACTGATAGGTGAGGTCACAGCGGCCGGCTGCAGGGATGCACTGCCCGCTCCTGCACTGCCACTCAGAGCTCTGACACTCAGGACGGGCTGCAGAGATGGGAGAGCTTCGGTTAGTAATTTCTAATACTAGAGACGCACTAGAGAAGTTGATTTTGGATACAACGTTAATGCTAAAATATTTGAGCATAGAAAAGAAGTCCTGTACTATAAGGAGGAGGAGGAGAAAGAAGAAGCAGCAGCAGCAATCATTTTCAGGATTATTAAAGGTGATCCCCACAATTTTCGAAGATAAAACATATGCCAGGTTAGGTCTATCCACTCTATCCACCTCTTCCATCTATGTATCTACCTCATGCATCCATCTATCCACGACATCATCTTGGCAAGGCCTGTCTATTCTGTCTTCACATATTTGATTCATGTCTCCTGCTTAGCCTCCCTGATTCCCCTGTGGGGAGTCCTCCGTCTCCTACTAATATTACTAATACTCCTACTACTACTACTGCTACTAATACTCCTACTACTAAGAATAATACTCCCACTACTACTACTCTACCTCCTTGTCCTCCTCCTCCTCCCACATCCTCTTGGTAGAAGCAGTACACAGTTTGACTGACACTGGAGACACAGTACATAGTCTGACTGACACAGGAGACACAGAATATAGTCTGACTCACAGCAGTTGAGTTCGTCGTCACCATGGAGACAGTCGTATTTGTGGTCACAGTGAAGGTTGGGAGGGAGACATCTACCGTCACTACAGGAGAACCAGTCACTACGATTTCCATCACCTCCTCCACAAGTCTCCTCTCCTGCAACATAAACAAGACCACTTATTGGTAGCACATAAGAATGAAAGTGGTTGAAGTGGTGTGTTAATACCAACAGGCGAAAGGTAAGAGACATCTGCATTAAGAACACATGGGCACAATACCGTGGCTGGAACAATACATACATAACCCGCACATAGGAGAAAGAGACTTTATTACAACGTTTCAGTCCGACCTGGACCATTAACTAGTCACACTAACACACGAAGGTAAGGGAGCCAGTATATATACACGAGAAGAGGGCAGGAATGGGACAGAGAGAGTACAAAGCAAGAAGGAAGGGAAGATCAACACATCTGTTAAGGAGAAGTGTCGTCACCAGAATAGCGAAATTATTCTCAAGGAAATCTCGAGTGCAGAATCAAGTCACAACACACAAGGTGAATCAATTCACAACCAACCTACAAAATTCCATCCGGTTCCTTCCACTTTGTGGTTAGTTGCCGAGTCACGGAAAGTTATGAATGGAATGTTTTGTCTAGGCCTAAATCTACGTAATGTACAACTGATATAAGCCTACAACATCCCTCAGAACCATTCTACAAAGTTACAAGACTATCCGAAAAATCATTTGTAGATATCCAAATTAAACTTATCTTGACGTACGCTATTTGATCCTTGCACACCAAGATTATATACACCAAGAGGTGTGTGTCTCATTATATATACATTGAGAGTATACTTTAAATCATTACAGTATTCTTGACTGGTGGTGAAAGAATCACTCGCAGCCTTTATGACCCTTGTTTAGTCGATGGGCTTTAAACCCCACGAACCATTCATTTCTTTTACCTTGATGGAAAAATTGATTCTCACGAGGGGAGAGAGAGAGAGAGAGAGAGAGAGAGAGAGAGAGAGAGAGAGAGAGAGAGAGAGAGAGAGAGAGAGAGAGAGAGAGACAGACAGACAGACAAAGAGATAGCACAGTTACATAACTCTGTCAATACTGCCAGAGAGACGGCGAAAATATGACAGCAGTAGTAACAACAGTCATACCACATGGCTATCCCCCACCTCTTCCTCTACTCCCCTAATCAGAATTTCTAGCCCTTCATAATCCCCGTCCTCCACATCTAACGTTATCACTGTCCCAACACCCATCCCCCCAATCTTCCTATTACACGTGTATCCCCCCTCCCTCATATCTCGTCCCCCACCCCCCTGAGCCCCCACCCACAACAAATATCCCCACCAAATCATGTGGTCATTAATCAATGTCAGGGTAACAGTGCCTCAAGAGTGCCATGGCTGGCACTGCTAGTTAAAATGACCGACTCAGACCGGTATTACTGCAGAGGAACAAGACCTTTCCAGGGAGCAACCAATACAACAACCAGTACAACAACCAATACAGGAATCAATACAAAACCAATACAAAACCAATACAGGAACCAGTACAGCAACCAATACAACAGGAGCAGCAAAATCCCGTAGTATATGTCTGTAACACAAGTACTGGAGCTGGTTGACACATTCACCACACTACCACCACCTACCTACACCTGAGAACATCACAACACATCATGTTTGAAACACTCACATCACACTACCCATCTCAACACCACCACCAATACCACCACAACCACAATACCACCACTACCTCAGTACACTCACACCGCCAGCATCAACACCACCACAACCACAACACCACGACTATAGCCACAACACAACCACTACCACAGTACACTTGCAACACCACCACTACCCCAGTACGCTCACACCACCACCACTATCCCAGTACACTCATACCACCACTACCCCAGTACACTCACACCACCACCACCACTATCCCAGTATATTCACACCACTACCACTACCCCAGTACACTCACACCACTACTATCAACACCACTATCACCCGAGTACATTCACCACAACACTACATGGTTGTAAGACTCACCACAGCCAGATTCATCCGAGAGGTAGCCACCATTATGACAGTCATTGCGACCATCACAGAGGAAGGGGAGGGTGATACAGCGGTCCAGGACCCGGTCCAAGCTGGCCACGGAACAGCTCATTGATGAACCAACTTCACACACCTTCACACCTGTAAGAAAACACACATGTGATTGTTAAAATAGTCACCCATCACACCTGTACTTGTTAAAATAGTTATCCATCACGTCTGTACTTGTTTAAATGGTCAACTATCACACCTGTACCTGTTAAAATAGTCAACCATCACACATTTCATTGTTTAACTCGAGGACGCTGACAGGTGTGGGAAGACTCACCTGCAGGTGTAGAGGAAGGTGACGTACCGTCAGTCAAGGTGTAGGTAAGGTGGGTACAATTGGCCTCGTCAGCACAGTCGGGTACACAGTCACAGATGGCGTCACACAGGTTGCTGACAGTCACACAGCGACTGTTGGGGCACTGGAACTGCCAAGCTGGGTCACACTCACCACCTGTGGCACAACACAACATTGTTGCCACTACACCTCAGACTACAACTTGGCTCCTGCACTCTCCCCCCTCCCTCTCTCTCTCTCTCTCTCTCTCTCTCCTCTCTCTCTCTCTCTCTCTCTCATTGCTTCCCCTCTTTCTTCCCTCTCACAGTAAGTTTATTATTATTATTTAGTGTTATTACTTTTATCATTACTATTATAATTACTTTTATTATTATTATTATTATTATTATTATTATTATTAGTAGTAGTAGTAGTAGTAGTAGTAGCAGCAGTATTACTTTTAGCCTGGGAAATAGAGGGTAATCAATGTTTGATCCTAGGACATGGCAGCTGAAGCTGTCATCATGACTCACGAAACAATAACACGATTGTAATAAAGCTGGTATAATTACCGACAATATGTAAAGTAAAAGGACACAAGTGCAACTAATGTGACATTTATTGTGGCAACGTTTCGCTCTCCAGGAGCTTTATCAAGCCATTACAAACAATACATGGACACAGAGGGTATATAAAGGCTCAGAGTGAGGTGTAATACTAGTGAGGTACCACCTGTGTACAACACCGAAATTCCACCAGTCATCTCATGAAATTCAGAGACGCCCAATTAGTGATCAACGAAACTAATTTCCGCAGACGCAAGTGCCTCGAATCAGCACTGATCGCTGTTTCGAATACAATTAAACAAAACAGCGGCAGCTTCACCATCTCCGAAGTCTTAGCAAGAATCCTCCTGAAAACAGTAAACCCTGCCATCACATAGTCTCTCCTGTTATACTACACAAAGCACAGAGAGTGAACACTGAAACAAGCTGCCTCATTCCAGTTTATATTTGTCCAACCTATTTTTATGTTACCCAAGTAATAGCTTTTATATCCTTTTACTCATGTACGAATTAATTGCTCTACCATATTGTATTACTTTTGTCACTACCACTACTACTACTACTACTACTACTACTACTACTACTAGTGAACATCGAAATGGTACCTCACTAGTATTACACCTCACTCTGAGCCTTTATATACCCTCTGTGTCCATGTATTGTTTGTAATGGCTTGATAAAGCTCCTGGAGAGCGAAACGTTGCCACAATAAATGTCACATTAGTTGCACTTGTGTCCTTTTACTTTACAATAACACGATTACAAACAAACCAGGGAACAGGTGGGGGTGTGAACAGATGGATTCACTCCCCCACCCGTTCCCTGGTTCCTAGCTGAAGTTCCTGGGATCAAGAGCCACAGGGAGGTACTCACAGTGTAGCTCGTCGGCGTGGTTGTCCCTACAGTCTGGCCAACCATCACACCAGTAGTAGCGGTGGACTCTAGCTCCCGACCCACACACGGCGAAGTCTTCTGTGGGGGAAAGGAGAGACACATCAACGCTGACGTCACTGTATACATCAAGTGTAAGGTTAGTACTCCTAGTTAGTACGTCAGTACTGACATCTACACACACACACACAACAGGCCAAGTGTCTAATCGACAAGTAATGGTTCGGAGGAGAGAGGCTGCAAAACTCCTTGGAAGAGGACCTCGAAGTGAGGCTAATCTCAAGCATCTTACCCAGGGTTCACAGCACAATAACAGCTGTATCAAACACGACACTGGTAGATTCAGGGTCAGCTTTCAGCACAATCAACAAGGCGTCATTCACGCCAATACACACGAAATCCTAATAACACGATTGCAAACAAACGACGGAACGGGAGGGGTTTGAATCCATGGCGAGTCGTAAAACTCCTGGCCAGTGCGTAAACCACTCTGCTACTGTAGCGACCTGGCCCAGTGGCTTACGCACTGGTCTGAAGTTTTACGATACACTCGCCATGGGTTCAAATCCCTACCCGTTCCGTGATTTCTCTACCTACGACATTTATCAGACCCACCTTGGAGTATGAAGCTCCAGTATGTAGCCCGCGTCCAAAAAAGAGGATGCACAGGAGCTGGAGGACAAAGTACAAAGGTTTGTAACGAAATTAGTCCCATAGTTGAGGGTATGGCGACAAAAGAACTAGGGAGATTTGACTTACATGCCAAAAATACAGGATGGAGAGGGAGAGTCTGTTTGATAGTCAGGTATATTGGGAAATAATTCTTTAACCTTGGAGTGGTCAGGAACTTAATGACCTAGACAGCGAAGTGATAGTGGCTGGATCCACACAGTTTTAAATATAGGTATGATACGGCTCACTCAGGCAGGAGAGGGGGAAGAAACAATAACAGCAAGCAGAGAAGGTGCCAGGAGCCGACACTCGGCCTCTACAACTACAAATAGGTGAGCACACAATTAGCATAATAATGTTTCTTAAAAGCGGTGTACAACATTTCGTCCACACACTTAGAGAAAATGAACAACATAATGCTTTCATTATATCCTACCATGACCTCAATACTGGCATTAAATACAAACTATAAAGTTGGCATGACTAACTCCCTCCCACGAAGGCAATATCACCACGTAAATTACAAACACACATGAAGCACTGGAGTATTTAGTTACGAAACTCACCACTGGGCTGGTGGAGAGTTTTATCAGTCCAATATAGGGCGTCATACACTTATGGTACACACACAAATTATATATATATATATATTTCCTAAGATGTGCACCTTCATATGATAACCCTATACTGCACGAATATGACAGTATTCTGAGGCAGATTTTTACGAAAGTACTTAACCTTACTCTAGAAGACGGGCAGTGGAACCAAGCTACACTTCCAGTCAGACTAGGAGGCATTGGTGTCCGCAAGTCATCACAGATTGCGTTACCTGCTTTTCTGTCCTCGTGTATTGCATCCAGAGAGCTTGTAACAGCGATTCTCCCTGAACATCTTAGGGACAAGATTGGAGTCCAGGACCAAAAATTCATTGACGGAGCAATGATCTGGGATATTCTAACGGGCTCTGAAACCAGACCTGCTCCCCCCAACAACTACAAACAATCGCACTGGGATGGTCCAGTAGTGGAAAATATTGCCTCAACAATGCTTCAAAGTGTGTCAGGGAAGGATAGAGCCCGCCTCCTGGCAGTGAGAGCCCCTCATGCTGGGGACTTTCTGTTGGCTTTTCCCAACTCCAGCCTTGGCACACGCCTTGACCCACAGACCATCCGCATTGGTGTTGCCCTTCGACTTGCCGCCCCTATTCTCGCCGAACACAGGTGTATTTGTGGCAGTGAAGCAGCAGACCGATTCGGGTACCATGGTCTTGTGTGCCGTAAATCCGAGGGAAAGATGGCAAGACATGAGGAGGTTAATAACATTATCAAGAGGAGCCTCACAACAGCTGGATGCCCAGCAGTAAGGGAGCCACCCCAACTATGCAGATCTGATGGCAGCCAGAAGCGTCCAGATGGTATCACCCTTCAAGCCTGGACAGATGGGAAGCAGGTGGTGTGGGACTATACATGTGCATCTACCTTGGCTGATACCTATCTCCAATACACCAGGGAGGAAGGAGGGGCAGCTGCCAGCTTCAGGGAGTCCCAAAAGTCTAGAAAATATGGAGACCTTGCCCATCATTATATGTTTGTTCCCATAGGCTCAGAGACCCTTGGCTCATGGGGAAAGAGTGCATCTAATTTCCTTAAGGAGCTGGGAAAAAGACTCATCAGGGTAACTAGGGATCCCAGGGCAGCTAGTTTTCTGTTCCAGCGGCTCAGTGCGGCTGTTCAAAGGGGTAATGCCTGCTGCATTTTGGGCACACGCCCCAGCTCTGAGGAGCTGGATGAGATTTTCGCCCTATAATCAGTGATACACACGTAACAACATGTACCGTATATGCCACCTTTATATTAACAATGTATCTCTTAAATCTTAAATATTCCTATTGGTAAAAAAAAAATAGTTTAAAAGATGGGGTGGTAGGGGAAGTGGAATATTCAAACGGCTTCAGGAAGAAATCCAAATATTCCTCCTTGAAGCCTTTTTATCCACTTCTCCCAGGCTATGGGTCCCACAATTTACACCAGAGGTGGACCCCATCCTATATAAACACTGATATATATATAAATACTGATCTCTGGCTGAAGGAGACTCGAACCTACGAACCTTAGGACAAGGTACGCAGTGCTTTACCAATCTACCCAGTGTGGGTAGATTGGTAAAGCACTGCGTACCTTGTCCTAAGGTTCGTAGGTTCGAGTCTCCTTCAGCCAGAGATCAGTGTTTGTGTATATTTCGCCTGCTCTCGCGAATTCCTTGCATATATATATATATATATATATAATGACGAGGACAGCGACGATAACAAATGTAAAACTGCAACAGTAAATGATGTATCGTCCATACACTGCTAAAACTGTATATTCCCACAACGTAAAGTTTTTATATTCTTCAAAATCCTCTTTCTTCCCTCCCGATCCCATTCCAGAACCTCTCCAGCTGGGATCCCAGATTGCCTGGAATTTGATTCCCAGTTGAGCGAATGACCTGTCCATTCTGAAATGGGTGGAGGACCGAAATGTCAAATATTTTACATCCCCCATAATGGCAGATAGTGGCTATCATAAATCCCACCGTGATGGCAGGTAGTGGCTATCTTAAATCCCACCATAATGGTAGGTAATGGCTATCTTAAATCTCACGTCATGATAGCCCAGTGGCTACCCTACCATCATGGTAGCCCAGTAGCTACCCTAAGCCTACCATCATGGTAGCCCAGTGACCAGATATATCAAATCACGAGGGAACTCTGCTAGACAATCGAGTTTACTCGTAACCTCTAAACCTGATAGATGGCAAGGCTCGTTCGTGGGGTCCGTAAAGTTCGTTCGTGGGGTCCGTAAAGTTCGTTCGTGGGATCCTTAAAGTTTATTCGTGGGGTTCTTAAAGCTCGTTCATACTGACCGTACAATATTACAAACTGTACTCACCTAGTTGTATCTGCATGGGTCGAATCAGGCTTCTGGGGTAGCCTATCTGTGGCGTCGTTAAGTGAGAGGCAATCTGGGGTAATTACCTGGAAGGCAGTGGACCTCATCCGTGGCGTCCTTACAGTGGGCAACACCATCACATATACGTCCAGGCCGGATACACTGTCCGTTAGAGCACTCAAACTCTGCCTTCCAGCACTCACGGTGATCTGTACGGAGGTGGTAACGTAATGGTATCTTAGTGTGGAGGAAGAGGAGGAGGAGGAGGAGGAGGAGGAGGAGGAGGAGGAGGAGGAGAAGGAGATGGAAAAGGAGGAAGAGGACTAGAATGAGGAGAGTGGGGAGGGAAAATGAGAGGGAATGCGTAACAGAAGAAATGGGACATATAATAACACAAGAAAGGAGAAACACTGCAGGAGGCCTACTGGCCCACACTAGGCAGGTTCTTCTCAAACCCCAAACCTACTAACAAAAAATATTTGCCCAACCTATTTTCAGTGCTGTCCAAAGAGGAGAAGTGGAGGAGAAAGAGTAACAGGAGCATGAGAAGAAAAAGCAGCAAGAAGAAAAAGTAATAACAATGTGTAAATAAATGAAAGAGGAAAGAAATAATACGGAGAAGCAGGAGGGAAAAACTAAATGCAAAGAATATTGCAATTTGCAAGAACTTATCATCACAGCGTATATTGTATTCAGTTTAATATGTAATGAACACTTAGATGGTAGCATCCCTCCATATTGTACAAGTAATGACAGTTTTAACATTCTGAATCATTTACCAAACTGCGGCAGGCCAGGGCTCGACCCCGCGACACAATGTCCCGCCTCGAGAGACAACACAACGTACATGTCACCTTACCACTGAGCCAGCGATCCTACCACTTTTTTTTTTAGAGAGCAGCTATTATTTTTGAAAGTTATTAGGCCAAAAAATGACAACTCTTAACAGAAGAATTTGGTGCTGGAGAAAGTAATAATTTTGGTAGCTGGTTTCCCCACGTCAGAATCTGTGAAACGTATTAAAAGTTTAAGACACTCCTAAGTATATCATCTTAGTATAAATTACTATGTAAAGATCCATTGTTTTATTTCAAATGTGGGAGAGAGACCTAGTGGGAGAGAGACCTAGCTTGTGTAGGTCAGAGGAGACTTCCCGTGTTGAACACCCGTGTCAGGAGACACTGTTTCCTGACGGATAAACCACGACAAATCACAATTTTTAGCAGATGGTTACGTCGTTTAAATTCTGATTTAGAACTGAAACCATAATAATGCGAATATAAATGTAATGTTGTAGTAGTAGTTAATGGGAATATTAAATATTGTTTGTACTAAATAGGTGTAAACGAAGAGAATTTCTTTGTTAGGCAAGTGAATGTGGATTTACGATATAGTGAATCTTTAAATTCACACACTCTCTCTCTCAATATAAATTCTGGTCCCTGAATCAATATGCATATACAAGGGCGTCAGGGCTGAGTGTCTTAACGCAATTATCAAATTTCAGTTAGTCTTCACACCTGCTGCACAAAGTGAATATCAACAAACATTTCAGTTGTGCCCTCCTCCCAGCGTCTCTCCCACCCTCCTTCCTCCCACGAAGTATGTGGGTCATACATTTTCTCCCAAGAACCGCGTCCTTCATGACAGACCTCTCTGAGGAGACTGAGGTAATCAGTCCCTCAGCCTGGAGTCGATGTGTTCAGTCCATCGACTCCAGGTTAAGAGACTGATTACTTCATTCTCCACCGTTCTTCTCTGTTTTGGACTGAAGAAGCCAATGGCTGGCGAAGCGTTTCCTCAATAAAGATTCCCAAATGTTGCACGTGTTTCACTCAACATGTGGGTTTTTCTAGACCATTTACGTCACAGACTTGTCTTACTCATTTTTTCCCCATGTTTTTTCTCTTCTGGTCTTTCCATAAAAATTTAAGACCCAGTGTTTCTTGTTGGTCCAAATAGGAAAATTCTTTCCTGGAGAAAAACATTTCTTTTACCCTGTGTTTCTCGTAGGACTTTCTTATAACCCACACAACAAATAGTTTGTGGGTTTCTAGATGTTTCTACCGGAATAACTGTTTCCAGAACAGACCAACGACGTTTCGGTCCGACTTGGACCATTTACAAGTCACACTAACACAAGAGTGAGGGAGCCAGTATATACTGGCGAGGACCCCGTGTATACAGCACCTATTTTCGCAGTTCCACGTTTTTCACTGAGCCATTGCTCATTACGTTCGGTGCTTTTACCGCTGCGCCGCCGTTCTCATTTTCGTACAAGTGTTGTGTAAGGGAAAGACAACTGGTGCTATATTTAGAGCCGTATGAACAGGGCCCTCTTGTATCCTAAATTTTTTTTGGGTATACTGATTCTTTTTCTTGCAGCTTTTTTCCCCTGTAATCTATAAAATCAACAGCTTCCCCTGTTTCCCATGCTTCCCGCTGCTTCCCGTAATTCCCGCTGCTTCCCGTGCTTCCCGTAATTCCCGCTGCTTCCCGATACTTCACGTGAAATGAGTCCATCAGTAAAATTTCACGTACCTCAGTTCTTTTTTGGCATTTGTAATTTTTAGGAGTTTTCCAATAAAATCAATAAGGTTTTGTAGTCTGAGCTGATGTTCTGGACCCACTCCATCCAGAATAAACCAAATATGTATACTCTTCTTTTATTTATTTTTTGCATCTTTCCCTAAAACCCAGAAAACCAATAGAATATTGTTGTTCCAGGTGCCTCTCGTGGAACTATGTTATCCACAGCACACCAGCATCCAGATTCTTTTTACTTACTTTTCTTAAAGAATAACAAGGCACAATACCGTGATTGGAACAATACACAAACAACCCGCACTTAGGTCGACGTGTTACTAACTAGTAACATGGTCCAAAACTGACCCAAACGTCGTCGTTAGTTCCATTCTCTTACATGCAGGTTATTTGTGTATTTCACTTCTCTTAGTTTTCCGGATCGCTCCCTATAACCCGTGAAAGCAGCCGCTCTGGTGGTTCCAGCTGCTGTTCCACAAACCATTCCCAGCAAAACAATACAAATGTCTTAACACACCTTCCAGCGGGGTGACAATGCGTCTCCCGCACCTGCTTTCTTAAAACGTCTTCCTTACAGAGGAGTCGGAGTAATTGCCAGAGTTACCGGGAAAGTTTTGGGAGGAAAACAGTTACCAGACGATAACTTATTTATGCAACCCACTCCCCCTTTCCCCGGTTTTTACGAAATAGAATGTAGATGAAGGTAGATATGCAGGAACTGAGGCACAGGGGTAAAAAATGAGGATGCTGTGAGAGAGAGTTCTTCATCCGCAGTGACAGACTACTGCAATGGGAAGCAGGATGGGGTGGCACCTGATAAAACAACTAAGTATTAAGCTGACAAATTAGACACTGAAGATGAGTACAGTGTCACTCTTTCTAATTTCATTCTCTCTCTCTTCTTTGTGCCTCATTCTCTTCCTTTTGTCTCCCTTTCTTCCTTATGCCTCCCTCTCTTACTTTTGTCTCCTCTTCTTCCTTGTGCCCCATTCTCTTCCTTGTGCCTCCCTCTCTTCCCTTCGTCTCCTCTTCCGTGTCTCTCCCTCTTCACTTTGTTTCTCTTGTGTTTTTTTTGTCATCTCTTCACCCGAGTTCCATTTCTTCTCAGTCGCAAATCGTCAATTAATTAATTTCAGTGTTCCTTCACTCCTCGCCACTCACATCACCCTTCACTCCTCGCCACTCACATCACCCTTCACTTCTCACCAGTCACATCACCCTACACTTTTGTCCACTTCACCCACATTTTTAATTAAAACCCCTTTCACCCCTCCTCTACCCCACCGTCACCCCTACCAAGTACCACTTACTCACCTCAACCCCTCCCTCCCTCCATCATATCCCTCTCCCCTTGTAGGAACTCACAACAGTGTCAGCAGTTACAATAGTGCTGATACTTCACAGTGTCAGCAGTTACAACGGTGCTGATACTTCACAGAATGTCAGCAATTACAACAGTGCTTGTACGTCAGTGTCAGCAGTTACAACAGTGCTGATACTTCACAGTGCCAGCAGTTACAACAGTGCTGATACTTCAAAGACTGTCAGCAGTTACAAGTGTCAGCGGGTACTTACGACACTCTTGCTCGTCGGATCCGTCGCCACAGTGGTCGTGGAAGTCACAGACATGCTCACTAGGGACACAGAAGTGGTTGTTGCACTTAAAGTGACCAACTGGGCACGCGTACGTCTCTGCAAGTGCAATATCAACTGTATATACGAGAGAAAGAGATATAGAAGTCCAGATAAGCTGTATGAACTCCTTTGATATACGACTAACGAATTTACACATGCAAAATAGAAAGTTACTTTTACAATTTGCGCGACTAAATTTTTTCCCTTGTGCTTTAGCATGTAAGCGAGGAAAAACGTTATTAAATATTCATTAATTTGTGTCCACACACAATTAAACCCACAATATCAGTAATTAAATTCACACTACCTACACTTAAATATGAATTAAATAAATTATTGTAATCATAAATACGTTGATTTTCTGCTTACAAACACTGACCCTTTTTTTTTTGGTCTGTAAATCTTGTCACTGTTGGTCTAAATTAACATACAAAAAAAAAACATATGCAAAATAGCCTATGCAAATTACACCCACGCGGGACATGGAGATTTTTTAAATGGTCTATACATGGTCACTCTCGAGGGATTTTGGTTCCCTTGACAACCAGGCACACGAGGACACAAGAATGAAATATTGTTGTAAATGGCTTACTGGTTCATGGTAGGCAGGTCCAGCTCACCCACTCACGTAAATATGATAATGGCATACAGTACTATCGAAAAGTTTCGCCTACACAGTAGGCTTCTTCAGTTGATATAGAGGAGGCAGCAGTAGCCATGTAGAGACGATATAATCAGTCTATCTCCCTTAAAGATGTAGTTTTGAGATGGTCAGTCCCTCAGCCTGGAAAAGTGTTTTGCTCCATGGTCTGGAACAATGTTCCAGAATATGTTGCACATGAGTCTTATTTATCGGTACCCATTCCTGAACCCGGCCAACCCATTATAAAAGCTATATGAGGTTCTTCCCATTAGTGATGCTACTTTGAGGTGTGTTCCACTCAGCTCCCGGTTTGTGAACACTCTGGTAATACTGACAAAACTGTGGAAAAAAAAAAAACACTGGTGTAAAGTACAGTGAAGGAATCGTTTCGCCAGTAATAGCTACATCAGTCGTAATGATGCCCACTCGGGGTGAAACGTTTCTTGAACACAAGCGTCCTCCACTCTCAGCTACAACTCTATGGCTAAAGAATTTTTTCTCTATCCTTTCTAAATCTAATTTGTTCAATTTGAATCTAAGAAACAGTTCCTATATCCTTTCTAAATCTAAATTTATCCAATTTGAATCTAAGAAACAGTTCCTATATCCTTTCTAAATCTAAATTTATCCAATATGAATCCATTTCTGCGGGTCCTGTCCTGATTGGACGCTTCAGGATCTTATTTGTATCCCGCTGACCTGAATACGACCCCATGACCTGACCCCCAACACTTACCACAGTTGGCCTCGTCTGCGGCGTCGACACAGTCGATTCGGGTGTCGCACAGCCGCATGTTGTCTATGCAGGTCTCCCCGCACTGGTACTCGTTGGGCAAGCAACCTGTACACACACAGAAGAACCTGTTTTAATTCTGAATAAACTCTGTCTTTACACAGGGTTTCAAAAGGTTACGTTAAGGTTCGTAACTTTATTTACAAGCTAAGAGCTGTTACCTACATTACCTCATTTGAAAGCCTTTTTATTGCTATGAGACACACCAATGGGGAACAGGATGAACTTGAAGTCATGTGATGTGATCTGTCAGAGTGGACGGGTAAACCAGAGAACGGTCTGGTTACAATGACCAAAAGCTCCAGTAAGGGGGTCGTCATGTGGCTAAAGACCCGGGTCTTAGTCATGTGACTAAACCATGCGTCTCTCATGACTCGTGTCAGAACACACTTGTCCTGCTTTCTGGCAAATAAAATACCACACTAAATGCACTGCATAATAAAGCACTTTGTGCATGCATTCCAGTGTCACTCATTCCTGTACAAGGAATGAGACACTGGAATGCATGCATGAATTGTTAAAATAAAAACTCGGGAAAAGATGTCAAACATGTATGATAAATTCCTCACATTACAGCTCATATAAATACATCTAGGTGAGTGCAAGTGGGGAGCGCGTCTGTCTCGCACACGCCGGACGAAGGATCGAGCCTCCACCACGTCTTGCACTAGGTGACTCACATGGGTTTGGCGCTTAACATTAATTATTTATTACACCCAGTAGTTGAAAGAGTCGTGTTACACCCTCCAGTAATGTCTGCTTTATATTTTCCCCAGTTTACAAATTAATTTTCACTTAATATCGGCGATAATTAATTCCCAGAATTTTACACGAACGAGCAGGCATTAATGTCAATTTTAATCACTTAATTACTTCCTCTCTGACTAACAAAATGTTATAAGCCGGTACAACATGCTTGGGGATAAGGTTGGAGAAATACCTGGTGGGAGTGTGTGCTTCTGATAAGGAACTGCCTTGTATGAGCCAGCAGCTCCATTCTCAAACCCAACCAACCTCCCCACAATTGCACTACTACTGCTACTACTACTGTTACTACTACTACTGCCCACACGGCCTTTCACCTGACTCCTGCCATTATATACACTCGTTTCTGTTTTCTCAGTATTAGGACTGAAGAAGTCACTCGTGGCGAAATGTTTCCTTTAATAAATGTACTGAACTGTCCATAATTGTTTTTTCCACATCTTGTCGGTATCACTATACCATTTCTCATGGGCCAGTAGGCCTCCTGCAGTGTTCCTCAATTTTTATGTTATGTATTCCGTCGTCGCTGAGACCTAAATAAGTGTACAGGAGCCATGACTCTTCAACGTCTTCCCACCCTTGGCTATCCAAGAGGAAATACGAAAAGTTCCTCATGTCAGTTCCTGATCAGCCGGACTGTGGTGCATACACTGGACTTCGGGCGGCTGGCACCAACTGTTTGATCAATCAGGCCAGCAACCTGGAGGACTGGTCTGGCCAGCGGGGAGCGACGACAACGTACGAGACTACAGGTACTTTGATAAATTACCATTGCCAAGAATGTAAAATAGCTGAATTGTGAAAAGGTTGTCTAAATTCGGAACTGGTCTGTCTACTGTATGCATATAACTGATCCAGATAATTTATATGTGGAGAAGACAAAAAAAAATATTATCTTGACATGAAGCTAGGTTTAAAAAATGGAAAACTGTGCTACCAGAACGCCACCAACCACTCAACCAGAACACCACCCACCACTCAACCAGAACACCACCCACCACTCAACCAGAACGCCACCCACCACTCAACCAGAACGCCACCCACCACTCAAACAGAACACCACCCACCACTCAACCAGAACACCACCCACCACTCAACCAGAACGCCACCCACCACTCAAACAGAACACCACCCACCACTCAACCAGAACACCACCCACCACTCAACCAGAACGCCACCCACCACTCAAACAGAACACCACCCACCACTCAACCAGAACACCACCCATCACTCAACCAGAACGCCACCCACCAATCACACAGACCACCACCCACCACTCAACCAGAACACCACCCACCACTCAACCAGAACACCACCCACCACTCAACCAGAACACCACCCACCACTCAACCAGAACACCACCCATCACTCAAACAGAACACCACCCACCACTCAACCAGAACACCACCCATCACTCAACCAGAACATCACCCATCACTCAACCAGAACACCACCCATCACTCAACCAGAACATCACCCATCACTCAACCAGAACACCACCCATCACTCAAACAGAACACCACCCACCACTCAACCAGAACACCACCCATCACTCAAACAGAACACCACCCATCACTCAAACAGAACACCACCCATCACTCAAACAGAACACCACCCACCACTCAACCAGAACACCACCCATCACTCAAACAGAACACCACCCACCACTCAACCAGAACACCACCCATCACTCAGAACACCACCCACCACTCAACCAGAACACCACCCATCACTCAACCAGAACACCACCCACCACTCAACCAGAACACCACCCATCACTCAACCAGAACACCACCAACCACTCAACCAGAACATCACCCATCACTCAACCAGAACACCACCCACCACTCAACCAGAACACCACCCATCACTCAACCAGAATGTCATGTGGGGTTCGAAACGTGGATGGGGGTAAGAACACTCATGTAGGATGTTCTAGTATATTGGATAGAACACTCACGTAGGCTGGTTAGTACGTATAATTATAACGGAAAGTATGGGAAGAAGCCGTGCTGCCCTGCCTCTCTGCTCTCTATCTCAGACTGACCCACCAGTGCCCAGGGGGTGAGCGGCGTTCAAAAACATGCTATGGTCAGCAGCAACGTGAATAACAGTGATTCACACACGGTTGGTAGCGAGTCATCTACTGGTAACTGGTTACTGGTACTACTGAGAAGAACACCACCCATCACTCAACCAGAGCACCGCCCATCACTCAACCAGAGCACTGCCCACCACTCAACCACAACACCAACCCACCACTCAACCAGAACACCACCCATCACTCAACCAGAGCACCACCCACCACTCAACCAGAGCACCGCCCACCACTCAACCAGAACACCACCCACCACTCAACCAGACCACCAACCCACCACTCAACCAGAACACCACCCATCACTCAACCAGAGCACCGCCCATCACTCAACCAGAGCACTGCCCACCACTCAACCACAACACCAACCCACCACTCAACCAGAACACCACCCATCACTCAACCAGAGCACCACCCACCACTCAACCAGAGCACCGCCCACCACTCAACCAGAACACCACCCACCACTCAACCAGACCACCAACCCACCACTCAACCAGAACACCACCCGTCACTCAAACAGAACACCACCCACCACTCAACCAGAACACCACCCATCACTCAGAACACCACCCACCACTCAACCAGAACACCACCCATCACTCAACCAGAACACCACCCACCACTCAACCAGAACACCACCCATCACTCAACCAGAACACCACCCATCACTCAACCAGAACACCACCCATCACTCAACCAGAGCACCGCCCACCACTCAACCAGAACACCACCCACCACTCAACCAGACCACCCATCACTCAACCAGAACACCACCCATCACTCAACCAGAACACCACCCATCACTCAACCAGAACACCGCCCACCACTCAACCAGAGCACCACCCACCACTCAACCAGAGCACCGCCCACCACTCAACCAGAACACCAACCCACCACTCAACCAGAACACCACCCATCACTCAACCAGAGCACCGCCCATCACTCAACCAGAACACCAACCCACCACTCAACCAGAACACCACCCATCACTCAACCAGAACACCACCCATCACTCAACCAGAACACCACCCATCACTCAACCAGAGCACCACCCACCACTCAACCAGAGCACCGCCCACCACTCAACCAGAACACCACCCACCACTCAACCAGACCACCAACCCACCACTCAACCAGAACACCACCCGTCACTCAAACAGAACACCACCCACCACTCAACCAGAACACCACCCATCACTCAGAACACCACCCACCACTCAACCAGAACACCACCCATCACTCAACCAGAACACCACCCACCACTCAACCAGAACACCACCCATCACTCAACCAGAACACCACCCATCACTCAACCAGAACACCACCCATCACTCAACCAGAGCACCGCCCACCACTCAACCAGAACACCACCCACCACTCAACCAGACCACCCATCACTCAACCAGAACACCACCCATCACTCAACCAGAACACCACCCATCACTCAACCAGAACACCGCCCACCACTCAACCAGAGCACCACCCACCACTCAACCAGAGCACCGCCCACCACTCAACCAGAACACCAACCCACCACTCAACCAGAACACCACCCATCACTCAACCAGAGCACCACCCACCACTCAACCAGAGCACCGCCCACCACTCAACCAGAACACCGCCCACCACTCAACCAGACCACCCATCACTTAACCAGAACACCACCCATCACTCAACCAGAGCACCACCCATCACTCAACCAGAACACCACCCATCACTCAACCAGAACACCACCCACCACTCAACCAGAACACCACCCACCACTCAACCAGACCACCCATCACTCAACCAGAACACCACCCATCACTCAACCAGAACACCACCCATCACTCAACCAGAACACCACCCACCACTCAACCAGAACACCACCCACCACTCAACCAGAGCACCACCCACCACTCAACCAGAGCACCGCCCACCACTCAACCAGAGCACCGTCAACCACTCAACCAGAGCACCGCCCACCACTCAACCAGAACACCACCAATCACTCAACCAGAGCACCACCCATCACTCAACCAGAACACCACCCACCACTCAACCAGAACACCACCCATCACTCAACCAGAACAACGCCCACCACTCAACCAGAGCACCGCCCACCACTCAAGAACACCGCCCACCATTCAATCAAAACAGCTCTCGCCATTCAACCAGAACACCGCCCACCACTCCAATTGCATTACAGACCGCAACTTTAGTGCCGCTAGCGGAAAGCGATTTACCGAGAGTGCCAGGTGTCCACCCGAGTGCCAGGTGTCCACCTGAGTGCCAGGTGTCCACCTGAGTGCCAGGTGGCCATCACCTGCTCGGGGGAAAACAAAGGAGCAGCACTCACACTGCGAGGCAACAAAAACGAAGTCAACTGAGAGACAAACACAACACTAAGAAAAACATCAAGACAAACACAACACCAAGACAAACAACAAAACAGAGCATCAAGACAAACACAATACCAAGACAAACACCAAGACAAACACAACACCAAGACAAACACAACACCAAGACAAACACACCACCAAGACTAACACAACACCAAGACAAACACAACACCAAGAAAAACACCACCAAGACAAACACAACACCAAGACAAACACCACCAAGACAAACACAACACCAAGACAAACACCACCAAGACAAACACAACACCAAGACAAACACAACACCAAGAAAAACACCACCAAGACAAACACAACACCAAGACAAACACCACCAAGACAAACACAACACCAAGACAAACACAACACCAAGACAAACACCACCAAGATAAACACAACACCAAGACAAACACCACCAAGACAAACACAACACCAAGACAAACAACACATTCAACCTACATCTCCTCCTCCACACCTCTGACCCCTAACTAGTGTAGCTCAAAATAAAAAGCACTCTAGCAATGACTGAGACACTAAATAGATTATTATAGACCATGTATATGCAATTTGGCGCATGATGACTTAGTTATACTGAACTAGATGCACTCTTCCAATTACTTCGTTAGGTTTAATACCTATCGACTTCCCAATTCACCTGTGTATTAATATGGAGAATACTTTATTTCCTGTAATAAAGTTGGTAGAATTACCGGCTTGACAAAGCTCCTGGAGAGCGAAACGTTGCCACAATAAAAATGTCACGTTAGGTGCACTTGTGTCCTTTTACTTTATTTCCTCAAAATACCGATAAAAGTAAGCCCTCAGTGTATATACACCGAGAGAGAGGGATGCATCTTTCAACAACAATACCAATCAAATCCAAAATAAGCAATACTAGGAATGGATAATCTGAGCCCCGGCAACTCCTTCACAACACTGACGTTGATCAGTGATGCTTATTACAGTTTAATACACAATAATTAGAGTCAGGAGGAACGTAATTAACCCGCCCCTTAGCTGTATACAACATACACACTGATGAATTATGTGTTGATTACATTTAAGCTAATAAAGCCGAGATGAAAATTAGTTTTAGCGATATATTTTACGGTGAGTGAATGCTTGTGTATTGTTTAAAAAACAGGCGCTCAAGAACAACAAAATCCCAATTATTATTATTATTATTATTATTATCATCATTACTCTTACCGTTTTCATTGCAATGCAATACACAACTTAATAATAATATCTTTATTTACTACACGTACATGTACATGGTATACAGTCCTAGCTGACATCAATGACATACTACTATATAGATAGCTCCTTGTTATGCTGAGCATTTCAGGCACGTTAGGTCAGTGTCCCAGGATGCGACCCACACCAGTCGACTAACACCCAGGTACCCATTTTACTGATGGGGAACATAGACAACAGGTGGAAAGAAACACGCCCAATGTTTCTACTCTGGCTGGTAATCTAACCCAGGCCCTCGCCGTGTGAAGGGGAGAGCGTTAGCCACCAGATTCTGCAATTCTTTTGTTATAAATGACGGCCATTCTGTGGACAAGCGCAATATAACGTCAGTTCTGGAACCTAGACGCATATGGATACGCCCGGTGTACTTACCAGAGATTTTTTTTTTACACTTCTTCGACTGGTATAATTACTGTACGTCTTAATGCTGAATAAACGAGAGTATTGTCATGCTGAATTACATGTTCTCATCAAGGACTGAAACCGGGTTGAGAGCTGTCAGACTTACATTAAATGTTCTCATCAAGGACTGAAACCGGGTTGAGAGCTGTCAGACTTACATTAAATGTTCTCATCAAGGACTGAAACCTGGTTGAGGGCCGTCAAACTTACATATAATGTTCTCATCAAGGACTGAAACCTGGTTGAGGGCCGTCAAACTTACATATAATGTTCTCATCAAGGACTGAAACCTGGTTGAAGGCCGTCAAACTTACATATAATGTTCTCATCAAGGACTGAAACCTGGTCGAGGGCCGTCAAACTTACATATAATGTTCTCATCAAGGACTGAAACCTGGTTGAGAGCCGTCAAACTTACATATAATGTTCTCATCAAGGACTGAAACCTGGTTGAGGGCCGTCAAACTTACATATAATGTTCTCATCAAGGACTGAAACCTGGTTGAGGGCCGTCAAACTTACATATAATGTTCTCATCAAGGACTGAAACCTGGTTGAGGGCCGTCAAACTTACATATAATGTTCTCATCAAGGACTGAAACCTGGTTGAGGGCCGTCAAACTTACATATAATGTTCTAATCAAGGACTGAAACCTGGTTGAGGGCCGTCAAACTTACATATAATGTTCTCATCAAGGACTGAAACCTGGTTGAGGGCCGTCAAACTTACATATAATGTTCTCATCAAGGACTGAAACCTGGTTGAGGGCCGTCAAACTTACATATAATGTTCTCATCAAGGACTGAAACCTGGTTGAGGGCCGTCAAACTTACATATAATGTTCTCATCAAGGACTGAAACCTGGTTGAGGGCCGTCAAACTTACATATAATGTTCTCATCAAGGACTGAAACCTGGTTGAGGGCTATCAGACTTACATGTTCACATCACTGACAGAAGTTTCGAAAAAAAGCGGAAACATAGAAAATTAACTCAAATTCCAATTAATTTCCTCTGACCAAGACCACACGAACTTTGGAAGATCAATCACTGTTTTCCAAGGCAGTCTTCAAGGGTGTAAGCTGCGGGGATATGCAAGGTAATGAGGGGAAGCTGAGGAGACAACAACAAGATGTTCCTCGGGTTAAAAATATGCATAACCCAGAGGATTTTGAGATTATTTTGTTGCTTCAGGTGAGCTGTGTTGACATTTTTAAAATACATTGCATGGGGGACTCAGAGGGGAGGGAGGGAGGGAGAGGGAGGGAGGGAGAGGAAGAGAGAGAGAGAGAGAGAGAGAGAGAGAGAGAGAGAGAGAGAGAGAGAGAGAGAGAGAGAGAGAGAGAGAGAGAGAGAGAGAGAGAGAGAGAGAAGATTGGTGAAGGAAATTTGGCAAGTTTGTCATTGTTACAAAACAGTGTAACTGTAGATAAACCGGACTGACGAAGCCACTGACTGGCGAAACGTTTCCACAGTAAAGATACCCAGGTGTTGCACAAGTGTGTCAACCATCAAAGAGTAACAGCCGCCTTCCTTAACTACTTAATGGAGGAGAAATACTGCAGTAGGCCTACCGGCCCATGCTAGGCAGGTTCCAACTCTCACTCACCCACTCACTCACCTATCCAACCTATTTTTTGAAAGCTACCCAAAGCTCTTGATTCAATCACGTTACTCGGGAAGGAAGGGGAGGGGATTCCACTCCTGCATGATTGTTACCAAACCAGGTCTTTCCAATATCCTTCCTAAATCAAAATTTGCAGAGCTTTAAATTCACTGTTCCACTGATAAGAGTCCGCTACCTGAAGTGTGTTCTGGGGTCAACGCCCCCCTGGTCTATGACCAGGCCTCACGATGGATTAAGTTGACCATATATAATAATGAAGACTACAAGTCGGTACACTAATTACAAAATCAGGACGTTAACCACAAATCGTTACGATGACCACAAATCGTTACGATGACGACAAATCATTACGATGACCACAAATTGCATAAACGGTTTAGGAAACTGACAAGTTAATGAGTAAAATCTGTGAAACATTTTAGTATCTTTAGTGTAATAACTTATCGCCAGCCAGTGGTTTCATCAGTCCAACACAGAGAAGAGCGGAGAAAGACGAGTAGTAGTTTGAGGTAATCAGTCCCTCGGCTCTGAGTCGATGTCTTCAGTCCATCAATCTTGACAAAAGAACAACATACGAGTGGAGAAGGGACTTATATACCACCTAACCTAGGCATGCCTAGGTTGGTGGATTTTTCCATTGGTAATGCAGCCTACCACTGCTTCACCTCATTTGTCTGGAGTATATAAGGCTCTTCTCCGCTCATATGTCGTACTTTTATCAGGACTGAACACATCGACTCCACACTGAGGGACTGATTACCCCAAACTTCTCATCATCTACCGTTTTCTGTATTGAATTGATGAAGCCACTGAGTGGAGAAGCGTTGCACAAATCATTACGTTGACGACAAAACAGTACACTAATCACAAATCATGACATCAGACACAAATCAAGACAACAAATACAAATTAGAACAACACAAATCAGGACATCAAACACAAATCAGGACAACAAGCCCAAATCAGAACACCAAACACAAATCAGTACGTAGATTACGAGTCATCACTGTGACTCCAAACCAGTTACTGAGTGCAAATTCTCTTAAAGACTGCAAATCATAACAGTGACTACAAATCACATGACAAACGTAATTTCCACTACAAATCGTTACTTTCCACAAATCTCCATCAAAACAACATTGTTTAAACTGCAATTATCATACGCTAGTAAAAAAAAATATGTAGATAATACTACGTTTTATATCGTTGAATATTCCATCGGCAAAATATCTCGATATTGTATTTAAAAAAGTTGGAGTGCATGATGGCTATCAAATTACAGTACGACTGAGCAATGTGGAATCTACATATCAGTCAGGAGAAAAAAACTGACAGGCATATACTTATGGAAGTTATATATCTACGTGAAATATTTTAAGTACGAACTACGCGAGTGACGTAATATAAAATATAACCCCTTTACACACACACACATTATATATATATATATATATATATATATATATATATATATATATATATATATATATATATATATATATATATATATATATATATATATAATTACAGTCAGCAGGATTCGAAACCATGTCAGGGAAGTCTGGCACGAGTTCCCCAATTGATGCTATAGACCACAGACCACTCGGCCACAGATGCCTCAAAATCTAGGCAGCTTGGTTTACAAGCTATGTTTCTTCCCAGCTCGTGCACACCAGTGAGCCTCAAGCATAGTTCCAAACTATTTCAATCTCCTCCTGTATGTTCTGATCTCACAAAGGATTTTTATATCAATGCATCACGCAGAAACAAGCGGAGGTATATACAGAGAAAGATGGCAAAATAAAAATTATTATTACTATTATTATTATCATTATTAGTCTAGAAGGGCGTAGTGGAAGATAACAGGGATTGATTCAAGGAAGGAAAGGGTAGTTCGAATTCCTGGGACCAAGAGCCCTTCCCCAGCTTAAAGGCCATCCACCTCTCCTCCCTCTCCCCTTGAAAGGAGGGAGCCAGTCCCTCCTTCCCTTCAACGTCATCACAACAAGGGAGGCTACTAGCCTCCGACCCACATTAATTTCCTTCCCTTAACACCCATTTCCAACTCGTAAATAACCAAATCGAATGTCGAGTTGGCTCGAACAATGCTGTGCCTCTTGTTGTTAAACCAGTGTCAGCGAGTTTGGGTCATAAAGCAGAGATTAATTAGTTTTTTGTGAGGCGAGGTGAGGGTAAAGTCGCTGTTGGCTGTGTTCGACCATCGACAGACTTAACACTGCGAGGGAGTGAAATGGCGTTCTGTCGACAGTAATGAAGACAAGAGACATTTTTCACATCAAGCTTTTGGCTCTGTGTAGGATTTGATCAAGTCATGACTTGACCAAGCTCTAAACAGAGCGAAACGTTGTCTCAGAAAAAGCTTGGTCTGTAAGGAGCCTTTTTTTTATCAATTAAGTCACAAGGGAACAGGTATATAGATAAAGACATGTGCAGTGTAACAAGCAAGAGCTTTCTCAAAAGCTCTCCTTTGAGCGAAACGTTATCACGATAAAAAAAAATCCTCTTTTTTACACGTATCTCTCACACCTGTCAGCAAAACACTTTTTAAGGTTAGATTTTACCAACGAAGTGGCTAGGTATTGTTCACTCCATATCCATCTTGTAGAGGGTAGTGCAAGAACATATGGATACACAGAAGGCCTAGGAACTAGGCCCCAAAAGGGTTAATTAACAGGTGTACCATTGGATTTATATCTACAGTTCACTTATCTGCTACAAGCAAATATACTAAGCAAATATAGATATATTAAGCGAATTTAGAAAATTTGCTTAATATATCTAGTATCTTATTTTCTTTAATGAGATATCTTGACATATCACACAGGTTATTATACTATCTCTATATTCCTCAATAAGTGGACAATTAAGCACAGTGTTCAAGACAGTGACCACAGGGCTTTTCAAGCAATTTGCGTGCTGCCAGCAGTAACAGCCTGGTTGATCAGGCCCTGATCTACCACGAGACCTGGTCTTGGACTGGGCCGCGGGGGCGTTGACCCCCGAAACACCCAACAAGCGTACAACTTTACAATTCAAATGTGCTGGGCGCAAACCATAGATTTAACGAAACCCAATATTTTTCGCAAATAAACCAGAAAGATAATTTTCTTTGTTTACAGTTAGTCGTAGTTATCTGAGCGCTACCAGCAGCCCACATTACGAAAGGCTTAGCGCTAAAACAAACGGATTAATAACAAGGGGATTATAAAACATCTTAAAACACTACAAAAATAACCCGCACACTGGAGAGAGAAGCTTATGATAACGTTTCGGTCAGACTTCGACTATTTACAAGTGACACTAACACAAGAGAGTGAGAGAGCCAGTGTATATAGGCGGAGGGACAGGGACGGTACCAAGAGAGACGAAGAAAGAAGGACGTGTAGTAGTAGTGGTGGTAGAGGTAATGCTGGTAGTGGAAATAGTAGTACAAGTAGTAGTATTTGTTCCAGTCACGGTATTGTGCGTTTTTGTTCCTCACGTTTTAAAATATACGATGCAATATTCGTAATAAAGCCAGTAACCTCTAGATTGTATACCAGCTTAACGAAACTCAACTGCATGTTCTGGAGTGCTGAAGAGAATTGTGAAGAGAAGACACACGCAGCAGACAACGTTCGGGAGAACGTTTCGCTCTGTGTACAGAGGTTCATCAAGTCATGCCTTGATGAACTTAGAGCGACCTGACCAATCTGTACGTAGAGCGAAACGTTGGCTGAATACCCATTTTTTCAATATGTGACGTATTACCTTGGATTTTGACTGAAGCGTCACAAACGTAAACGCCATGTACACCCCGAGGCTCAAACTACTGAATAATATGATAAAGTGAGCACATTATATCACTTGCAATTCCAAATAATTAAATAAAACCAAAGCTCCACAAAACCACATCCGCATGAAATACCATAAACCAAGCATTAAGGTGACCTCATCTGAGAGAGGGTCGCGGGCCGATGACCCCCGGCAACCATCTATATAGGTAATACAAGCAAGGTATCAGAAGAAATAACGACTACAGAATGTGGGGAAAACGTAGAGGGAAGTGCCTCTCGGGTAGAATTTCCGAAAATGCGCACGTAAGTGTAGGGAGGGGGGAGAGTAAGGAAGGGCCTCTCAGCTGGTATTCCATCAGTGTACAATAAGCAACGCACCAGTCACGTGGCAGCAACAGCCAGATATGACGCGGTTCACACACGTTTTAGAGATAATTTCCCCCATTTTTTTTTTTTTTGCTTACGAGTATGTAGAGGCGGAATAAACAGGAGTGACTAAATTTCACTTTGTTTTTAATGAATGTCCGGCTGATGCTCACTGTGGATCAAGTACAATGACATCAACAATTTTATCAAATTAAAATTGAATTGTGTGTCCTGGAAAAAAATTATGTCAGGTATGTGCAATAACCTCTTTGAGCGTGGGAGGTTGGGGTGCTAAACTCTAGCTCTTGGGACCGAGTCTTAAATTTTCCATGGCGTTATCAATCTAATGCATCCTTTTTTTTACATATTTTTTTTTAGCACAAGGGCCTTCTCGTACCGAAAGAGAACAAAGAAACTCCTTCACCATCACTTAGTCAATAGCTGTATCGCCAGAAATAAACAGAAATTAAATATCAATTGACCCAGAGACTTGTATGAACATACACCAGAGACTTGTATGATTTCCAACATACACCCGAAACCTGTATGACACTTCCATCATACACCAGAGACCTGTATAATACTCCTAGTATACACCAGAGACCTGTATAATACCCCCAGCATACACCAGAGACCTGTATGTTACCTCCACCATACACCAGTACTTAGAAAATAAAAGTCGGTTATATGAAAAGCAAATATCCTCTGGTTGACTGCTGGTGGGCGAACATTTTTATTGTAACAGCAACAGCTGTCTTCTACACTGTTTAGAAAAATGACATATGATGTATATTATTTATCGTACGCTGCAGCTCAGCTGTAATGAATACACTTTTAATATATATTCTAACTTTAACTTGGTGACGTCTCTTTCTCTCTCTCACGCACGATCTCGTTTATATTAAGTCTGATTAAAGTCAGTTAACTAGATTTAACCTATAACATGTTAATACTAACATATATCTGGCTACACTAACATATATCTGGCTACATTAACATATATCTGGCTACACTAACATATATCTGGCTACACTAACATATATCTCGCTACAATAACATATACCTAGCTACAATAAATTATGGCGAGAACCCGTCAAGAAGATTGAGGCAACATGAAGACCACAAAATCATCGTCCTTGTGATAATGCCATAGTCGCTTTGCCGTTGGGAGGTCTTAGTTCATGGTAAAAATAAACCTGATATTCAGAGTACTTACCGCACTCCCTGACAGCTTCATCGCTGCCGTCAGCACAGTCAGGAACACCGTTACAGCGAAACTCCTGACGGATACACTCGTGCGAGCCACAGTGGAACAGGATGACCTGCATGCTGCTGCTACTGGTGCTACTGCTGTTACTACTGTTGTTGCTGCTACATGCAATCAGAGCAGCCAAGTCTCCGTCGCCATCTTCCGCCATGACTGACAAGTCTGGAAAGCCAATCATAACTCATGGTTAATATTAAAGAGGATACAGT
>NC_091329.1:8470001-8487501 GCF_038502225.1 Cherax quadricarinatus | reverse complement strand
CAACTTCATCCTGTTCCCTACTTGTATGTCTCTTAACAATAAAAATGCTTTCAAATGAGCTGATGTAGGTAACAGCTCTTAGCTTGCCAATAAAGTTAGGAATCCTTAACCTGTAAATAGCTTGTCAATAAAGCTAGGGATCCTTAACCTTGTCAAACCCTGTGTAAAAGAGAGAGAGAGAGAGAGAAGGAAGGAGAGAGAGAAGGAAGGAGAGAGAGAGAGAGCGAGAGAGCGAGAGAGAGAGAGAGAGAGAGAGAGAGGGAAGGAGAGAGAGAAGGACGGAGAGAGAGAATGAAGGAGAGAGAGAGGGAGGGAGAGAGAGAGAGAGAGAGAAGGAATGAGAGAGAGAATGAAGGAGAGAGAGAAGGAAGGAGAGAGAGAAGGAAGGAGAGAGAGAAGGAAGGAGAGAGAGAAGGAAGGAGAGAGAGAAGGAAGGAGAGAGAGAAGGAAGGAGAGAGAGAAGGAAGGAGGGAGAGAAGGAAGGAGGGAGAGAAGGAAGGAGGGAGAGAAGGAAGGAGGGAGAGAAGGAAGGAGGGAGAAAAGGAAGGAGGGAGAGAAGGAAGGAGGGAGAGAAGGAAGGAGGGAGAGAAGGAAGGAGGGAGAGAAGGAAGGAGGGAGAGAAGGAAGGAGGGAGAGAAGGAAGGAGGGAGAGAAGGAGGGAGATAAGGAAGGAGGGAGATAAGGAAGGAGGGAGAGAAGGAAGGAGGGAGAGAAGGAAGGAGGGAGAGAAGGAAGGAGGGAGAGAAGGAAAGAGGGAGAGAAGGAAAGAGGGAGAGAAGGAAAGAGGGAGAGAAGGAAAGAGGGAGAGAATGAAAGAGGGAGAGAAGGAAAGAGGGAGAGAAGGAAAGAGGGAGAGAAGGAAAGAGGGAGAGAAGGAAAGAGGGAGAGAAGGAAAGAGGGAGAGAAGGAAAGAGGGAGAGAAGGAAGGAGGGAGAGAAGGAAGGAGGGAGAGAAGGAAGGATGGAGAGAAGGAAGGAGGGAGAGAAGGAAGGAGGGAGAGAAGGAAGGAAGGAGTATTAATACTGTCATCTTGTATTATAATTAATTCATTTAGCATACATCAAACACATCTAGAACTAAAGACGCTGTATAATCTCTCTTAATTCTCGGCTTGGTATTAACTACCTGCGTCAAACTTCTAATCTGATATGTTGATGGATAATCCTCTAATTCTAAATTGCGTCCGTAAATACGCAAGCCAGACACGTGCAACAACTGCCTTTCACTGTATTGATTTGCTGATGTACATACTTAATATAAGTTTTCCTCCTTCATGTTTTATAAATGCAATACATATCCTAGGCAGTACACTGGTAGATAAATTTGGAGGGCATCGTATAATATGCCGTAGCAAAGAGGGCAAAGTCATAAGACACAAAGATAGTTTACAGTATGATAGAGCGGAAGCTCATAAGATAATCTAGTGTAGCACAGAAGAGGTCATAAGATATAGTCTACAGTATGATAGAGGGGAAGATCACAAGACACAGTCTACAGTATGATAAACGGGAAGATCACAAGACATAGTCTACGGTATGATAAAGGGGAAAATCACTAGACAGTCTACAGTATGATAAACGGGAAGATCACAAGACAGTCTACAGTGTGATAGAGGGGAAGACCACAAGACAGTCTGTTTGGGAATACACACCATCTACTCACAGCGCCTGACCCTACTTTTTTGTACCCATATTAACCAACTTTAACCCATTTCTTGCACCTGGAAACTCAACATAGGTATTCTTGAACCTGTACGTGATACTTGGCTTGCCTTTACTTCCTCACAGCCTAGCGCATTGTACGTACTATCTTGAGACTGGGAAAATATTTCGAAAGATTCCTCGTGGCTCATCTGTATCTTTAGCTGTCATAGATGTTTCTCCTGAGGGTAATTCTCATTCCATCTTCCATCATTTGCTCTCCTATTTCCTTCTTTTCATTTAGTTTCTCCTCGATTTCGATCCTTTTTTTTCCAAGGCTCTCAATACTATTTTCTATAGATCCTTACAATCCATTTTATTTCTTGCCATTCGGTGTAAACATTACCTTTAAATTCTTCTTTGTGTGTCTAGGTATTCATTTCATCGTTGTGGCTTAGGTGGTAACTCCTTCGGATCCCATCTGAAGGAGCTGAGTTCGATCCCTGAGCAAGCAGAAACGTTGAGCACGTATCTTTGCACCTGTTGCCTCTGGGTTTTAGCCGACTGTTGTGGATCGCATTCTGAGGAAGATGATCAAAGGACCCTAATGGAAATAAGCCAGATTTTCCTTTCGCTCCTCCTTGGTTGTGGTGGGTGGGTTGGTGTGGTGGTAGAGGTGTAGTCTGGTTGCTCTTTATTCGTGTGTCAGGTTGGCTTTAATGCACAGGCAGTGTTGTGTGTGTGTGTGTGTGTGTGTGTGTGTGTGTGTGTGTGTGTGTGTGTGTGTGTGTGTGTGTGTGTGTGTGTATGTGTGTGTGTGTGTGTGTGTTTACCTGTATGTGATTGCAGGGGTCGATTCACAGCTCCTAGTCCCAAGATTACCTCTCAACCTCCACTTAAAGGTCTGGTGGTCTCCCACAGTATCAGAGACTTGACTACCTAAACTGAGAATTATCAGAGAGAGAAGCAACACGCCTTACCTGACTCACTTAGCTATGTATTAACTTAGACAACACGCCCTTGTACCTTTAGTCTCCCTTCCTTATACTCCCTCTTATAACCACTCTCTTTACATCTTACCCTTCCCTCCCCCTTCCCTTGCACTTCCCTGTCACACTCTCTCTCCAATATACATACACCTTCCATTTCCTCCCCCCCCTTACTCTAATCCCTCCCTCTCACCTGCCACCACCTGTCAGTATAATCAATCAACAAGTGGGTTGTGGGATTGATGCTGTCATAATATAACATTTATTTTTAACTGCTACTGCCTTTATATATATATATATATATATATATATATATATATATATATATATATATATATATATATATATATATATATATGTATATATATAAAGGTGATAATATAGCTCTACTGATCTTCAGTTTCCAGGGAAATTATAATTCTTTTAACGTTGCGACAATAAAATGTCACATAAGTTGCACATGTGTCCTTTTACGTAGCATATGTCGGTAATTCTCCCAACATTATCATTATAATTAAAGTCGATACCAAGCTTAAAGAAAAACTAATTAATCCTCAATTTTTCCTATTATTGTGGTCTACCCAAGACTCAATTTCCATTACCAGCAACCACCGTTTAATCACCGGGCCGCTGGCTGCGGATTCAGGGTCAAGCTTCCATCACGTGTTACGGATTTATCGCTTCATAAGTTGCAATACAATACGATCGTATAAATACCTTGCAAAGACTGTGACTTGACATTTACGGGTGGGACTGCTAAAGACGTGAACACTAAAGATGTGATATATGTTTAGAAATTGTTGCTACAGTTCAGCTTAAGTGAAATGCTTCATCAGATATATTGGAAACACGAGACAATATATTATTGTAGTTTACCAGATGAGAGCAATTCCGAACCTGACCGTGTCAGAGGAGGAGTGGAAACCTGATGCAATCACTAGGTCACATCTCGTGAGCTGACCTCAGTATTAATTGTGTAATGAACACCTGACATTGCTCAATAATAACCCACAGAGACAGAAACTCAAGAGAGTAATTGATTTGTATATTTCGACCCCTTTGTGGCATCTGCTGAAGAGGATCCCAGAAGGAGGATCGAAATATACAGATCAATTAATCTTCTGAGTTTCTGTCTCCATGTGGGTTATTAATGAGCATGACACATATCGGTATTACCGAAAGTGCGCTGTACCGAGAAATTAATGAAAAGGACACATGCACAATACTTGGGTAGCTACATTGGCGAAATGTTGCGCCTGCGAAGCAGGCTTCTCCAGTCGAATACAACACTTGGAGACAGTAGAAATAATTTTGAAGTCATCAGTCCTTCAGGGCGAGGGACTGACCACCTCAAAACTACTACATTTACTGTCTCTAAGTATTATATTCGCCTACATTCGACTGAAGAAGCCTGCAGCGCAGGCGAAGCATTTCAGCAGTAAAGGTACCCAAGTGTTGCACATGTGTCTTACTTATCAGCTCCTCAGTGTATTACTGTAAGAATGTACACGTATAACGGCAGACAGTTTATGTAAATGGACACACATGCAATATTAGGATGTACGTACATTTGGGCGATGTATCACTGCGGGAGGTTCATGAACCCTCAGTGTACATGTGTACGTTTGTGTATGTGTGTGAAGATAGTTCTTTCTGCAGGATATTTACAATGAGATGTGGATATGTCAGCGTACATACATTCAGAGGTGTATGTCTCAGTATATATACACCGAGAGGTGTATGCCTCACAGTGTACATACATTCAGAGGTGTATGCCTCACAGTGTACATACACTCAGAGGTGTATGTCTCACAGTGTATATACACTGAGAGCTTCCTTTAATCTCTATTTGAGGGAAAAAAGTATATCATGACTGGTGAAGAGGTTGCATGCAACCTTAATGATCCTCGTGTAATAGATAAGCTTTAAATCCCATAAATCACACTAGCTACCTACTGAGGGTGCCGAGTCCCACTGTGGGTGAAACATCGTAAAATGAAGGTTTTCCCCTGCTTAAAGTGTGGAAATTTAATCACCACTGCTGAAGCCTCCTCGACCTGCTGCTGCCTACCTCAAGGATGGAAACAGCTACCACTACTGAAGCCCTGCTGCTGCCACTGCAAGGGTTGCAAGTTGATAATTGCAACGCCGAGGCTCTTAATAGGAAGATTTAATTAGACTGAGCTACAATACGTGCTCCTCGTGATCATTGTCACACACAACCTCACCATCACCCGTCACACACAACATCTCTCAATTACATAACTCCGGGTTATGTTCTACAACTTAGTTTAAATTACAGAATTTGAGATTTATTTTATCTCCCATAATTTCTATATTTGTAAGGCGTTCTAATAAAAAAGCAAGTCAAAATATAGTGACAGTTGTATAAATGGAGTTGAGACTGCATTTGTTATAAGGTAAATTAAGACCCTCACGATTACGCACTCTAAGATAATGAATTTCTAGCCAAAATATTATTTATGGTGGGACGCATGCAATACTCTTTAAAAAACGTAAATTAAAATAATAATCAAGACTGCTTTTACAATAGCATTTTAAGGTAAAAAAAATGAGAGGCTATTAGAACGGAGGCACGCATAACGTCGCTGATAAAGCCTCCTCAACGTAGCCCATGCTGATCTGAGCGCTTATTGCCAAAGCTGACTCTACCGAGTGAAGAGCAAGGAATACAAGTGGAGTTTGAACGTATGGCAAGTGAGTGATAAAAATCACAGGCCCGTACATTTTTAGGACCCATTCGCCATGGGTTCAAATCCCACCCGTTCCGTGATTTGTTTGAAATCGTGTTATTACGATTTCGCGAGTCAATACGCTGGTTATGTACAGGGTGATGAGGAGCTGCTTCAACGCAGCAGGTCGTTGCTCTCTCAGTTGCTCCCTGCACCCTGTATGGAGTGCTGATAAGTTAGGTAAGGTTTGTCAGGAAACAGGGCCAGTGTTTCATGACGCGGGTCTTTGTCATATGATGACCCCGCAGTTGGAGTTTTTGGTCATTGACCAAGGTCTCCCACTGACTCACCTCTCCACTGTTTTAACAAATATGATAAGTATATATTGAAGTGCTGATGAGACAAGGAAAGATTGGGGATCACTGGGTGGGTTACGTGTTTACTTAATTCTAACACTTACCTTTCCATTCTACCTTCTTCTCTACCTCTCAGTTCGTCTCTCATCTCCATTCTCTTAACTCGCCTGTCATTCTATTCTTTTTCCACCCCCTCCCAATTAGTCATCCCTTCCATTATCCGTTTCTCCTAATACGTTTTTAACCTTTCTATTCTCTATTCCCTTTCAAAATTTAGTTTTGTCATCCTTGATCCACAAAAGTATTTAGTTCACCTTCCCATCCATCGTTTGTCTCCTCAGCCTTCCAAAGGCGCCATAATTAATGGATCTACCAGACTCTCTTGAAACCTCTTCGATGACTCACCTAAAGAGCTTTTACTCCATTCTTAATTGATTTCCTCCAGTTAACTGAACGCCTATACAATGCAAACGACCCACGTTCTCATCAGTGTCTTAACTGTCCTCCCTCCTTAACCTACCACCTCCAGCATCTTTCCCTGACCTTCACTACCACCACCTTTTTCCCTTACTTCCCCTCCTCTATCTCCCTCCCGCACCTTTAACACCACTGCTGTCACTAAAGACTTGGATGCCTTCAAGACCTCCATCCAATTAATTTAAGACTTTTCTCCGTTATTTAATTAGGGTTAATCTGGCTTAATTTAGATTCGAGAACTTGTATCGCACTCAGCAACATTTACACATTTCAAGAGCTCGATTACACATTTCAGTAGTTTGTTTACGCATTGCAATGGCTCGTTTATCCATTTCAGAAGCTCGGTTACACATTTCAGCAGCTCGTTTACACATTTCAGCAGCTCGTTTACACATTTCAGCAGCTCGTTTACCCATCTCGGTAGCTCGTTTACACATCTTGGTAGCTCCTTTACACATTTCATCAGCTCGTTCAAACATTTCAGTAATTCTTTTACACATCTCAGTAGCTCGTTTACACATCTTAGCAGCTCGTTTACGGCAGATGGCGGTATTTGGTGACTGAATTTAAAAAACGCATAGCCTCAGTCGTTTGTTTCAGGAATTCATCTGTTTTCAGCGACACACCGGATGCTAACTATATCATCAAACTCAATCCAGCACTTGGAATATTGAAACACCAATCTCAAAACAGTTCCACATGCATTCAATAAAAAAATTGCCGATAGCCTTTTCCACTGTTAACATTGGCTTCGCTCTTTTTTTTTTTTTTTTTTTTTTTTTTTTACATCTGGCCTTTCCATCCGAGCCAAGGTCACCCAAAGACAAAAAAAAAAAATTCACCATCACTCATTCTGTCGTTTCAGAAGTGCTAGAGCATCACCATCCAGTCAGCCACCGACGTGGGGCATTCTCACCTATCAAAGTGCGGTTTATATACCTCCCAAATAGAGAACTTCTTCACTGATATTACCAGGCTCGCACTACAACAGTACGATAAATCCTTTCCATCACCACCTCAAAAAAATACTTGCACTTAGGTCTTACACGTTCTCAAGTCTGCTGGATGCTCAAGCCCCTACCATGTAAAATCTTCATCGTACTATTCTTCAATCCATTCATTGGAGGTCCCGCTACATATTTCCACCCATCCCATGTCAACAAAAAATTAATCACAAACTTTTATCTGACATATGTCGGGCCCGTCTTGTATGCAGCAGCAGCATGGAACCCCCACCTGCCACAGCACATCAAGGGACTGGAGAAGTGCAAAGGCTTGCAACTCGCCCCTTCCTCTGTGAGTGACCAAACCATCTTAGCAACCCCTAGATTATACCTTCGGAGAGCCGCGCTGTTTTCTAATTTCTTCGCTCCGTGTATTCTCTGCTTCCACACCACACACTGATGCCCAATACGACCTTTGCCTTGGCTCCATTATTATTATTATAATAAAAAAGAAGCGCTAAGCCACAAGGGCTATACAGCACTGCAGGGTAGGGAAGGAAGCGAGGGTATTGGATGGCAGAAGGGAGGAGGGATGATCAGGTTACAGAAAACAGCGGGGCAGGGGGTAGAGGGTAGCAAGAGATTGAAGTAGAAAGGGCTGAAGGTATCAGAATTTGTGAAGTCTGTTGTCAAAAAGTCAGCGAGAGAGTCCGGATGAAAGGTGGGTCCATCAGCGAGAAGGGAAGGTAAAGAGAGAGCAGCGGAGCGAAGACGACGACGGAGGTAAATTCTGCGTGCTCGTTGATAAAGTGGGCAGTCCAACAGAATGTGGCTGACTGATAATGGAGTTTGGCAATTCTCACAGAGAGGAGCAGGGCGCCTCTCCATGAGATATCCATGAGTAAGACGAGTATGGCCAATGCGAAGACGGGAGAGAGTAGTCTCCCAACCTCGACACTGGTGATAAGAAGACGGCCAGTAACCTATACTCGGTTTAATAGATTGAGGTTTGTTGCCGAGCATAGTAGACCAACGTTGTTGCCAACGGGTGTGAAGGTGGGAAGATATTGCAGCAAAATAGTCCGTAAATGGAATACCTCTATATGAAACTGGTAGGTCATGTACTGCTGACCGCGCAGCAGTGTCTGCCTGTTCATTGCCCTGTACGTCAACATGACCAAGGACCCAACAAAAAACAATATCTTTATGCTTGATAAAGATGCGGCGTAGCCAAAGTTGGATACGGAGGACTAAGGGGTGAGGTGTATCAAATTTCTGTATAGCCTGTAAAGCACTAAGGGAGTCTGAGACAACCACAAATGATGACACAGGCATAGATGCAATACGGATAAGTGCTGCAAGGATGGCATACAATTCAGCAGAAAAAATACTAGCCGAAGATAGTAAATGCCCTCGTACGACGCTGTCCGGAAACACTGCTGCGAATCCTACGCCGTCAGAAGACTTTGCCTTGGCTCCAGCCTCCTCCTCCTCCCTACAACATTCAAAGATCATGCCTGATGCCTCACACCTATACAAAGGGTTAGTACTACCTCCTCCCGTTTTTTGACATCCATTGACAAACTTTTCTTTCAACAGATTCGCTAATATTCTTAATGTCTTTTTCGTTATCTGTGATTTACCTTAATCTTCATAGATACATCTGACTTTTAATCTTTCATTACCTAATATTTGTTTTTTTCTATATTTACTTTCTCATTATTTTTCTTACACATCCAAATTCCTCTACTAATTTCTGCAGCTTCTCTTCTTAATCTCCCAGTGGTACTGTCATCATCAAACTACAACTGTGACAACTCTCATACCAGCAGGAGTGTATGTACACCAGAATATTTCAACAAATAAGGGATTAACTCAAATTTAATACTATTTTTAAAATAATCAATAAGAGAAAACGGTGAGCTGGGTCGCCAGACTGCACCACTGTCTGGATAACTGCAAGTGTCGCCGTCTTATTGTCTGTAATTTCTCAGCACAAATGCCAAGATTTTTTCACTGGAGAACAACAGCGCTCCTCACATCTTGGGAAAATAATACTTATCTATTTTTTATTTACATTTGCAAACGTAACACAAAGGTGTAATAATCCCTAGTCAACTGCATATAAATCGACATGGAGGTAAAAAACAAAAGATAAGAAAATAAAGACGAAATGGAATATGTGCGGAAAACTGTCTCCATTATTGATGATGCCCCTCCCCCCCAAAAAAATAATATCCGTATCATTAATTTCAATGCTAGAAGCGACCTAACATTTAATAAAGTTAATGTAAAGTGATTTGAAGAAACACTCATAACTGATTTGATAAGTCATCCATTCAACATGGTGACAACATGACATGGCTGAACCCTGGTTCTACCAGGACGCCCCGGTTAATATGGGAGAGCCTGGCTACATCACCTGCAGTTAAAACTATCTTGACATAAATTATTTCGTTATATATGAGTAAGGCGCAGCAATGAAATTAATGATACAGATATTAGTGTTCTGGAAATTATCAAAATTGGAGACAAAATTCCGCACATATTCCATTTCATCTTAATTTTCAGCTTGATCATTCAGCAGATTAACAGCAGTAAACAATAACATCAGCCCACAAGTATAAATAAAGAGAGTGGTAACAATGAATCATTTTATTACTAAACTTTAAATGAAATATTACAGCGAAACGGTTCTTTACTACCAGTATCTTTATTTTCAACAATAAACACTGCTGACACGAAATCACAATTAACCACCATTCCCAGAAACTCATAACACAAAAAACGTCAGCTCATGATTTTTCTCGCGAGAAGTTGGAGGGCGCTGTACAAGATGCAGACAGAGCTCCTGTTCCTTTACTACTTTTTGGTATAAACAAAGGAAAACATTTCTTCATAATATCTGGCTGAGCATTTCAAAGGGAACGGGTGTAATGAGTGGCGAAGGGCTGTTGATCCAATGAATTGAAGGTAGCTTGTCCTTTCTTAACGATTGCCTTAGTCTATTCTAGATAGCAGATAGTCCTCAGTAGTCAAAAAATTCAAAATTCAAATTTTTATTTCTTTGCAAATGTGTGACTTACATTTTATAAAAGGAAGCCACTCTACATGCCTGAGCATTTCGGTCGTAGACAGCCCTCGGAAAACAGCGTCTTGTGGACTTTCAAAGTTCCCTGCGATCTGCCTTCCCCATAGATTCCCATCACAACAGGGACAGCCATTGGAGGCAACGAACCCACAATGCATGATAAAGATACGTGGAACAGCATAAGCCTTTATTCATGATTAAGACACGTGCAACAGTTAGGCATCTTTACTGTTGAAACGTTTCACCTACACGATAAGCTTCAGTCAAATACAGAGTATAGGCTGAAGCCAGCAGAAGTGACTAGGTAAAGATGATGTAATCAGTCCATGAACTTTGTAGAAATAGATGGAGGTTGTCAGTCCCTCAGCTTGGAGAAAAGTTCAGCTCCACGTGTTCACCCACGCCCACACACATGTTCACCCCTACGCGTTCACCCACGCACACACGTGTTCGCCCACGCGAACACGTTATACAATATTGTGGGCGTGCAAGCAGCCACTCATAGACCATAGCCTCAAGCCACAGCGAAACATATTGCGACTAAAAGAAAGTTTAACTTGAGGAAAGTCGCAGCTCACGAAGGCTCAAGGGAAAGCTGACTTGAATACTGAGAGAGAGAGAGAGAGAGAGAGAGAACACTTGTGTGGACACCAAGAACGAATGGTTAGTGTGTGTGTGTGTGTGTGTGTGTGTGTGTGTGTGTGTGTGTGTGTGTGTGTGTGTGTGTGTGTGTGTGTGTGTGTGTGTGTGTGTGTGTGTGTGTGTGCTCGCCTAGTTGTACTCACCTAGTTGAGGTTGCAGGGGTCGAGTCCTAGCTTCTGGCCCCGCCTCTTCACTGGTCGCTACTAGGTCACTCTCCCTGAACCGTGAGCTTTATCATACCTCTGCTTAAAGCTATGTATGGATCCTGCCTCCACTACATCGCTTCCCAAACTATTCCACTTCCTGACTACTCTGTGGCTGAAGAAATACTTCCTAACATCCCTGTGATTCATCTGTGTCTTCAACTTCCAACTGTGTCCCCTTGTTGCTGTGTCCCATCTCTGGAACATCCTTTGTCCACCTTGTCAATTCCTCTCAGTATTTTGTATGTCGTTATCATGTCCCCCCTATCTCTCCTGTCCTCCAGTGTCGTCAGGTCGATTTCCCTTAACCTCTCCTCATAGGACATACCCCTTAGCTCTGGGACTAGTCTTGTTGCAAACCTTTGCACTTTCTCTAGTTTCTTTACGTGCTTGGCTAGGTGTGGGTTCCAAACTGGTGCTGCATACTCCAATATGGGCCTAACGTACACGATTCCTTATTAAGATGTTGGAATGCTGTTCTGAGGTTTGCTAGGCGCCCATATACTGCAGCAGTTATTTGGTTGATGTGCGCTTCAGGAGATGTGCCTGGTGTTACACTCACCCCAAGATCTTTTTCCTTGAGTGAGGTTTGTAGTCTCTGACCCCCTAGACTGTACTCCGTCTGCGGTCTTCTTTGCCTTTCCCCAATCTTCATGACTTTGCACTTGGTGGGGTTGAACTCCAGGAGCCAATTGCTGGACCAGGTCTGCAGCCTGTCCAGATCCCTTTGTAGTTCTGCCTGGTCTTCGATCGAATGAATTCTTCTCATCAACTTCACGTCATCTGCAAACAGGGACACTTCGGAGTCTATTCCTTTCGTCATGTTGTTCACAAATACCAGAAACAGCACTGGTCCTAGGACTGACCCCTGTGGGACCCCGCTGGTCACTGGCGCCCACTCTGACACCTCGCCACGTACCGTGACTCGCTGCTGTCTTCCTGACAAGTATTCCCTGATCCGTTGTAGTGTGTGTGTGTGTGTGTGTGTGTGTGTGTGTGTGTGTGTGTGTGTGTGTGTGTGTGTGTGTGTGTGTGTGTGTGTGTGTGTGTGTGTCTGTGTGTGTGTGTGTCTGTGTGTGTGTGTGTGTGTGTGTGTCTGTGTGTCTGTGTCTGTGTGTCTGTGTGTCTGTGTGTCTGTGTGTCTGTGTGCGCGCGCGCGCGACACCTACACCTTCCGGCAAGTCACTCCACAAAACACGTCCCTTAATCTATTTTACATCATATATTCTGCAAACTGTGACCTCTTGCCCTCCCACTTGCTAGTTTAAAGAAGCTATCTTAGTAATGTCTCATAATTTCTCATGAGCATTGATATAGTTTACATGCATAAGAAAACGCTACACCCAAATGGGTCACAAAAACCGGTTATCGTAACCGTCATGATTTACAGCGATAACCCTTCAAGAAGCTTAATATGATGATTGTGAACCTCTTGATCTAAGGAACTGGAGCTATCCTCTCCTCATAACGAATCGAATCATTTCCCACTAGCCTGGCTGCTTGAGCCCTAGGGTTTTTGAGCTTCCTTTTGAACGCATAAAGGCAAACCTAGTGTATCTTCTGTCTCTCTTAGTAACTCAATTTTTGTAATTCTGGAATCCAATTTGCTCTGTGTATCTAAAATGGAATCATTTTACGTGTTTTTTAATGTGAGTTCCATAAATCGGTTGCATTGTTTCAATTTATGTGTTCCATACAACCCTTGTATCCTGTATTCACCTTGAGTATATGTTTATATATATTTTTAAATGTGTTCCATGCAACAGTTGTTTGTGAGGTGACGGTCAACCTGTTGTATTCTCTCTAAACAGTGAGTTCTGTAACCTTGTTTCCAATTTCTTTAAAATATCTTCATCTATATATTCTAAGATTATATTGAAATGCATTTGATAATTAATGGCGTATTATTTATTTAATGTTATTGTGGCATGTAAAGAGTACGTAACCTTTATTCGGCGCATGTACACACCCTCATTTACAGGCTCCAACCAGCGAACCAGGTAACTAAGAGTTGACGATGTGGCCCCGTCGTTCAACTAGTAACAAGGTTCCAGCCAATAATAAGATGGTTTTGGCAATCGCAGAGGTTATGTGGGTACCACTCTCCTGTCTGCCCTTGTCATTCCCATTCTAGAGCTGGTTGAAGCACGGTCTGCTCTCTTGTGGCTTCTATTCTGCTTTGCTTACCGTGGAGTGCACTAATACCTATCACTGTACATAGTGTATATAGTGTACATATTGCTGTTCTAAACTGGTGAAGGATAATATAAGTCAAAACTTTTCTGCTGTGTTTATTTTGCTCCCTTTACACCCAGGATAACAGGCCATTTGGACTCCTGGGTTGTAATAGTTATATTAGCTATATTTATTGTCTGGTGCATTTTTCACTACCCACGTTCCTAATCCACCACCCACGTTCCTAACCTACCACCCACTACCTAATCCACCACCCACTTAATTCACCACCCACTACCTAATCCACCACCCACGTTCCTAACCTACCACCCACTACCTAATCCACCACCCACTTAATTAACCACCCACGTTCCTAATCCACCACCCACTACCTAATCCACCACCCACGTTCCTAATCCACTACCTAATCCACCACCCACGTTCCTAATCCACCACACATGTTCTTAACCCACCACTCGTGTATACCTAACCCCACAACCTACACACCAACCTCACGGGAAATGTGTACCAGTGCTCTCCATGTCTACTTGTGATTCCGCTCACCAACTAGCCGTCTTAACCCCGACCCCCCACACACACGCCCACATACACGCCCTCACCCACACATGCGCCCACACACATGCGCCCCACCCCCACACACAAAGGGGTCGGCATCACTAATCCTCACGTGTGCGCAGGTAGCTTATGCAAAGCTAGAAGACATGTACATAGACTTCTCAGAAGTGAAGGACCTTCAATCAGATCAATATTCGCCTCAATGAATCTTGGACTCAACACATCGACTCCAGGCTGAGGGACTGATTACCTCAAACTCCTCATCTTCCATCTTTCTCTGCAATGGGCTGAAGAAGCCACTTGCTAGCGAAACGTTTCCAGTATAAAGATACCCAAATGTTGCTCGAGTGTCTCACTTATCAACTTGTTTGTTGTCTAGACCATTTATTCACACACTGCCAACAGTAATGCTGTACAGAGCTTAAGAAAAATGTTCTGCATAAAGCGAAACTTTGTCACATTGAAAATTTGTCATACACTTATGCCCCTTCTTCATGGGGGTATGACACTATTAAACCAACAACCTACTAGGATCAGCATATGACCCAATACTGATGGAGCAATCACATCAACTTCAGGCTGAGGGATTGATTACCTCAAATTCCTTCTGATCTTCAACCGTTCTTCCCTTGTATTGGACTGAGGAAGCCACTGGCTGGCGAAATGTTTCCACAGTAAAGACTATCCAAGTGTGCACAAGTATCTAAATTCATCAACTCGTCAGTTTTCTGAACTGCTCGTCTACACCGTCCCAGTATTGTTTATAATATATAAAAAAATGCCAGATTGAAAAAATAACTGTGAAAACGTGTGCTGGTGAGGCAAAAATCTTATATAAAGTAAAAAAAAAAGCTCAATATGACTGTAAAACTCCTCACAAAAAAATGTATGAAACTGTGTTCTTGGAAAATGGAGACTCCGGTTTCGTATGTACGGTTTCGTATGTAACGTGGCATGTGGTGACGGGGGAAAAAACTCTTGATGTTGTTGTGAATTTATTCCTATAACTCTACTGTGAATTTATTCATATATCTCAATTTTGAATTTATTCAAAGAACTCAATTTCGTATTTATCCACATAACTTTCTTCAGAAAGCACATTTACGGGAGGAATTAATTATTTTCTGTGAGAAGCGCTAAACCTGTATGGAATTTTTTATAATACTGCATTAGAATTATATTTATGGGGAAACACTAAACCGGAAGGATCATAAAACGTCTACTGCATTAGAAGTACATATAGGGAAATGAGATTACACTCACACGAGGCTGCTAACACGCGGATATTAGCCATAAATCCCGCTGGGAATCGAACCCGCTTCCTTTTGATTGTACGACGGTTATTCTAACCACTAAGATTGGTTTTATTTAGAAACCGGTGGCATATCCCTACTGGGTATCAATGCTTAAACAACCGCTAGCTCATTGACATTGTATACTCATGGATAAACAACAGCTAGCTTAGACATTGTATACTCATGGATAAACAACAGCTACCTTACTGATGCTGTATAACCCTTGTGGTTTAGCGGTTCTTTTTGATTATAATAATAATAATACCTTACTGATACTGTATACTCATGGATAAACAACAGCTAGCTTATTGACATTGTATACTCATGGATAAACAACAGCTAGCTTAAAGACATTGTATACTCATGGATAAACAACAGCTACCTTACTGATACTGTATACTCATGGATAAACAACAGCTAGCTTAATGACATTGTATACTCATGGATAAACAACAGCTAGCTTAAAGACATTGTATACTCATGGATAAACAACAGCTACCTTACTGATACTGTATACTCATGGATAAACAACAGCTAGCTTATTGACACTGTATACTCATGGATAAACAACAGCTAGCTTATTGACACTGTATACTCGTGGTTAAACAACAGCTATCTTCCTGACAATGTATATTCATGGTTATACAACCGCTAGCATATTAGAGATAGGTTTTAAAACTATTTTAAAAGTGGAAGTAATGTGTGCCCTGAGAAAAGAACTCAGTAAGTGTAGAGGGACCCTGACTCTTCAACTTTTATGCATAAGAGGAATTACCAACAAATCCTTGGCTGTCTTCAAGTGGGAACTCGAAAAATTTCTCGAATCAGTTTCACATCAGCCAGCTGTGGTGCATACGTTAAAATGTAGGCAACGGCACCAGCAAACTGGAGGCTTTGTCTAGGACCGTGCGACCAGGCCGTGCCCCTTGGAAGCTACTGTAAGTAATCTATAGGTAATCCACTTTATTTTCTAATTCTTGAATTCTTAGTTAAACCCTATCCAATTCACTGAATGACTTTGCTTCTGAAGACGGTTTATACCGAAAGGCCTCAAGCTCTAGTTTCTACCCCCTCCTGTGGTTTACTTGCCTATACTTATTTGTGATTTTTACGATATAGGTAAATAGGTAAAATTGATCAATTAGAAAGAATTCATTTAAAATTAAGTCCTTTCTAAAAAAAATTCTTATTCATTTAAAGATATATTTTTCATTTATGTAATATAAAAATTAATGATTCTGTACCAAAAGAACCTTAGGAAACTTACCTAACCTTACTATAACTAGTGCAGTTTAATTTAACCTAATCCAACTAATTATATTTTAGATATGTTTACAATAATTTAATAATAAACAAACACAATGAAATATATTTTTTCGTTAGATTCAGAATGATTTTTGCGAAATTATTGCGTATACAAATTTTAGCTTGCCTTATTCGGCAAGAAGAGCGTTGCAATTTAAGCCAAAATAGCAAGTTTTACCTATTCGGAACGACATATTATATATATATATATATATATATATATATATATATATATATATATATATATATATATATATATATATATATATAGATATATATATATAAACATACATGCATACACTCCTACGAACATACATAAATACAGACATACATTGTTTCCGATGGCCTTACCGCCTTTTTTTCAATGTAACTTAAATGTATTTTTTGGAGCACGAATTATACCAGTATCACCATTCCACAACGATGCACTGTGCGTATATAAATAACATTCATTTTTGCTTGAATGTCTCGCCTATTTCTGTGTGTGCGTGTGTGTGTGCGCGCGCGCGCGCGCGTGTGTGTGTGTGTGTGTGTGTGTGTGTGTGTGTGTGTGTGTGTGTGTGTGTGTGTGTGTGTGTGTGTGTGTGTGTGTGTTTTAGTTAGTTACCATTTGGTCCTAGGCACATGTCGATTAGACACTAGGCCTGTTGTATGTGCATGCATGTGTGTGTGTGTGTATTATTATTATCAAAAAGAAGCGCTAAGCCACAAGGACTATACAGCGTGTGTGTGTGTAGAGACGAAGAGAAAGACCGAGAGGAGGAAGACAGTGTAAGGCGATCGGTGAGAATTATTATTGTTATATTATGGGAACAGCACAAAACCCGTAAGGGCTATACTGCTCCTGGGAAGGGGGGAATGGTAGACAATACGAGGGATGATCCGAGAAAGATGGTTGGTAAGAGGAGTGTGGGGTGTAGGAGAGGAAATGACGAGTCTATATACGTCACTTGACAGGTATTGACGTTGGGGAGCTAGGATTTCCCGTTTTTTCTCTTCCTTTCACTGTAAATATTCCAGCTGTATGCATTTATTTTTACCGTGAATATCCCTTGAAACACAAGACGCCTCTCACATTTTCCTAAAATACCTCATATTTCAGGAATAACAAGCC
>NC_091329.1:8207501-8465001 GCF_038502225.1 Cherax quadricarinatus | reverse complement strand
ATCACCACAACACTACAAAACACTTCAACCACTGCCGCACAGCCACCACAGAAACTGTAAACACTACCACACAAACACTACAATCACTACCGCATAACCACCACTAATCCAGCCACTATAGCATCACTGCTAATCCAGCCACTACAGCATCACTAATAACCCAGCCATCATACCATCAATACTAAACCAGCCACCATAACATCACTTCTAACCCAGCCACCTCAGCTTCACTGATAATCCAGCCACTATAGCATCACTGCTAATCCAGCCACTGTAGCATCACTGCTAATCCAGCCACTACAGCATCACTGCTAATCCAGCCACCACAGCATCACTGCTAACCCAGCCACCATAGCATCACTGATAACCCAGCCACCATAGCTTCACTGCTAACCCAGCCACCATAGCATCACTGATAACCCAGCCACCATAGCATCACTGATAACCCAGCCACCACAGCATCACTGATAACCCAGCCACCACAGCATCACTGCTATTCCAACCACTACAGAATCACTGCTATATATAATCCAGCCACCACATTGATCATTACTAACCCAGCCACCATAGCAATACTTCAACCATACCACCACAACACCAATATCCTTACCACAATCACCACAACACTACAAAACACTTCAACACTGCCGCACAGCCACCACAGAAACTGTAAACACTACCACACAAACACTACAATCACTACCGCATAACCACCACAGAAACACTACAATCACTGCCGCTCAATCACTACAAAAACATTACAATCCCTACCGCACAATCACTACAGAAACACTACAATCACTCGCACAACCACCACAGAAACACTACAATCACCGCTGCGCAACCACAAGCACTACAATCACCGCTGCGCAACCACAAACGCTACAATCACCGCTGCGCAACCACCACAAACACTACAATCACTTGTGCACAATCATCACAAACACTGCGATCACTTGTTGATAACCATATTAACGCTACAATCACTAAAGCAACACTAGTCCCATGCACGCATACTACCACAATCACGATAATGGAAAGGGAGAAGCAAATGGAGATCAAAATATTTCGAAGTTAAAAGAATACTGTAACTATAAAGTAAACAGTTGATGAGTGTTGCTTTATGTTTGAAGACTATCGACTACACGAGGCCTACACATCACCTATACAACACCATAAGCATAATTCCTGAAATAGGCGTTTTGCACATATGCCGTAGTGTGCATATGAAGTAGTTTACATATGGGTGAGTAATGTACGCATAGGTAATTAGGCGTGGTGTGTACACACGGAACAATGCGTGGTACAAGAGTAGACTGGTGTACACATGGAATAAGGTATAGTACCAGAATAGGCTAGTGTACACATGGGAGAAGGTATTGTACAAACTAGGCTGGCGTGTACACAATGAACAAGGTATAGTACCAGAGTAAACTAGTGTACACACATAACAAGGTACAGTACCAGAGTAGGCTAGTGTACACATGGAACACGGTACTGTACAAGACTAGGCTGGTGTGTACACATATAACAAAGTATAGTACCAGAGTACGTTAGTATCCACACACGGAACGAGGTTTACCAAGAAAAACGCGGTGATCACACATAACGTGTACATGCTATGTGTGTACCTACTCAGAGAACGTGGTGTACACAAGTATGAAACTGCTCCAGGACAGCACCACCTCCTCCAGCGGCTGAGTAGCCGCAACTGAGTGTTCCTCGCCTCTCCCAGCTCCTCCTGTGACCTGTTCCGCTCTTCAAGGCGAGGGACGGAAGGCTAGCATTGATGCTAGTAAGTTTATTTAGGTATACACAAATATAGTTACATAGATTATCATACATAGCAGCATATGTGTAGAGAACCTAGGATAACCCAAAAAAGTCAGTGACTTATTTCCATTGCTGAAGGGTCCTGGTCCGAGGAACTGGAACTGCTTACTACGTCTTCTCTTCCAAGAAGTCTGGCTTAGTTTAATATCTTTATGCACCCCTAAACCTATGGTGTGGGCGGTAGTTAAAATATTACAGAAGTTTATAATGGGTCCAGGGAGTGGGTCGCGAAGTTTTAACAGCTGAACTACTTACGGAGCCGTACCAGATACCTCTTATTCCCCAGGTGCTGTATGGTCTCTACAGGTTTAGCGCTTCTCCTTTAATGTAATAGATGTATTTGGGTACGTTTCACATCCAAGACAGTATCCCAGTATTGCATAACCCCAGCCGCTTCTACCTCAATGCAAGCGACTGAAATAGTGCAGAGTGCAACTTGAGTTTCTAATGCAGTTAAATGTCAGCAGTGAAGATCTGAAGTGAATCAGAAAAGGCTTCCACAAGTCATCATATGGAAATTAATGTTCCAATTCTTTCAATAAAAACAGTAAATTGGGACATTCATTGCCCAAATGTAATTCAAACCTTCCGTTAAGAAGCTGTAGCTGTGAAGCTAAACTGAAGAAACATTCTCTTGTTATCTCGGAGAGAACCATATACGGAAAATAGGAAAGCCTATTATCAATAAATTTAAAAAAAAATTATTTCATATTCTCTACAGTCCTATAAACAATACTTTACTGGTTCTTACGAAAATCCAGTATGATAAAAATTCTTAAATAATGGCAGCTGGGCACCCACACAGAACAAAATCAATACAGAAATACTTCGAGTTATGATACGTCAGCGTTTAGGGTTTGAAGCCGATCAGAAGAGACATTATTACATGGAGTTTACCTGGAGTTACCTGGAGAGAGTTCCGGGGGTCAACGCCCCCGCGGCTCGGTCTGTGACCAGGCCTCCTGGTGGATCAGAGCCTGATCAACCAGGCTGTTACTGCTGGCTGCACGCAAACCAACGTACGAGCCACAGCCCGGCTGGTCAGGAACCGACTTTAGGTGCTTGTCCAGTGCCAGCTTGAAGACTGCAGGGGTTGATGTGTGTGTGTCAGCGTGCCTCGTTGTGCTCCGGGTTTTCTCGTGTTTTCACGGTCGCTCTTACGTGCTAGAACTTTAATTTGTGTCATCAATCCTATACGATATATCCCTCTAGCACCTGGAACCAATCTTGGGCGGAAAACATTATATACTGAGTCAAAAAAGGAGAATTAGTGTGCACTACCTAGCAGAGTTTACTACCAGAGGGGAATCATAGGCCTGGGTGCCGTGTGAAAAAATAATAATAATTGAACTTTTCTTGTCAGAGGAAAGAAAGTCTCCCTGATAGCATTGTGTATACATAGTGTTATAGTGTATACTACAGTGGCTCCCTAGTATATAGATGATAAAGGCTAAAGTATCATTTGAAAACAGGTGAATTTGTAAATGAAGTGATAAGCCTATAGAGGCAGGTGCCAGAAGTCGCCAGAAACTTACCACAGGTCAGCTGTTTTTAATAATCTTCCTGGCCTGCTAGTGTACTCGCATATAATCTAGTGATACCAGTGAATAGCAGAATACAGTGCTGTAGTAGCAACTAACCAGTATTATAATGGTACTTAGTGGAGTGGAGTGACTTTCATTAGTTTCTTTTTCTTGAAATACCAGACGTTACTGTGAATTTCATATAACCTGTAGTTACCAGCGGTCGCAATATACACAACGAGAAGCAATTATTACTACAGAAAAAGCGTCCCTCCTCCAAAATTTCCACCAGTCAACTATAGTGATAATATAGCATTTATTGTGGTGGAGGCCAAAAAGAAAAACTAGAAAAGATAGATACAGCGATTAATAAACAAGGGTTGAGGCTCGACCGTTCGTCACTGTAGGAGTTGCCAGCAGTCACCGGTTTCTTCAACACGCAAGTTATACTTTTGTATCAATCAAATAACATATTACTCGGGTAGAATTTTCCAGTAGATCCTTCATGTGTTAGCCCAAATCACCGACCAGTATGTTTTAAATAAGTGACCCACTGATCAGATCAGACTGGCTCCGAACCCTCGACTGGACCGAACCCTCGACTGGTCGAACCTTGGCCGGTTTCAAACGGATTCGTTGGACAATAAAGCAGACTGTAAACGGATGGGGTTGTAGGCGCCCTTATAAACACAAACAATAAATATAAAACAAACTCCAGGAGCGTACTCCGGTAAGCTGTCCTGATATAAAAGTACAGTTAGAAATAGAAATACAGATAGCTAGAGCTTTACTTAAAGAGGTTATTAATAGAGTATTCAAGAGGTTGCTAGTAGAATTACAGTAAATCAACCATTCAATCAAATCATTATGAAGCTGTGTGTAGTCTGCAATAAATCAAACAAACGGGCTTCCACAGAAAACAGAGGGGTTACAATATCACGGTGTTAGGATTTATATAGGGAACTCTGCTCTCAACATATTTAACTTGTATGCTCCTGCTGATAAATTTAATTACTTGGAGCTCCCAACTTGTGCTCATTCTGAGCCTACTCTTATTATTGGCGATTACAATGCGAGACACAAAAGCATTGGAAACTCACAGTTTGGTAATCGTAATGGTAATCAACTGTTGTCACTCTTAAACAGTCATGATAATGTCAAAATTGTAGGTGATCTTGAACCCACACATATCTATGGAGGCGTCCTTGATCTGTGCCTGGGCTTCAACATTACTTCTGCCAGCTGTGAGTCTTCCATTGTAACAGATATAGTGTCTGATCATTTCCCTAGGCTAACCTCACTAGATATTTGTAATACTATCCTTCCTGGTGGGATATTCAAACGGAAACGTTTTAATGTTCCCACTCATCAGCATGATGACTTTGTTGCACATGTGACTGACTGGTATAATTCCTATGAGTGTTCCTCTGTAGAGACCTTTAACAATGATCTTGTGAGCAGTATTCAGAACTACTTAGAGCCGCCACTGAAACCTCTTGGTACTCTAAACCCAACAAACTTCCATAATAATCATACCTCCTTCAAAAACCATACTTATTACAATGATTCTAAACTTCGTACACTGAAACGTACTGCTCGCAGACTAGGCCTAGCCTATAGAAAACATCGTACCCCTGGAATGCTGAGGCTCTTCCAAACTGCCCTTGCTGCTGCCAGAGAGCGTATGACAGAGCTGCGGCAAACAGACTATCTTGCTCCTGGGGGATTTCAACTTAAGGCACCTAAAATGGAGGAATATAGCAAATAATATTGTTGCAGAAATAACACCAGGAGGCAGCTCTGATGAAAACTCACACTCACGCGAGCTTTTAAATCTCTGCACAAAATTCAATTTAAACCAGCAAATAATAGAGCCTACTAGACTGGAGAATACACTAGACCTCATCTTCACTAACAATGATGATCTGATAAGAAATATCACCATATCAAAAACAATATACTCAGATCACAACATAATTGAGGTTCAGTCATGTATGCGCGGAGCCCCAGACCGACATAAGGAGATTAGTCACGAGGGAGCATTCACCAAATTCAACTTCAATAACAAAAACATAAAGTGGGACCAAGTAAACCAAGTCCTAACCGATATAAGCTGGGAAGATATACTAAGCAACACAGACCCCAACTTATGCCTAGAACAGATTAACTCGGTAGCACTCGATGTATGCACAAGGCTTATTCCTCTAAGAAAAAGGAGGAGTAGATGTAAAACAGAAAGAGACAGGCGCTCCCTTTACAGGCGACGGAAAAGAATAACAGAGCGGCTAAAAGAGGTCAATATATCTGAAATGCGTAGGGAGACACTGGTCAGAGAAATAGCAAGCATCGAACTTAAGCTAAAAGAATCCTTTAGGAGTCAGGAATCGCGGGAAGAACTAAAAGCCATAAATGAAATCGAAAGAAACCCAAAGTATTTCTTCTCCTATGCCAAATCAAAATCGAGAACAACGTCCAGTATTGGGCCCCTACTTAAACAAGATGGGTCCTACACAGATGACAACAAGGAAATGAGTGAGCTACTCAAGTCCCAATATGACTCAGTTTTTAGCAAGCCGCTAACCAGACTGAGAGTCGAAGATCAAAATGAATTTTTTATGAGAGAGCCACAAAATTTGATTAACACAAGCCTATCCGATGTTATCCTGACGCCAAATGACTTCGAACAGGCGATAAATGACATGCCCATGCACTCTGCCCCAGGGCCAGACTCATGGAACTCTGTGTTCATCAAGAACTGCAAGAAGCCCCTATCACTAGCCTTTTCCATCCTATGGAGAGGGAGCATGGACACGGGGGTCGTCCCACAGTTACTAAAAACAACAGACATAGCCCCACTCCACAAAGGGGGCAGTAAAGCAACAGCAAAGAACTACAGACCAATAGCACTAACATCCCATATCATAAAAATCTTTGAAAGGGTCCTAAGAAGCAAGATCACCACGCATCTAGAAACCCATCAGTTACACAACCCAGGGCAACATGGGTTTAGAACAGGTCGCTCCTGTCTGTCTCAACTATTGGACCACTACGACAAGGTCCTAAATGCACTAGAAGACAAAAAGAATGCAGATGTAATATATACAGACTTTGCAAAAGCCTTCGACAAGTGTGACCATGGCGTAATAGCGCACAAAATGCGTGCTAAAGGAATAACAGGAAAAGTCGGTCGATGGATCTATAATTTCCTCACTAACAGAACACAGAGAGTAGTCGTCAACAGAGTAAAGTCCGAGGCAGCTACGGTGAAAAGCTCTGTTCCACAAGGCACAGTACTCGCTCCCATCTTGTTCCTCATCCTTATATCCGACATAGACAAGGATGTCAGCCACAGCACCGTGTCTTCCTTTGCAGATGACACCCGAATCTGCATGACAGTGTCTTCCATTGCAGACACTGCAAAGCTCCAGGCAGACGTCAACCAAATCTTTCAGTGGGCTGCAGAAAACAATATGAAGTTCAACGATGAGAAATTTCAATTACTCAGATATGGTAAACATGAGGAAATTAAATCTTCATCAGAGTACAAAACAAATTCTGGCCACAAAATAGAGCGAAACACCAACGTCAAAGACCTGGGAGTGATCATGTCGGAGGATCTCACCTTCAAGGACCATAACATTGTATCAATCGCATCTGCTAGAAAAATGACAGGATGGATAATGAGAACCTTCAAAACTAGGGAGGCCAAGCCCATGATGACACTCTTCAGGTCACTTGTTCTATCTAGGCTGGAATATTGCTGCACACTAACAGCACCTTTCAAGGCAGGTGAAATTGCCGACCTAGAAAATGTACAGAGAACTTTCACGGCGCGCATAACGGAGATAAAACACCTCAATTATTGGGAGCGCTTGAGGTTCCTAAACCTGTATTCCCTGGAACGCAGGAGGGAGAGATACATGATTATATACACCTGGAAAATCCTAGAGGGACTAGTACCGAACTTGCACACGAAAATCACCCACTACGAAAGCAAAAGACTTGGCAGACGATGCACCATCCCCCCAATGAAAAGCAGGGGTGTCACTAGCACGTTAAGAGACCATACAATAAGTGTCAGGGGCCCGAGACTGTTCAACTGCCTCCCAGCACACATAAGGGGGATTACCAACAGACCCCTGGCAGTCTTCAAGCTGGCACTGGACAAGCACCTAAAGTCAGTTCCGGATCAGCCGGGCTGTGGCTCGTATGTTGGTTTGCGTGCAGCCAGCAGCAACAGCCTGGTTGATCAGGCTCTGATCCACCAGGAGGCCTGGTCTCAGACCGGGCCGCGGGGGCGTTGACCCCCGGAACTCTCTCCAGGTAAACTCCAGTCAAGGGTCCGGACCAGTCGATGATTGCAACATTCCTTTCACTAATTATGAACTTGATGCAGCGCTAACTAAGGGCAACTCCACGTCGCCTGGTGAGGATGGTATTATTTACAACATACTCAGATTGCTGTGTCGAGTACCAGGTAATCCATTACTTGAATTATATAACATGAGCTATGTAACTGGGGAGCTCCCTCAATCTTAGACCAACAGCCTCATCATTCCAATTCCTAAGCCCAATCAACAAAATGCATTTCGCCCAATATCTCTTACTAGCTGCTTGTGTAAAACATTTGAGAGAATGATTCTTAATCGTCTCATGTACAGAATCAAACAATTTTTGTCTCCCCGGTTACATGGTTTCATGCATTGAAGGAGCGTGCATCATTGCATAGCCACCTTTCTCACCCTGCACACTGACAGCTCCTACACTACCTTCCTTGACCTTAAATCTGCTTTCGATGTAGCCAACCGACATGTAATAATTAGTGAACTTGCCAGAATGGATGTTGGAGGATGGCTTCTCCGCTGGATTAAAGGCTACCTGTCCAACAGAAAATCGTCTGTGTTGTTCCAGGGACATAGAAGTGTAACTAAAGACTTTGAATTAGGAACCCCACAGGGAGGTGTGCTCAGTCCCACACTGTTCAATATTCTAATTAATGCATTACTTAATGCTATGCCTAGTCAGCTCCATAATTATGTGATTAGTTTTGCTGATGATATAATGATTCACACCACCGGATTCTCCAACACCCAAAACATTCTTAATCATGTACTAGCCTCGTGTCAGGACCTGGGGTTGATAATCTCTACTGATAAAACAAAGATACTCAATAGGCGTCCTCCTCGACAGAGAGGCACAGTTCGTCAGATCCAATTGCATGATGGGTCTCTTCTAGAATATGTAAGCAGATACAGGTATCTAGGCTTTGAGGTTCCACTACTTGGACCTGTTGTAACAAGACTTTGTCGCCAATACAAAGAACGACTAAGAGCACTTAGAGTTGTGGCAGGGCTTCACCCCAGGTATGGTGCTAATGTTAAAATTGTGAAAATGATGTATCTTGCTTATATTAGATCATTGGTTGATTATGCTGCGCCACTACTTGCTCTTGTGTCTGACTGGAAGCTTGGAGGGCTGGAAAAACTGCAGAACGAAGCAATGAGGATCATCCTAGGATGCCCTCGTACTGCCAAAATTTTAAATATGTAAAAAGAACTTGATATTCCAAGCATCAGAGATCGTGTTACTGAAAGAAATATCCTAATTGGGGTTAATATGCTCAGGCAAGCTCATTCAAACCCCTCCACCGAAGCCCTCCAAACTTTCCTCAGCACTGGTGAACGCTCCTCCAGATGGATCGAAAAGACTGGAACCGACCTCCGCATGAATCAGATACATGATCTATGTCAAGTAAGGCAACAGCGGCACTTCTCCGCTCCATGGAATATTACCCCATTCCAAACTACCATTCCTCCATTTCCCCCCAAACTACTTCTTAAATCACAACCAAAACTTCGCCTTGAAGCCAAACATGAGGCCTTAAGCTGTATTGATAACTTAGTCACACAGCACACACTCTCGCAAATTATTTACGTTGATGGTTCTGTTCACCAATCCACTGGTGCAGCTGGTAGTGCTGCTGTTGTCGTACAGAGTGATGGCTCTCTTAAAGAAATTGGAGCACGCATCAATAATTGGGCCTCTACCCTTCAGACAGAAGTGTTTGCCATACTCCTTGCACTGAAATGCATCTATGTATCAAAGATTGACAGTTTAATTGTAACTGATTCTCTGTCATCCATAAATGCTCTCAACTCATTAAGCATAAATTGTGGCATGCTTGTGTCAGAAGCCAGACACAGGTATGGTAGGATTGTGGACAGTGGAGTCAGAGTGCACATGCTGTGGATTCCATCTCACATTGGTCTTCAGATGCATGATAGAACTGATAAATTGGCTAAGCTGTATGCTTTCAAAGAGGGAGTAGATTACAATCTTGGCTTGTCAGGTAGTAGTTTGAGAACAATAATACGAAAAGAACTTCAGCTGAATTTTATGGACTTAAGGCTCAGAGAGATTGTCACCAGTGAGTCCATCTATCATCATTCTATCATGCAGGAGGAGCCACATGTCTATGGTGCATCCAACAAAATAAGCAGACTCTTGGATGTCACTACCGCCCGGCTCCGGCTGGGTTACAAGTATCTTTGGCAGGTTAAATCACCACCACCAGATGTAGACCAAACGAAATGTAAACTTTGCCAGATGGATTATTGTCACACCCTGCGTCATTATGTACTGGAGTGCGATAAAATTAATGAATTTAGAAACAACTCACTCAGAAGTGTTCAAGAAATGGCTAAGTATTTTATCCACAGTGGTATATTACAGACCATTCTGGAGAAATACCCTGACTTTGCTAGCTGTAAATAAAGCATTACCACATATGTGCATGTGTGTGTGTGTGTGTGTGTGTGTGTGTGTGTATACTCACCTAATTGTACTCACCTAATTGTGGTTGCAGGGGTCGAGACTCAGCTCCTGGCCCCGCCTCTTCACTGATCGCTACTGGATCCTCTCTCTCTCTGCTTCCTGAGCTTTGTCATACCTCTTCTTAAAACTATGTATGGTTCCTGCCTCCACTACTTCACTTGCTAGGCTATTCCACTTGCTGACAACTCTATGACTGAAGAAATACTTCCTAACGTCCCTGTGACTCATCTGAGTCTTCAGCTTCCAGTTGTGACCTCTTGTCCCTGTGTCCCCTCTCTGGAACATCCTATCTCTGTCCACCTTGTGTGTGTGTGTGTGTGTGTGTGTGTGTGTGTGTGTGTTTGAGTGTAGTTGTGTGTGTTTTGTGTGTGTGTGTGTGTGTGTGTGTGTGTGTGTGTGTGTGTGTGTGTGTGTGTGTGTGTGTACTCACCTAGTTGTACTCACCTAGTTGAGGTTGCGGGGGTCGAGTCCGAGCTCCTGGCCCCGCCTCTTCACTGATCGCTACTAGGTCACTCTCCCTGAGCCGTGAGCTTTATCATACCTCTGCTTAAAGCTATGTATGGATCCTGCCTCCACTACATCGCTTCCCAAACTATTCCACTTACTGACTACTCTGTGGCTGAAGAAATACTTCCTAACATCCCTGTGATTCATCTGTGTCTTCAGCTTCCAACTGTGTCCCCTTGTTACTGTGTCCAATCTCTGGAACATCCTGTCTTTGTCCACCTTGTCAATTCCTCTCAGTATTTTGTATGTCGTTATCATGTCCCCCCTATCTCTCCTGTCCTCCAGTGTCGTCAGGTTGATTTCCCTTAACCTCTCCTCGTAGGACATACCTCTTAGCTCTGGGACTAGTCTTGTTGCAAACCTTTGCACTTTCTCTAGTTTCTTCACGTGCTTGGCTAGGTGTGGGTTCCAAACTGGTGCCGCATACTCCAATATGGGCCTAACATACACGGTGTACAGGGTCCTGAATGATTCCTTATTAAGATGTCGGAATGGTGTTCTGAGGTTTGCTAGGCGCCCATATGCTGCAGCAGTTATTTGGTTGATGTGCGCTTCAGGAGATGTGCCTCGTGTTATACTCACCCCAAGATCTTTTTCCTTGAGTGAGGTTTGTAGTCTCTGACCCCCTAGACTGTACTCCGTCTGCGGCCTTCTTTGCCCTTCCCCAATCTTCATGACTTTGCACTTGGTGGGATTGAACTCCAGGAGCCAATTGCTGGACCAGGTCTGCAGCCTGTCCAGATCCCTTTGTAGTTCTGCCTGGTCTTCGATCGAGTGTATTCTTCTCATCAACTTCACGTCATCTGCAAACAGGGACACCTCAGAGTCTATTCCTTCCGTCATGTCGTTCACAAATACCAGAAACAGCACTGGTCCTAGGACTGACCCCTGCGGGACCCCGCTGGTCACAGGTGCCCACTCTGACACCTCGCCACGTACCATGACTCGCTGCTGTCTTCCTGACAAGTATTCCCTGATCCATTGTAGTGCCTTCCCTGTTATCCCTGCTTGGTCCTCCAGTTTTTGCACCAATCTCTTGTGTGGAACTGTGTCAAACGCCTTCTTGCAGTCCAAGAAAATGCAATCCACCCACCCCTCTCTCTCTTGTCTTACTGCTGTCACCATGTCATAGAACTCCAGTAGGTTTGTGACACAGGATTTCCCGTCCCTGAAACCATGTTGGCTGCTGTTGATGAGATCATTCCTTTCTAGGTGTTCCACCACTCTTCTCCTGATAATCTTCTCCATGATTTTGCATACTATACATGTCAGTGACACTGGTCTGTAGTTTAATGCTTCATGTCTGTCTCCTTTTTTAAAGATTGGGACTACATTTGCTGTCTTCCATGCCTCAGGCAATCTCCCTGTTTCGATAGATGTATTGAATATTGTTGTTAGGGGTACACATAGCGCCTCTGCTCCCTCTCTCAATACCCATGGGGAGATGTTATCTGGCCCCATTGCCTTTGAGGTATCTAGCTCACTCAGAAGCCTCTTCACTTCTTCCTCGGTTGTGTGCACTGTGTCCAGCACTTGGTGGTGTGCCCCACCTCTCCGTCTTTCTGGAATCCCTTCTGTCTCCTCTGTGAACACTTCTTTGAATCTCTTATTGAGTTCTTCACATACTTCACAGTCATTTCTTGTTGTCTCTCCTCCTTCCTTCCTTAGCCTGATTACCTGGTCCTTGACTGTTGTTTTCCTCCTGATGTGGCTGTACAACAGTTTCGGGTCAGATTTGGCTTTCGCTGCTATGTCATTTTCATATTGTCTTTGGGCCTCCCTTCTTATCTGTGCATATTCGTTTCTGGCTCTACGACTGTTCTCCTTATTCTCCTGGGTCCTTTGCCTTCTATATTTCTTCCATTCCCTAGCACACTTGGTTTTTTACCTCCCTGCACCTTTGGGTAAACCATGGGCTCATCCTGGCTTTTTCATTAATCCTGTTACCCTTGGGTACAAACCTCTCCTCAGCCTCCTTGCATTTTGTTGCTACATATTCCATCATCTCATTAACTGGCTTCTCTGCCAGTTCTCTGTCCCACTGAACCCCGTTCAGGTAGTTCCTCATTCCTGTGTAGTCCCCTTTCTTGTAGTTTGGCTTCATTCGTCCTGGCCTTCCTGCTTCTCCCTCCACTTGTAGCTCTACTGTGTATTCGAAGCTTAAAACCACATGGTCACTGGCCCCAAGGGGTCTTTCATATGTGATGTCCTCGATATCTGCACTACTGAAGGTGAATACTAAGTCCAGCCTTGCTGGTTCATCCTCTCCTCTCTCTCTTGTAGTGTCCCTTACGTGTTGGTACATGAAGTTCTCCAGTACCACCTCCATCATCTTAGCCCTCCATGTATCTTGGCCCCCATGTGGGTCCAAGTTCTCCCAATCGATCTCCTTGTGGTTAAAGTCACCCATGATCAGGAGCTTTGCCCTGCATGCATGAGCTCTTCTGGCCATTCTAGCCAGTGTGTCAACCATCGCTCTATTGCTCTCGTCGTACTCTTGCCTTGGCCTCCTGCTGTTCTGTGGTGGGTTATACATCACTGCTATTACCACCTTGGGACCTCCAGAGTGAAGTGTTCCCACTATGTAATCACTGTGTGTGTGTGTGTGTGTGTGTGTGTGTGTGTGTGTGTGTGTGTGTGTGTGTGCACTCACCTAGTTGAGATTGCAGGGGTCGATTCCAAGCTCCTGTGTGTGTGTGTGCGTGTGTGTTTGTGTGTGTGTTTGTGTGTGCGTGTGTATGTGTATGAGTGTGTGTACTCACCTACTCACCTATTTGTGGTTGCAGGGGTCGAGTCACAGCTCCTGGCCCCGCCTCTTCGCTGATTGCTACTAGGTCCTCTCTCTCCCTGCCCCATGAGCTCTATCATACCTCGCCTTAAAACTATGCATGGTTCCTGCCTCCACTACATCACTTTCTAGTCTATTCCATGGCCTGACTACTCTATGACTGAAGAAATACTTCCTAACATCCCTTTGATTCATCTGAGTCTTCAACTTCCAATTGTGACCTCTTGTGTCTGTGTCCCATCTCTGGAACATCCCGTCTTTGTCCACCTCGTCTATTCCGCGCAGTATTTTATATGTCGTTATCATGTCTCCCCTGACCCTCCTGTCCTCCAGTGTCGTCAGGCCGATTTCCCTCAACCTTTCTTCATAGGACAATCCCCGTAGCTCTGGGACTAGTCTTGTTGCAAACCTTTGCACTTTCTCTAATTTCTTGACGTGCTTGACTAGGTGTGGATTCCAAACTGGTGCTGCATACTCCAGTATGGGCCTGACGTAGATGGTATACAGAGTCTTAAACGAATCCTTACTGAGGTATCGGAACGCTATCCGTAGGTTTGCCAGGCGCCCGTATGCTGCAGCAGTTATCTGATTGATGTGCGCCTCAGGAGATATGCTCGGTGTTATACTCACCTCCTTGAGTGAGGTTTGCAGTCTTTGGCCATCTAAACTATATTGTGTCTGCGGTCTTCTTTGCCCTTCCCCAATCTTCATGACTTTGCATTTGGCAGGGTTAAATTCAAGGAGCCAGTTGCTGGACCAGGCTTGTAGCCTGTCCAGGTCTCTTTGTAGTCCTGCCTGATCCTCGTCCGATTTGATTCTTCTCATTAACTTCACATCATCTGCAAACAAGGACACTTCTGAGTCTATCCCTTCCGTTATGTCGTTCACATATACCAAGAACAGCACAGGTCCTAGGACTGACCCCTGTGGAACCCCGCTTGTCACAGGCGCCCACTCTGACACCTCGTCGCGTACCATGACTCGTTGTTGCCTCCCTGTCAGATATTCTCTGATCCATTGCAGTGCCTTTCCTGTTATGTGTGCCTGGTCCTCTAGCTTTTGCAGTAACCTCTTGTGAGGAACTGTGTCGAAGGCCTTCTTGCAGTCCAAAAATATGCAGTCGATCCACCCCTCTCTCTCTTGTCTTACTTCTGTCACCTTGTCATAAAACTCTAGTAGGATTGTGACACAGGATTTTCCTTCCCTGAAATCGTGCTGGTTGTCAATTATACACTTGTTTCTTTCCAGGTGCCCCACCACTCTCCTCCTGATGATCTTCTCCATGACCTTGCATACTATACACGTTAGTGATACAGGTCTGTAGTTTAGTGCCTCATGTCTGTCTCCCTTTTTAAAAATTGGGACTACATTTGCCATTTTCCATACCTCAGGGAGTTGCCCAGTTTCAAATGATGCGTTGAAGATCTTTGTTAATGGCTCACACAATATCTCTGCTCCCTCTTTAAGGACCCATGGAGAGATGTTGTCTGGTCCCACCGCCTTTGAGGTGTCAAGTTCGCATAGCAGCTTCTTCACCTCCTCCTTGGTTATGTGTACCTCATCCAGCACTTGCTGGTGTGCCCCCCTGTTCTGATTTCTTGGAGTCCTACTGGTTTCCACTGTAAATACCTCTTTAAATCTTGTGTTGAGCTCCTGACAAACCTCTCGGTCGTTTCTTGTGAATTCCCCATCACCCTTCCTCAGTCTGATTACCTGGTCCTTGACTGTTGTTTTCCTCCTGATGTGGCTGTACAACAGCTTCGGGTCAGTCTTTACTTTTGATGCTATGTCATTTTCATATTGTCTCTGAGCCTCCCTTCTTATCTGTGCATATTCGTTTCTGGCTCTTCGGCTGATTTCTTTATTTTCCTGAGTTCTCTGTCTTCTGTACCTTTTCCATTCTCTAGTACACCTAGTTTTTGCCTCCCTACACCTTTGGGTGAACCAAGGACTCGTTATGTTCTTCCCATTATTTCTGTTTCCCTTGGGAACAAACCTCTCCTCTGCCTCCTTGCATTTTGTTGCTACATAGTCCATCATTTCTTGTACTGGTTTTCCTGTCAATTCCCTCTCCCACTGAATGTGTGTGTGTGTATGAGTTTGTGTATGTGTGTGTGTGTGTGTGTGTGTGTGTGTGTGTGTGTGTGTGTGTGTGTGTGTGTGTGTGTGTGTGTGTGTGTGTGTGTGTGTGTGTGTGTGTGTGTGTGTGTGTGTGTGTGTGTGTGTGTGTGTGTGTGTGACTCAACAATCAATATTTGCACCAATAACTCACTACAGTTGTGACCGGGTGTGGAAGTGTGAATTGCTCATTACTCTAAAATTTGTTCATGATTGTAGCCATGTATAAACGCAAGTAACCATTCTTACAGTATTCATTACCTTTGTAACTTGTGAGTTCATTACCTTGTACCTAGTTCAGCCATCAAAACTTTGGGGCCTAGTCCCTGGACCCATTGTGTACCTCTATAATCTGTTAATACCTTTGTAACTTGTCATGATTGTGACTAGACCTACCTGGAGTTCATTACCTTTGTAAATTGTGAATTCATTACCTCTGTAACTTGCTCAGCCATCAAAACTTTGAGGCCCAGTCCCTGGACCCATTATGTACCTCTGTAATCTTTTGACTACCGCCTACAGGATGGGTATGGGGTGCATAATAAACATATTAAACTTAACCGCTTTGTCTCACGCTTCCTGCCAATGGAAACTAATGGCTGGTGTGAGCAAGCAATTAATATTAACAGGTTCAAGCATTATGTGGTCATGGCCAGGGTCTGAAATTATCTTCCACGACGCAGGAAGTGTCTTCTGGTTTTGAGTTATAAGAGAACAGTGAAAGGGACTATGGAGGAGAAGAGGAAGAAGAAGAAGAAAGAAGAATACCGCAATGTTCAGTTCACTTATTAATTAATTACCTCTTGACTAAAAGTATCCTTGATAATCTACCTTGATGCCGGGACTCCACACATATGTGTTGTCTGGTCAATGGTTAGACTGTGTTGACACTTATTTTTTTTGCATGTGTGTGCACTCACATTTGCGGTTGCAGGGGTCGAGTTACAGCTCCTGGCCCCGCCTCTTCGCTGGTCGCTACTAGATCTACTCTCTCCCTGCTCCATGAGCTTTATCATACCTCTTCTTAAAGCCATGTATAGATCCTGCCTCCACTACATCACTCCGGATTGTGTGTATGTATACTCATCTATATGTAATTGCATGGGTCGAATCCTAGCTCCTGGTTCCACCTTTCAACTTGAATTATAACGCAGAGTGTTCCAGTGTGTTAGTGAGTTCCTGAATGATAAACGGCAAAAACTAACAGTAAGGAATGAGACAGACTGAGAGTAGTTTACTTTTAGTTTAATATCTTTATTATGCACACCATACCCATCCTGTGGGCGGTAGTCAGAAGATTACAGAGGTACATAATGGGTCCAGGGACTTTACTCCAAAGTTTTGATAGCTGAACAAGTTACAAAGGTAATGAACTAGATCTGGTCACAATCATGACCAAGTTACAAAGGTAATGAGCTAAAGGTAGAGCTGGCCACAATCATGACAAGTTACAAAGGTAATGAATAACAAACACGTCCATACATGGTTACAATCATGAACAAATTACAGAGTAATGAGCAATTAACAAACATTGTAGGGAATTCATCCATTGCCCCAACAACAGATATTGTTAGGTGCCTGTCCCTCCTCGGCAGGACAGCCAGACAGCCATTGCAAACAGCAGCAGGTTGCGCCAGGATCTTCTGCTTGCAGGAGCACCATCGACCCTCCCTAAGAGGTCCAAGAGGTCAGCGACTCCGCTAGCAGGCCGAGGGAGAGCTGCCCTGGGGACGTGTGAACGTCCTGGTGGACGCCAAGTTGATTGTAGATCCCAGGCCCTCTGTAAAGGTGAAGGTTCAGCAGCTGTCACCCATGTCTGCTGGGAGGGGCTGTTGGTTGTTCCCACCTGGAGCCCTCCAGGTGCCCAGACATCCACCGTGTGCACGGATGTTGAAGCTTGAGGAACTGAGTGTACACTGCCTGTGGCAAACCTGACAGGCGCCTCGCGGTCGAACCCCACGGCGCTGTCCCTGCAGTGTCATCGCTGACGTGGGCTGGGAGGGAAAAAGTATCCACTACAGTTGGGGTAGCGCTGGGAGTTTGGTGGTGGGTGAGGCGGGGGCGTTGAATGGTTGAGTCGTAAGAGTGTGAGAGTAATGAGTGGGATTTCGCGGGGTTCATTACTAGGGCCACTACTGTTCTAATATACGTGAATGACCTACCACCGTTTGCTGATGATGCAAAACAAATGAGAAGAAGAAGAACATGAGAAGATAGTGATATCTTCCAGAGAGGCCTCAATAGGCTGCAGATAGGAAGGAACACAAATGGAAACTGAAAATACAGATGAGCACTAAGGAGGAAACGAAGTATTTCTTTAGTCTCAAGGCGACTGAAAAGTGGTTTGAATTGGATGAGGCAGTGGTAGAAGCGACGCTCCACTATTTCAAGAATAAATCTGATACGGCCCACGAGTCAGTGTTGACGGCAGCCGACCAGTTAGTTTTTCTCTTACATAAGCCTTCAGGAATAATGATAAAGTTGATAACCTAGCTAAGAAGCATTAAATATAGATTATTATTATTATAATCAAAAAGAAGCGCTAAGCCACAAGGGCTATACAGCATCCTATTAAATACAGAGAATGTCGAATACAATTTTGGTTTCTCGAATAGAAATTTAAACAAAATATTGTCAGAAAAGAACTAGAAAACGATATGAAAGAAGGCAGAACAGTGCAAATAGGAACTAACACATCAATTGACAGCCATAATGAAATGTATCAAAGTAAGCATATTTATGGAGAAAGTAATCAGGCCAGTAGATTGCAAGATGTTATTATTGTTAGACTAAGGCTAGGTTCTAAGTATCGCTGGCAGTATGGTTTGTATAGAGATGCAAAATGCAAAGTGTGTGGAGACAGTGCTGGAATGCTGTTTCTTGGAGAGCTCAAGTAAGTTTATTTAGGTATAGGTACACACAAATACAGTTACACAAATTATCCTACATAGTAACATATGTGTAGATAACCTAGGATAACTCAAAAAAGTCAGACAGACTTATTTCCCAAGCATTCAACCTTTCAGAGACACCTTCATGGATATCCTACAGGATATGCCTAACACTTCACTGTTAGTGATAAAATATCTGAAGTCTTGAGGCTATACCCCCCATTTTGCGTCTACTGCCCCCCAGAGGATGGATATGGGGTGCATAATAAAGGTATTAAACTAACGAGTGCATTGCCAACCGAGATACCTGTGGCTTCTATTTACAAAATATATAAACGGGTCAGCCATATGATTAAGACTCTTGTCCTGTTTCCTGGCGAATATTATAACAAATTATATTCACAAAGAGACTTATTTTACTCCCTGTCCCTTTCCTTTCATGGTCCAGCTTCGGGCAGTGTCTCTTAGGTACACCGGGAAGCAGGGTTCGATAAGGCGTAACCTGAAGTATGTGTAACAGTTGGGTATATTTATTGATAAAAAGTTTCGCTTACACGGTAGGTGTCTTTTCTTTGTCAAATACGGAGGCAGCAGGTACAGTAGTGAAATAAAGATGTGTGATCAGTCCATCAACCCTTGAGATAAAGTATTTGAGGTGGTCAGTCCCTCAGCCTGGAGAAGAGATCAGCTCCATAGAGCTGCTGTACCTGCTGCCTCCTTATTTGACAGAAGAAACCTACTGTGTAGGCGAAAGGTTTCATCAATAAAGATACCCAACTGTTGCACAAGTGTCATAATCTTCATTTATTATTATTATTATAATAAAAAAGAAGCGCTAAGCCACAAGGGCTATACAGTGTCATAATCTTCAACTTGTCGGTATTTCACACCATTTTCAATATAAGGCGTAAGCTGTCAGTGGCCCATTACAACCCCAACAAGAATGAGAAGCAGTAGCAACTTGACAGCTTGTAAAGATGGCTTTAAATAGACTACAAGAAGAAGCTGGTGCAGCAGGTATGATACACGTGTTCTGCAATAACTTACAGTATTGTGCATGCTTTTGTCGCAGCGGAGAGAATGGAGAACTAGTGTAAGATATGCTCCAACGTTAGTTATGTAACTAAAATTGACACGTAACCATGACACTGAGATAGTTCTCTTGACGTTAAGATTTGTTGGGATTTTTAATCCGGGGTTACCCGGGGTAGGGAGGGTTAGCCACCAAGGATAACCTGAGTTAGGGAGGGCTAGCTACCCAGGATAACCTGGGTTAGGGAGGGCTAGCCACCCAGGATAACCCAGGGTAGGGAGGGCTAGCCACCCACGATAACCTGGGTTAGGGAGGGCTAGCCACCCAGGATAACCCGGGGTAGGGAGGGCTAGCCACCCAGGATAACCTGAGTTAGGGAGGGCTAGCCACCCAGGATAACCTGGGTTAGGGAGGGCTAGCCACCCAGGATAACCCAGGGTAGGGAGGGCTAGCCACCCAGGATAACCCAGGGTAGGGAGGGCTAGCCACCCAGGATAGCCCAGGGTTGGGAGGGCTTTGCCACCCAGGATAACCCGGGGTAGGGAGAGCTAGCCACCCAGGATAACCTGGGCTAGGGAGGGCTAGCCACCCAGGATAGGGAGGGCTATCCACCCAGGATAACCCAGGGTAGGGAGGGCTAGCCACCCAGGGTAACCTGGGGTAGGGAGAGTTAGTCACCCAGGATAACCCAAGAAAGTCACTGCATCATCAAGGACTGTCTGTCTTATTTCCAAAGTGCTCTTTTAATCTTGCTCGAAATGCACATGCATGCTAGTGGATTTTTTGTGCTTAACAGTATTTTATTACATGTAAACTACATTTTTGTACTTCATAAAGAAAAATAAATTGTTTGTTCCCCTGGATGCGACCCACAACAGTCAACTAAGACTTAAGTACCTACTTACTGTTAGGTGAACAGGGACAGCAGGTTTAAGGTGACACACCCAGGTACCTACTTTTAGGTGAACAGGAACATCAGGTACATATATGGTGACTAACACCCAGGTACCTGCTTACTGCTAGGTGAACACGGACAGCAGGTGTAAGGAAACATGCCCAACATTTCCACCCGTGCCAGGGATTGAACCACGGACACTGTGTGAGGCGAGTGCATTGCCTACCAAGCCATGAGGTTCATTGTTTTTACTATGGTTACATTAAGCATGTGACTATCGTAGATATAAATTGGTGGTAAATTATGAAGACAACTTAGAATAACTCAATAAAGTCAAATTGTAATTCAGAGTCCTTAGATTGAAACTTCAGTGGAAAGTTTTGAATAAATTATACCTGGGATAATTTTAAATTTTGTTTTGCACTATATGTATTTTATTTGCATGCTAGATGCATTTTGGAAAACTTTGTTATTGGAGAAGGCTTATCTGGTTGCTCAAAGATTCGTTTTTTTCCCCAGTGTATATATTTAGCTTTCTTCATCACACTGTAGAGAAAATGTGTTGATATATACAGTGGCCACAAAAAAATCTATACGTTAATCATTTTTGGACAATAAAACGAAAAAATGCATTTTATTTTCACCCTTTAGCTTCCAACTAGTACTTGGTCATGTTACCCTTTTTCTTTATCACCTTCTAAAGTCGCCTGTGCATCGAAGTGACGAGGGTGGAGAAGAAGGAGGCATCCATCTTGATCCAAAGCTTCTTCAGTGCCTCCTGCAGGTCTGTGATGTTTGTGGGTTGAGCTTTTGCAATCTCATTTTCCATCACATGCCAGGCATTCTCGATAGGATTTAGGTCAGGGAAATTGCCTGGCCACTCCAAAACACTGATGTTATTCTCTTTGAGAAACTTTTGCACTGCTATTGACTTATGAGCAGGGGCACCATCATGAATAAAAAAATCACACTCGTGAATGTACCAAAATGTCAGCATATGGTCCCTTAACACCTCAATATAATTACTTCCCTTCATTGTATGTTCTTAGGAAGGAGGTATAGTCCACCCCTGCCCTTATAACCACTAAAAGCACCCCAGACCATAACAGTGTCAGGGTGCTTCACTGTCCTCACAGTGTACCGCAGGTCATAATGGGACACACCATTGGGACAACGGATGGTCTTGGAGCCGCTCCTGACAAGCCTGAAAGTACTCTCATTGCAGAACATCACCTTCTGCCACTAGTCTGAGGTCCACTCCTTATACTTCTTGCAGAGCTGAAGCTGTTTCTTCTTAATGGCTTCAGTTAGCATGGGTTTCTTGGCAGCACGTCGAGCAGGCATTTTCAGGTCCTTTTGCAGTCGGTGCTGAATGGTTCGCACTGTGATGTCTTTCAAGAGTGCAGGATGCTTTTTCTTGAGGTCTCTGGGCTGTTATGGCAGGATCTGATAACACTTCCCTCTTCAGGATCTTGTCTGTGCAAAGAGAAGTCTTTTTGGGGATCCTAGAGCCCAATTTCCTGGGTGGTACGGTGCTTTCTTGAGGTTGTAAATTGCCATCCTAGTCACCTTCAGGTCTATGGCTATGCATATCACAGATATGCCTTGCTCTAATAGGGCAAATGCACGGGCCTTCTCTGCAATTGCAAGTTTAGTTCAACCCATTCTGACCACTTGGAGCGGAGATATAGCGTGGCAAAGTTTGTGGTTGGGTGAAAAAAAGGGGCAATGAGGAACAAAGTAGCAAACCTCCTACCTCAACGAGCTCTAGCAGAGCACTGAAGCATGGCATAATGGGGAACAATGGAGCAAGATGGGCTCCAGTACACAAAGTCATCACAAGCTCCACCCACTTTTATTATGGTGGAAACGCAAGTGAAATGTATGCACCAAAATCACGTGTATAGATTTTTTTGCGTTGTAAATGTATAGATTTTTTTGCGGCCACTGTACATGTATGTGTGTTTGTTTTTGTTTTTGTTTGTATATGTGATGGGGGATACAGTAGTTTTCAATGAAAACAGACTAGATTTGTATTCAATTTCTGTTTTTCAGCAAACCTTGTGGAAATGGACTCGGTGCCAGGAGGATATGAATTAGTCAGTCCACATCGCACTAATAAGGTGGATAGTTTGGATTTAGTAGAACTTGCAAAGGAAATCCAGAAGGTTAGTAAAGAATAAAAACTATTAATACATTGCATTATTATTATTTTATTATGTAAAAAAGTGCTAGTGGTGACTCAGAATAAAAATTATTCTGGGTCACCACTAGATAACACAGGAATTCAACCATAAATTCATGTATCCACCAGAGAGGTAAGAAAAATTACTGTACTCTACTTTTAAAGCTTTTATTTTCAGGTACCGTACTGTTATTAACTATAGTATATTGTTATATGGTAGTTTATTAATGATATGTCCAATAGTTTCATCAGTGAAGTGGACTAAGGCTGCTGTATTGAGCATTTGTCCTTGTGTGTAAGCCATCGATGCTACACCAGGTACCTCTGTGTAATGGGTCTTCATCTCAGTGGACACACTCCTCTCTATTCCACACCTTGGTATCACTGTATTTAGAAATCATAAAAACAGTGTGTATTTGTAACCTGTAATAATGTGAGCACAGTAGCTATATATCCATAAATACTGTAAGACTTTAAGAGCATTAATTACAATACAGTTTTGCTGAAACATTCTAAGGAAAAACCAATAAAGAAACCTTTTCATTATTCAACATTTTCATTCTTTTTTGCTGGTCTTGCTTTTGAGCTGTGAGTATCATGCTGATATGTCTGGCAGTTGTATTTTCATAAACCTTTCACAGCATAAAGTGCATGTAGAGGACATGAAATTTATCTTCATGAAGCATATTCATATGTATTTGCTACTTACTAAGGACTCGGGGAATATTGCATCACTTATTTTGGCAGGTAAATAATGAATATCAAACAGTTAATTAATATTTTTATTATTAGTCAAATATTTTACTCTTTTTTTTTTTATACAGTGATGTATTTTTTTATTAATGTTAAAATTTGACTACCAGTAGTCTTGCATATTAACTGTGTTACACTTGGAAAGACTTACAATGATTCTCAGTTGCAATGCATCAAGTGTCCATCATGGACAGCATAAGTTTCTTCTTAACAAAAATTAACCACACTCCATTAAAATAGTGTTGGAAAACCCATTGTTGATAAGAGTTTACTTAAGTTTGTACAGATAAGGTTTTTTTAAAGATTTTATAAAATAAAATACAAGTACAGTGGACCCCCGCATACCGTTGGCATCACATAACGATTAATCCACATACCGCTTGCTTTAATCGCAAAAATTTTGCCTCGCATACCGCTTAAAAACCCGCTCACCGCTGTTCGTCCGAGACGCGTCCAATGTGCGCCTTAGCCAGCCTCACATGTTCCGCCGGTGGCATTGTTTACCAGCCAGCCTCCGCGGTAGCATCCAAGCATACAATCGTAACATTTCGTATTATTACAGTGTTTTTGGTGATTTTATCTGGAAAATAAGTGACCATGGGCCCCAAGAAAGCTTCTAGTGCCAACCCTACAGCAATAAGGGTGAGAATTACTATAGAGATGAAGAAAAAGATCATTGATAAGTATGAAAGTGGAGTGCGTGTCTCCGAGCTGGCCAGGTTGTATAATGAACCCCAATCAACCATCGCTACTATTGGTGGTACAGCTGCTGCTGCTGCTGCTGCACTGTCAGCTGCTGCTGCTGCTGTAGCATCGTCTGCTGCTGCTGTAGCATCGTCTGCTGCTGCTGTAGCATCGTCTGCTGCTGCTGTAGCACTGTCAGCTGCTGCTGCTGCTGTAGCATCATCTGCTGCTGCTGCTGCTGTAGCATCGTCTGCTGCTGCTGCTGCTGTAGCATCGTCTGCTGCTGCTGCTGCTGCTGCTGTAGCATCGTCTGCTGCTGCTGCTGCTGTAGCATCGTCTGCTGCTGCTGTAGCACTGTTGTTGGTGTGGCTTATTGAGAATATACCAAGAAACAATTAACCCCAGAGGATTTTCCACCCAGGATAACCCAAAAAAGTCAGTGTCATCGAAGACTGTCTAACTTATTTCCATTGGGGTCCTTAATCTTGTCTCCCAGGATGCAACCCACACCAGTCGACTAACACCCAGGTGAACAGGGAAAAATGCCTGGAACTAGTGCTCATATTGGTGAATTTAAAGCCAGCAAAGGTTGGTTTGAGAGATTTAAGAATCGTAGTGACATACACAGTGTGATAAGGCCTGTTCTGGAAGAAAATGCCAAACAGGACCTACAGTACTCAGGAGGAAAAGGCACTCCCAGGACACAGTGTCTCATCAGTCATTGCTGCATCTTCAATAAAGGTAAGTGTCATTTATTCTTCATTTAGTAGACTAGTACATGCACAATATATACTGTGCATGTACTACTCTACTATTGTGCATGTATCCTTCTCTTTGTGTGTAGGGAAATGTATATTTCATGTGGTAAAAATTTTTTTTTCATACTTTTGGGTGTCTTGCACGGATTAATTTGATTTCCATTATTTCTTATGGGGAAAATTCATTCGCATACCGATTATTTCGCATACCAATGAGCCCTCTTGCACGGAATAAAATCGGTATGCGGGGGTCCACTGTATAAAGTTGATGCAGGAGAAGCCTGTAAGCTTATTGAAGAAAAAAGTGCTTTACAGCAATTTTGAATTCTCATTTCAGGCTGACACTTTTGTACATGCTAACGTAAGTAATAAGCTGCAGGTGATTGCAGAACAAGTGCGCTTTCTTCAGGAACAAGCCAGAAAAGTCCTTCAAGAAGCTAAGGACAATGCTGACCTTCATCACATCCCATGCAACTTCGTCAAGAAACCAGGCAGCACTTACCATCTTTATCGGCGACCATCTGGCCAAAAGTATTTCTCCATTATCAGCCCAAAGGTATGAATTATTCAGAATTTCTGGCCCATATATCGTCACTAGATACATTTAATTTTTTTTTTTTTTTTACATTTTGCTCTCTGGCCAAAAGTATTTTTCCACCCTCAGCCCAAAGGTATGAAACGTTAAAATGACAACTATTGCAATTTTTCTGGCCCGTATATCTTAATTAGGTACAATGTTTTTGTATTTCTAATGCAACATGTTACTTTTTCTTTTATTTAAGTATATTGCTATCTGTTTCCTTATATTGAGTATGGTTTCTTGATTCAAGTTTATGCATATTGTAGAGGGGTGTTAATGTTGCAGTTTTATAACTGTACTGTAAGTGTGCCTCTGGCAAGACAGTGGAGTGAAAGTTGGTAAAAGTTTTTCTTTTTTGGGCCACCTTACCTTGGTGGGAAACAGCCTATGTATTAAAAAAAATAAAAGCATATTGTAGATGTACAGTTGGTATTATTACATGGCTTTGCCCATAAAAATCATCCTCATATTCTTTGTCAACCTAATGTAATGTATACTTTTTTGTATTATTATTATTATAATCAAAAAGAAGCGCTAATACTTTTTTGTATAATTCATTACACTTACATCTGCACTGTAAATGGTTTTAGCTTGTATTTAAAACATTAGATGCTCTCTTCATCTTTAATTATTTGCTCTCTTATTTTTAATTCAAATTTTATTTTTTTTATTAGTATTTAGCTTAAATTATGCTCTTACTATCATAGTCTTCAACTGCAAAAAAAGTTACCTTGTTTTTTCAGATGAAAGGGTATTGAAGGTAAATTTTTCACCCAGATTTTCTTGTAAAACTGCTATTTCAAAGTAATGCAATTTCTCTTTTATGTGTTGGGAGGGCATTTGGCTAGGGAAGATCAAAAAGTACTAGAGGGTTAGACATTTATAATTTATGATTGGTGTAACAATGGTCTACTTTGTCCAGATAAAGCTATGGCTGAGTATCTGCAACTTTCAGAGGATTGACCAAAAGAGCAATAGAGTGGGATTCGTTCATGTATCTTCTGAAAAGTCAGCTAATTCTAGTGTGATTTTTCTTTGTGTCTTTCCCTTGGTACCTTCATCTCTAATTCAACATTTTCACCTTTTCCTTTCTACTATCTCTTTCACATTTGCTGTAGAGCACTGATTGACCCTCATGGGTTTAGAGCTTTCCATGAACATGATCTACAATGATCACCTGTGGATCTCTTTTAAGTACCTGGTATGCCTATGTAGCTCAGAATCTCATGCCTCCTGATTTCAATTTTTTTTATTTTCAAGTTTCGCTGATTTTAGCATCATTTATGTTACTGTATTCATTCTGATATTAAACGGAAGCTAAACCAGTCTAAAATCACAGAACAGGTGGGGCTCGAACCAGGCCAGCGTGCTTACCACTATGCCAGCTGCCTCTAATAGGATTCATCCAACTAGGTATATTTCTATACATTATAGGGAGGTTAGCATGGGCTACCACTGTGACTACAAACTTAGGTTTTTACAGACAGATCCCACACCAGTATGACTGTGGCATGCTCTAGCTCTTGTCCTTTCAATGCTGCCATCATGACTCGTGAAACCATAATGCAATTACAGACAAATCACAGAACCGGCGAGGCTTGAACTCATGGCAGACGAGACCTAAAACTCAGTTTCACGAGTCATGACGGTGGCTTTGATGCTAGAGTATGCCACAGCCACACTGGTGTGAGATTTGTCTGCAAAAACCTGAATTTGTGGTCACAGTGGTGGCCCATGCCAACCTCCCTATGGTGTACAGAAATATACCTAGTTAGATAAATCCTATTAGAGGCAGCAGGTCCAGTGGTTAGCACACTGACCTCATTGAGTTTTAGGACTTGCTTGGTATGAGTTTGAGCCCCACCCATTTTGTGATTTGTTTGCAGTCGTGTTATTAAGGTTTCATGCTATATACTCATGCTATATATATCAACGAAAGCAGCAGTTTTTCACTTATACAGCCTCTCCTCACTTAATGACAGAGTTCTGTTCCTAAGACCATGTAAGTAAATGAATTCGTCGCTGAGTGAGGAGCATACTTTAATGGTAGTGGGTTTGTGTCAACAATCTTTTGATATTGTTTTAATGTCACCTTTGCACCATTTATAACATTTCTGGTATATTTTTAAATGTTTATAGCGCACTGTATATTGTAATAAACAGAATAGAGGAAATCAGCTCTAATATACGTTATTTAGGTGTACATACTGTTCAGAGAGCCTGTCGTAAGTCTGAGGTATCGGTAAATGAGTATGTCGCTAAGTGAGGAGAGCTGTATATATATTTTAACAAAACTTTCGTTTATCCTATAATATCCTTCCTATGCTAGAAAAACTTTTGCATGATTCACTTACAAAAATTAATTTCATTTATTTATTTTAGGAGTGGGGATCAACATGCCCGCATGAGTTCTTGGGATCATTCCATTTGGAACACGACCAATCCTGGACAGCAGAGGATAAGATGGAAGAGAGATTAAATGATCAGCAGATGATAGACAAAATTTTGACATGTTCAAACACCTTATCTATAACATTGAGCAAAAAATAGACAAGACCTTTATAGAAGTACATTACAGGTAAAGGAGGGCCCCTCTTATACAGAAGGTTAGGCTCCAGGCTACCACTGTATAGCGAAAATCACCGTAAGACAAATCACCCTTTTTTTTCACTTAAATGCATATAAATGCCTGATAATATGTTTTCACTATGATATATTAAGTTAGCAGTAGAGCTAGGCATGAAAAACACCATAGAAAAGAGTAAGGCGATGAGGTTATCAAATGATTTAGATAAAGAAAAATTGAATATCAAATTGGAGGAGTATGGAAGAAATGAATGTTTCAGATATTTGGGAGTTGACGTGTCAGCAGATGGATTTATGAAGAATGAGGGTAATCATAGAATTGATGAAGGAAAAAAGGTGAGTGGTGCATTGAGGTATATGTGGAGACCAAAACAATGTTATCTATGGAGGCAAAGAAGGGAATGTATGAAAGTATAGTGGTACCAACACTCTTATATGGGTGTGAAGCTTGGGTTGTAAATGCTGCAGTGAGGAGGCAGTGGAGATGTCCTGTCTAAGGGCAATGTGTGGTGTAAATATTATGCAGAAAATTTGGAGTGTGGAAATTAGGAGGTGTGGAGTTAATAAAAGTATTAGAGGGCTGAAGGTGGTTTGGTCATTTAGAGAGAATGGATCAAAGTAGAATAACATGGAGAGCGTATAAATTTGTAGGGGAAGGAAGGCGGGGTAGGGGTTGTCCTTGAAAAGGTTGGAGGAAGGGGTAAAGGTTTTGTGGGTGAGGGGCTTGGACTTCCAGCAAGCGTGCATGAATGTGTTAGGAGTGAATGGAGATGAATGGTATTTGGGACCTGATGAGCTGTTGGAGTGTGAGCAGGGTAATATTTAGTGAAGGGATTCAGGGAAACTGGTTATTTTTATATAGCCGGACTTGAGTCCTGGAAATGGGAAGTACAGTGCCAGCACTTTAACCCTTTGACTGTTTCAGGCCCCTCTCTGAAACTGTCATTCTATGTCGCTCAATTTTTGAAAAAAAAAAAATTATTTTTTCTTATGAAATGATAGAGAATCTTTTCCCGATGGTAATGACACCAAAAGTTCGAAATTTGGTCGAAAACTCGTGGAATTATGCTCCCGCGAAGTTAGCGGTCTCGGCGACATATGCGTATCGGCGATTTCGCCGACTTTGAGCCCAATTTTCAGCCAATTCCATTGTTCCAGTTGACCAAACTCATAGCTATTTCTTTAGAACTCCATTTTATCTATCAGCTGAGCACAAGAAACCTCCCATTTACTAATTTGGACTACCCAATATGGTGGTCAGAAATTGGCAATTTGGCCAGTTTCACGCAAAATAAAAAAGATGCCAATTTCAAAATAGGGTCCAGAATAAACAAGGTAGACATTCGTGGCACTAAAATAACATATGCTCTGTTCATTAGTCACATCTCTAGGCCCCTTTTATATTATTATTGCTTTCTATTTTGATTTTTTATTCATACAAAAAAACACAAAATTTACTGTTATGCAGACGACTGCATTATTGTAAAAATGGTATAAATAATATCAGTGCACTAGTGAAAGAATATTAGACTCCCCAGTTGACGTGTATTGGACGTGTGGTGTGATTTATTTACTCTTGAACATTGGTAAAAATCGAACATTTCCGCTATTTTGAGCTCAGTTTCAAGGTCGTTTTCATCGTAAATATAATGAAAATCATCTCTATTTCTGTAATATGTTTTCCATTTTATCAACTAAGACCATGAAAACGCGAATACAACGATAAATACTATACGAAAATACACCTCAAAGTCGGCGTTTTATTCCAAAAAAACGTTCAGAGTTTTTTTTTTCTCATTACGCAATGTGTGCTGCAGGATTTTTTTTATGTGGTGCACACTGACCACACAGACCCATTCTCTCACATGTGGGCCTACCAGCTTTCTCCCACTTGATTTGAAGCCGCTAGAATTATTGAGTATATATACGTCAGAAACATTGGCTCGTAAGACGTATTTATACGTCGAAAACAGTCAAAGGGTTAAAGGAGGGGTTTGGGATATTGGCAGTTTGGAGGGATATATTGTGTATCTCAATACATATATGCTTCTAAACTGTTGTATTTCTGAGCACCTCTGCAAAAACTGTGATTATGTGTGAGTGAGGTGAAAGTGTTGAATGATGATGAAAATATTTTCTTTTTGGGGATTTTCTTTCTTGTTGGGTCACCCTGCCTCGGTGGGAGATGGCTGACTTGTTAAAAAAAAAAAAATCTTTAGTTCTACAAGTACATGTACAAGGTATACAGGCCTAGCTGATATCAGTGACATACTACTGTATAGAATGGCCCTTGTTATGCAGAGCATTTCTGGCAGATTAGGTCAGTTTTGTCCTGGGATGTGACCTATACCAGTTGACTAACACTGAGGTACCCATTTTACTGATGGGTGAACAGGATAACAGGTGTAAAGAAACATACCCAATGTTTGCACCCTTGCCAGGAATCGAACCCGGACCCTCAGCTTGTGAAGAGAGAGCTTTGCCTACCAGGCCACAAGCCACCTTAGAGTAAAAGTAAAATGCTCATACAGTACACTCACTGCTTACCTTAAAATATTTGTAGTCTTAATGTAGGGTGAGAGGTGAGCAGTATCTATTGTAGGAAGTCAGGTGTGGTAGCCTGCCCAGCTACCACACCTAACAGTTATGTTTATTTGTTTTACGTAAAAGCCACAGCCCAGCTGACTGTAAGTACAGTTATCAGAGTACGTATAAAATATGCAGTAACTTTAAAATGTTTGAGAGACAGAGCTCATGGAGGAGCTTGTGGATGCTGTAATAGCGAATCAGGGAGCAGTATAAACAAATTTTTGGCCATAATTCGAATTGTCCATATTAGCGAATTGCTGTAAAGTGGGGCCCTTCATACTGTATGTGCACACATCAGTAAAATAACCATATCAGGGATAAAAACAGCTCTTAAGAAAGAAAAAGAAATTAGGCCTGGCAGGTGCTCTTATAGCAGGTCAGTTTTAAATAGTCATTTTTCTGTACTACAGGTATTCCTCACTTAACGACCTACCTGGTTAACGACCACTCGGACTTACAACCAGCTCTCCGACCCATGTTTATTTAATGCCTAGTTCTATTTTTAATATACTAAAAATGTTATAAATGGTGCAAAGGTGACATTAAAGATGATTGACACAAACCCACTACTAGTCCAGTACGCATGAAATATCAGCAAGGGACAGCTCCTTGCTTAACCCTTTCACTGTCAAGACCCCTGCTCGCAAGGGGAGGGTGGCTCTAGAACCTTACATCAGGAGCCTTTCACCAGCATCTATAGGTACTTTAATGGAAGGGATTATAGGTCACTTCACTTTTTTTTTTTCATTATATTCATTGGGAACAGCTAAACTTACAAGGGTCTTGTAGCATGCCTAATTTTTTTTTTTTTTTGTATCCCAGATGAGTTTAGTAGTTGCCCTTCCATTTCATCATGTCCCCATTCCATGCTCTGTCTGCACGCATTTCTTATTCTAGCTTGTTTAACTATATTATAGGTACCACCTTATCAAATGTCTCTCCATCCATAGTTTTCTTTCTAGACACTGTCATTCATCATTGGGTATTATGCTGATCTAGAGTATTATGGGTGTCTGCAGTTTAAAATCTCTATGCTGTCTATATTTCTTAATCATGGACTTACAGATGCCTATTGTCTCTTACCTTCTTTGCTTCTATAGCCTTCATGATACAAAGACATGTAGATTATTATGAGTGCTAAACCCATATGGGTCATTTAGTGCACAAATCTTATAAAAGCAGCATTTTTTTCACACACTAGTCATCTTCCACCTGTATAGGTTCAGCATTACATAGAAATGATGCTGCCATGAGGGTAAAATGTACAAAGGGTGGGTTCTTATGCTAAAGAAAGTCAGTTATCATAATAAACCTTTGTTGAAGGTGGAGCTTTTCAAAGAGGGGCAAGGCAGAATAAAGATATCGGGGAAATCTCAAGTAAAAAAGGCCTTCTACTTGCTCTGTTCATCTAAGAGAAAAGCACCCATTGACACTTTGTGAGAATTGTAAGTTCTGAAAGATTGTCCCACTCAGAATGTGTAGACTTTTTTTTAACTATCTTTCAGTGCCCTAACATGTTTATTCTATATTATATAATTATTATTATAATCATGGGGAAGCACTAAACCCATAGGATTATACAGTGCCTGTGGGAGTGGGGGGGATGTAAGGTATTCAGGCTTAATTCAAGGAATAGGAGCACAGATCCATGTTTACTTTAATTTTCTTTCTGACAGCCATATTTTTAATGCATTCACTCTGATTTCTCACATGAAAATGATATATTGCAATAAGCAAGAAATGCATGTTAAAAATGTTATAAAAGGTTCTCCTGTATGTTGTTGGAAATATAAACACTTAAGCAGTATAATGTGATCCTTTACCGACAATGTTTCACTCAAGCAGTGCGCTTTATCAAGTCACAAATAGATCTGTTTGTGACTTGATAAAGCCCATTGCGTAGGCGAAACGTTGTCAATAAAAGATCACAGTGTACTGCTTAAGTGTTTATATTTCCATTGTGTCGGTATTTTATACCATTTATTTCTTTCCTGTATGTTGTTGTTACATAAACCAGAAAAGCTGTAAAACTAAAGTACAGTACCATAAAAAATTCAAATTCCATAATGACTCTTCAATGAATCAGAAACATTCTTATGTACTTGGTAACCCATTATTGTTTACATGTACTCTATCCTCAAACATTTTTCCACAATGCTAGTGTGCTTCATTATGCACTAAGGTGCTGCTGTCTTCATTCCCATTCTCTCCCTCAATGTTTTCTTTAAAAAAGTCAAGTCTTGTATGAAAAATCTTTATTTAAGATTCATTGTAAAAAATGGTATAACTGATTTCTAATTTTATTAATGATTTTCAATATAAAAGGAATCTACATAAAACTGGGTAAATTAACTGCCTTGTCAACTGTCATAGTATAATATTGATCCATGGAAGATTCCTCTACAGTTCAAATTATCTGAACTATCTGTATTACCTTTAAAAAGACAGTATGAAATTACTTTTAAACATGCATACCTATGGTCAGTTTTCAATGTTATTCTGTTCCTTGAGATAATGTTGAGGCCTGAACATGACAAGTAGTTTAAAGATTATAAGCAAACATTAGGGCACATTAAAAAAGTGACTAAGGTCCCAGGACCAAAACATTTTCTATTATAATCAAGGGGTTAAAACATTTCCTAATACAGTGGACCCCCGCATAACGATTACCTCCGAATGCGACCAATTATGTAAGTGTATTTATGTAAGTGCGTTTGTACGTGTATGTTTGGGGGTCTGAAATGGACTAATCTACTTCATAATATTTCTTATGGGAACAAATTCGGTCAGTACTGGCACCTGAACATACTTCTGGAGTAAAAAAATATCGTTAACCGGGGGTCCACTGTATGTCCTAATGTTTGCTCATGAGTTTTTAAACTACTTCCTGAACAGCTCAACTGCTGCTGCCAGTGACCCACACAAAAATACCTTATGGGCAAAATTTTGGAGCAAGCCACTGATGTTACTACTTATAAGAAAAAATATAACCACAAAGTTAGTTGCAGGTAGATAAACCTCAGCACAGAATACTTTCATATTTAATGACCATATTCCTTGGGAAAGTGGAGCAGAATTCTTCCTATGGAAGTCATAAGAGGTGACCAACATGCCAGGAGCAAGGGGCTAGTAACACCACCTGTATACATTAATACTAAGAGAAACCTTTGTTTTTCTTTTTGGACCAACCTGCCTCGGTGGGATATGGGTGGTTTTCTGAAAGATTCCTTGAATTTGTTTTAAGATCTACAAATGTGTTTTACAGTTTTTTTATGTTGTAAATTAATGCTCTAAATCGCATTTGATTCTTCACCAAAGAGGAATGTTTCACCAGATATGAACTATTTACTTTTCTTTCATTGATAACTATAGAGAAATAAATAATAAAAATCAACAAGCAAGCTGTTGCCAACAAATTGCTGAATTTTTGTAGTCACAAATTTTTCCTTAATGATAAAGCCTTAATGCAACTCATAAATTAATAATAAATATAGAAAACACACAAAAAAATTTAATATATTTTTATGTACCCAAGGACTAAAGAGATGGCCTTCGTAACCAGTTCTTGGTTCACAATGACACATCAACTGAACCTACATAACACCACAATTTTACCCATACCAAAGAAAAAAAAAAACCCTCACTTCATAAATTATGAATTTCATATACAGTGGTCCCTCGTTTTTCGTAATTAATCCGTTCCTGGAGGAGCTACTATAAACGAAATTTACGATTTGCGAATCAATTTTCCCCATAAGAAATAATGTAAATACAATTAATCTGTTCCTGACACCCATAAGTATTAAAACAAAAAAATTTTTTACATGAAATATACATGTAGTACATAAACAATACAATGGGAAATGATGAATGAAAAATTAACAGCATAACGCTTACCTTTATCGGAGGTTCTTCTTAGTGTATGGGAGACTGGAGGAGGAGAGAGTTTGGATTGTTTACAGTTTGGAAGAGGAATCCCCTTCCAGCAACACCTCAGGTACCAATTGCTTTTCTGGGGTTACTTCTCTTCTTTGTTTCTTAATGCCACTAGGACCACCATGAGAGTCACTGGAGTCCTGTCTCACAAAATAACTGTGGAGAGAGCTCTGTTTCTGGCATCTCTTTAACACTTCCCTAAAATGGCCCAAGACTTTGTCACTGTACATATTTCTCACCTTCTATACCACAGGCTTGGCACTAGGAGCTTTCTTTCGAGCCATGGTAGCTTATTTAGTACTTGCAAGCACTAAAATGAGTGGAATATTATGAAATATTTCGTAGGAGCACTTGAGGAGACCTTCACTCACTGGTAAACAATGCCAGACTGGCTGGGTAGGGAATCCTCCCCGGCTCACACTGTGCTTATGCGTCCCGGACAAACTACTATTCGCGAGTCAACCCATGAAAAACGAGTCCATGTTTATACGAAAATACCCCTATGATTGGCGAAATTTACGATTGCCGAGAACTACGAAAAGCGAGGGACCACTGTACTAGCCATTATCTTTAATTTTATAATTTTTCTTCAGAACATTTAGAAATTTTAGTAGTTATAAGCTGAATATTTGGCTATATCCAGCTTATATGGACTTGTTTAAAATTATATTACAAAACTCACACTGAACAAATAGTCATTACACATTTACTTATTTGCAAGTCTCTGCTTGACAACCGTTACCAATTCTTCCCTTTTGATGGCCACTTCTGCACGTGTGGCTGTGTCTCGAAGCTTCACTATACCTTCTTGCACTTCAGACTCCCCAATGAGTACTACTAGGGGAATTGCATTATCTTCAGAATACTGAAAAAATAAAGTATGTGCATTATATTTATATAATGATGCTTAAAAAATAAGACTGCTAGAGCACCCATAAGCACTCTACTCAATTGTAAGTGGGTACAATAATTAACAGAAAAATCAGATATTAATCTGCATTAAAATAATTTTCTCCTAAAGAGGAAGTATTAAATACATAAAATGCTTCCACTGACAAGTAGTAAGAGCACAAACATTAAGAAAAAATGGTATCAATAAACAGGAACCCTTAAACTCCAAAAGCATGTTGCAACAAATGTTAGAAAAGAAGATGGGTGGCAGGTAAAAGTTCTCAGGAGAATAATTTTATCTGAAGTGAACCTATCCAGCCAGGCTGTGTTTTCTACAATGCATTACTGACTGGCAACAGCAACATGTATATCTTGTCATGTTTAATAATAATTAGTGTATTTTTTTGAACCAGTCATCTCCCACCAAGGCAGGGCGACTAGAAGAAGAAATTTACAGAGAAAGGGTTACTAGCCCCTGAATCCCAGCATTTTAGTTGCCTCTTACAACATGCATGGCTATATATATTTTTTTTTTTACTGCATCAGCTGTATCCCACATTTAATAATTTATCCAGGAGAAGGGGTTACTAGCCCTTTGCTCTCAACATTTTAGTCACCTCTTACAACACGCATGGATTTCAGAGAAAGAATTCTGTAATTTTGTTATTGATTATTTTTTTGCTCTATGTAAATGCCAAATCTGATTAGCAAGGGGTCTTCTCCAATGTATGAAATCCAGTTATATTAATGACCATAACCAGACTGGATTTTGTTCACTGGAATGCACAGAAGCCTGAATTTGTTATACACACACACACACAAGTATTTCAGAACTACCCAGATGCTAATGGTCAAGAATGAGCAGAATTTTGGAACAAATTTATATATTCTTAAGAATTAGAGTAGGTTCATTTCTAAACTATGATATATGCATTACAACAAAGTCTAAACATTAAACATTTGATACACTTTAGAAGCTGGTATTAAGTAGATTAAATATTTAGTATATGATTACCTGTAGCTGATTGAGGATCTTGGGATTATTTTTGTAGCTACTTTCTGCTTTAATTCCTGCTTCATGTAGAAGACCAAGAATTTTCAATCTCTCGTGTATCATTCCTTTACATGCAGCAGCAACAAACACTTCTGTTTGTGTTGATCGGAGCTATAAGATAAAATTAAGATTAGAATTATAGCCAAGCACTAAAACCCATAAGGGTCATACAGCTCTGCAGAAAATTAAGAAATAATAGAAGAATAATAAATAAATTAAGTGGTACAACAAAACTGTTTAACATTTTACATTGACAGAGTTGCTAGTTTTTCCTGTCTCGAACATTATTAGGCTAATTTTGATTGATATTTACATTCATTATTACAGTCCCTGCACTCTAAAGGAGGGGTGGGGATATTTGCAGTTTTGAACTGTAGTATCAGCACCCCTCTGACAAGACAGTGACGGAGTGATGGTGAAAGTGTTTCTTCTATTTTGGGTCACCCTACCTCTGTGGGAGATGGCCGGTTTGTTAAAAAAAAAAAAAAAAAGAAATCAATATTTTCTTATGTTTTACAAATTTCTGAAAACTAACTTTTCTTTCCAATTTCCCAGGAAAGCCACACTAAAATCTTTACTTGTAACCAGTACCAAGGAGCTAACAGCCATTTTCCTTCATTAAAATACAAAAAAAGGAAACCTTAAACTGTACTTCAATCAGATATGTGTTTTTTTTTTATCAACACATTGGCTGTTTCCCACCGAGCCAGGGTGACCCTATAAAAGAAGAAATACTTCATCATCATTTACTCCATTACTGTCTTGCCAGAAGCATGCCTACACTGGAGTTTACCTGGAGAGAGTTCCGGGGTTCAACGCCCCCGCGGTCCGGTCTGTGACCAGGCCTCCTGATGGATCAGAGCCTGATCAACCAGGCTGTTACTGCTGGCTGCACGCAATCCAACGTACGAGCCATAGCCCAGCTGGTCAGGTACCGACTTTAGGTGCTTGTCCGGTGCCTGCTTGAAGACAGACAGGGGTCTATTGGTAATTCCCCTTATGTATGCTTGGAGGCAGCTGAACAGTCTCGGGCCCCTGACACTTATTGTATTGTCTCTTAACGTGCTAGTGACACCCCTGCTTTTCATTAGGGGGATGTTGCATCGTCTGCCGAGTCTTTTGCTTTCGTTGTGAGTGATTTTTGTGTGCAAGTTCGGTACTAGTCCCTCTAGGATTTTCCAGGTGTATATAATCATGTATCTCTCCCGCCTGCGTTCCAGGGAATACAGGTTCAGGAACTTCAAGCGCTCCCAGTAATTGAGGTGTTTTATCTCTGTTATGCGCGCTGTGAAGGTTCTCTGTACATTTTCTAGGTCAGCAATTTCACCTGCCTTGAAAGGTGCTGTAAGTGTGCAGCAATATTCCAGCCTAGATAGAACAAGCGATCTGAAGTGTGTCATCATGGGCTTGGCATCCCTAGTTTTGAAGGTTCTCATTATCCATCCTGTCATTTTTCTAGCAGATGCGATTGATACAATGTTATGGTCCATGAAGGTGAGATCCTCCGACATGATCACTCCCAGGTCTTTGACATTGGTTTTTCGCTCTATTTTGTGGCCGGAATTTGTTTTGTACTCTGATGAAGTTTTAATTTCCCCTCATGTTTACCATATCGGAGCAATTGAAATTTCTCATCGTTGAACTTCATATTGTTTTCTGCAGCCCACTGAAAGATTTGGTTAATGTCTGCCTGGAGTCACAGTTAAAAAAAAAAAAAAAAAAAAAATGCACATATCAACACCCCTCCTTCAGAGTGCAGGGACTGTCCTTCCCACCTCTAGGACTCAAGTCTAGCTAACCAGTTTCACTGAATTTTTTCATGTTACTTTGCCATTACTTATCACTATAACTTATTAAAAAATTGTCTTGACAAAAGCATGCTGACATCACAGTTCACATGGCCGTCTGAACTTTGATCATTATAGTCTTGATAACTTACCTTGTCATTATCTGCTCGCTGTTTTTGCTCATGAATGGCAAATAATCTCTCAATGCCAAAACTGACACCTACACAAGGCACAGTCTTCTTTTTTGGGTCAAACATCCCTACTAGTCCATCATACCTCCCACCTCCAGCAACACTTCCTACAGGACCTTCTTTAGCAGTCTGACCAGCCATTAACACAGCTTCATAAATCACTCCAGTGTAATAATCAAGACCTCTTGCAAGGCCCATGTCAAAAACCAAGTGGTTATCACAAGACAAGCTCTTACAATACTGATAGAGAAGTGTAAGATCTGAAAGACCAGCCTGTGAAAAAAAAAAAAATTACTGATTAGCAAAAATTCACTTGGATGAAAATCAATAATTTAAAAAGCCTTCTCTAAAAAATATAAGGTAGCAACAATCATGTGAAATTAATCACTTTCAATAGAGGTATTTGGGTCACTGGAACCACTCATATTGTTCTTTGTAAACAAGAAAATGACAAAATATGCATTAAAAACAAGTAAATTTATATTAAAAAAAAAAAAAAAGTTTTTAACAGCAGAAATATGAAAATGTCAACTCTACATCAGAATTTTAACACAAGGTTATACTGACAATGTAATGGACAAAGTTCCCATTTATCTGACTTTGTATAGAATGACTTATAACAAATATCAATCAATTACTTAAAACGAATATCAATCAAATTCCACCTTTAACCCTTAAACGGTCAAAATGTATATATACGTTCACTCGCGCAGCGCCCTGAATATTTTGAGAAAAAACAAAAAAAAAAAAAAATTATATAGAAAAAAGAGCACATTTTTTAAAGTATTTTAGAATAAAAAAACAAAATTTAGGGTCAGTACTTATGGAGATATGAGGCTGAGAAGTTGGTACTGGATGCTCATGTGACAGCAACATCGAGTCTTGCCGCTTGCAGAAGTGTTGCCGATATACCTTTTTTTCTATTTTTCATATTTTATGTAATTTTTGTTCTGATAATTACAATTTGTAGTAGTTCTTGTCATTTTATAACCAATCTTTGTTCTGACACTAGTATTAGGTACTGAAATTGTACTCAAATTGTCACAAACACACTGACAGGTGGACATTTACACTTGCCTTAAGTCATTTACTTTTGTCTTGGAATATCTACAAAGTATTTTTATGTCCCCGCAATGTTTTGGATATGTGGAAGTATAGGAGGAGGAGGAGGAGGAGGAGGAGGAGGAGGAGGAGGAGGAGGCGGAGGCGGAGGCGGAGGCAGAGGCGGCGGTGGCGGCGGAGGTGGATAATAAATAATAATAATAATAGGTAATAATAAGTTCCTTTGAAGCATGAAAAACAAAGTCCACCCCTGACAGTGACATGATAAGATGAGATAACAACTGATAAGAGCTGACGTTTGATGAGCATACACGAGGGTGGGGGAGAGTGCAGCTGATAAGAAAAGATTAGAGGTGATATTTGATGAGCATCGCCCTCATTTTGTTTTCGCTGGTACACAAACATGTCTGTCTGTCAAGCTCCTTGTCTATCTGTCTATCCGTCTAGCTCTTTGTCTCAGAGAGAGCCACAAGACTGCGTCGTCATCACGTTTACTCACATCTTCAAGCAGAGTACAGCACTTTGTCTGGATTTTTTGGGTTATCCTAGGTAATTTACACTATGTATACTTGTATTTATGTGTACCTGTGAGACAGAGATAGAGAGACATAGAAAGAGAGACAGACTGAAAGAGATACAGAGACAAAGACAGAAACAGAGACAGAGGAAGACAGAGAATAGAGATAGAAAGATACAGAGATGGACAGACCCTAAACTTGGGGTTAACATTACTTTCCTCTTAAAAGAGGAGTGTTAATATGACATTACATCAGTGAATCCTTGGTGTTTGCCACAATGTTTGCTCTAGCTGGCGCTCAATTTAAGGGCGCAGGCCGCCGAGAGGCCGCCGAATCTGAGCCTAAATACACCAAAAAATCGAAAAAATATGGAAAATGAGTTATTCATACAGAAAAATAGCTTAACTCTTTGGCAACACAATGGTACAAGAATCAATGTTCTACAACGTTTCTACAAGAAATTATAGTCATTTATATCAGGTATGGTGGCGGCGATGTAGGCCATAATATAGCGAGAGTCCACCAGCAATATTCGATATAAATGAGTTACTCCTCGTCCCCTTCTTCTATTGTTTGGTATGTGACTGATAGAAAACGGTGTTTTGAAGAGGATAACTGCACTAGAACATCAGTTTACTAAGAAATACACCGAAAAAAACACGATTTCCGCGCAAAAAAAATTTTTTTTTTGAGACGGTAGGCCGGCCGACGTTCTAGGCCTATATCTCGGAAGTAACTTATTCACTTATTTCGCTCCATAACTCCATTATTAATGATTGTATTGAAATGATTTTCACAGACAATATAAAACAAAGTGTGTTTGAAATTGAGACAAAATTTTTTGGAATATCTCAAATATTTTTGATTTTATGCGGGGTTAAAAGGCAGATATTTTGGCGAATGCCAAAAATTTTGTCAAATGTATTTTTTTTTTAACTTGATAATAAGATATATTAGATGAAATGGCTATGTTAAAATGTCGTGCTAGTTGTATTCTAACAGTTGGGAATGTCGGAAGTGCCACTCGTAGTGCCAATTTGTCAGGTCATGCTGCCATATATAAAAATAATGTTTATATTTTTTCTCTGTTGTTTGTTGGCCAATCATACTGAAACTTTGTCACATGCTTCTACATATGTACCTCTAAAAGTACACCAAAAATAAAATAAATCGGTTGAAAAATAAAAAAAACAAAAAAAAACGTTAGTAACTTGGCGGCCTGCGCCCTTAACTGGCACTCCCACAAGGTACTAAGTGGTCCCAGATTTTTTTAATACTGCGCACACTAAGTGTTAGGACCCATTCTATGCTGACAAGGCATCTCAGGCCAATTGTGCCAAATATGAAGGCAGGAAAAATAAAACGTGTATACACGTTTGGGGTGCTACGCGTAAGAACATATATATACGTTTGGACTGTTTAAGGGTTAAGCACTTCTGATAAGCTGACAGATCCCATGACATTTCTTAGATCTGCGTAGCATCTAAGATAATATTATACAAGGATTTCTATAATCATTTCTTTATGGTACTGTCACCTTTTTAAAAATATGCCCTTTGCTGCTGTAATTGCCACATTTATGTATACAAAACACGATCAAAAACCACAGTTTAGAGGACCACGTTACTTTTTTTCCAGCATTCCACATATTTTACTTGGACAAAATCACTTTCAGAATAGCTCTTGGGAATTTTTTAAACAATATATGAAATACTAGATAATATAAGAAATGAAAAACTTACCATACCACTGGCAGGGATTGAACTCATGGCGAGTGAGTCGTAAAACTCCATGCTTATGCACTGGCCTGGAGTTTTACAACTCACTCGCCATGAGTTTAATCCCTGCCTGTGGTACGGTTTTGTTTGCAATTGTCATTACGATTTTGTGAGTCACGAAAAATCTTACCTGAGCATCTGTTGAATCTTTTAATCTCGCATCATTCTTCAGCTTTTCTAGGAGCTCTTCTTTGCCAGATAACTTAACATATTCTCCAATAACATCAGCAACATTACCATCCAAACCTTTCTCATCTACCATTTCTTTTCTTACATCTTCCCATGGAGATTTGTCAAGCTTGTCCACTGCTGAGCAAATAGGACGGAACTTCTCAACTGGAACACCACATGCACCAAATACGCCATCAAGAATTTTCCTATGATTTACCTAAAGGAATAATTAAGATTGATACTTTATAAACAATCTAGGGAAAACAAATTTCTGTAAATTATAATGAAATCTATATAATACAGTACAGTAGAACCCCTGTATCCGTGGATTCGGTTTCCACTGTTTCAGTTATCTATGGTATGCCATGGTCTGAAAATAACCCTTAATTTTGCTTAATGATGGCCCTCAAGGTGCAAAAGTAGCAAAGCCTAAGAGAAGCCGTGAAATGCTTCCCATCAGTGAAAAAGTGCTAATTCTTGACTTATTGTGCATAATTTGACAGTTGAAATTTTATCATAGGTATGTAAACGAAAAATGGCTTGTATGTATGTAGGGTTCGCTACTATCCAGTTTTGAGTATCCACAGAAGGTCTTGGAACATATCCCCTGCGGATATGAGGGGACTACTGTTTATTAATTATTTAATCTGTTCTGTGTGGTCACTACTAAGGATGGTAACCTTTTCTTCAATTTTTTAAACACATTTTCTGATACACTGTCAGTAAGCTGACACAGTGAAGAGGTTCAATGTTATTTTCATGAATATAATTCAATAGCAAGGGTAAATTATTCACAAAGAAGAGCAACTTCAACTATCAAGACAAAAGTAATCACAGATGTAAGGGCAGTGCATGAGGTGCTCCTAAGAGATGAATTTTCCTGTAGGTGTTCAGTACATATTAAAAATACATGAAAACATAAGGTAAAACTCATGATTTCTGACCTTAATGATAAAGTCCCCTAAGTTGAGTTTTAATAACACTTGATGAACTAGCTGTACACATTCAGCATCTGGAATCATTGCATCATACTGCCCCGCAATATCAAAGTCACACTGGTAGAATTCTCGATATCGGCCTGCAAAACACAAATGTAATAACTTCTTGCCACTCAAAACATAGTAATATTAACCAGACTGAAATTTATATTAATCAAAATATGAACAAAAGTAATACTGGTAAAAAACAGGTATTATGTGCTACAATGTCCATATTTCATATTACACTGCTAAATAACCATTTCGGAGAGAGATTAATAAGTTTAGAATACTTGGGCGGCAAATAGATTTAGCAGAAAAACAAAAGGGGGAAGTTGTTAGATGGGGAGCAGGAGGTAATGGAAAGATGGAGAGAATATTTTGAGTTGTTAAATGTTGCTAATGAAAGGGCAGCAGTAATATATATTGGGTAGGGAAGGATAATATCTGGTAGGAATAAGAAAGAGCCAGAGGTGAATGTGGGTAAAGTATGAGGAAATGGGTAGAATAAAAGATACAACAGATGTTGTCAGTAGGTAGGGGATACATTTTTGGAGTGGTTGGTGCAAATGTTAACATATGCATGAAACAAGAAAAGATGCTTAAAGATTGGCAGAAAGCATGAATAGTTCCTTCATATGAAGGGGAAAAAAAAAAAGAGAGATGAGAGAGAATAAACCTCTTGAGTATATTGAGGATTAATATTCACGAGTTAGGGCTAAGACAAAGCAGGACTGCAGAGGAACAAGGAGGATTTAGCAAGGTATTGGATTGTGTTTACAATGATGTATACAAGTCAACAATACAATAAACCCTCAATTTAAATGACTAAAAAGGGAAAAGTGGGTGGCCGGTAATGATGATTGTGGTGCACTGATATGACCCTGTTTTGCTGTGATCATAACAAGTCCATTCTATCACTAACAGACTTTGCCCTCCATTTATAAATCAAGTGACCCAGCGGATTTTGTCCCATACTTCTGAAGTTGGTTAAATCAAGGGTTTCCGTGCTTAGATAAGGGTAGGGAACTATTTGTTGCATTTATAGATTTGGATAAGGCATATGATGCACTGGATATAAGAGACAATGTATAGTATAGGTACTAAGTTACTAAAGCAGTAGTTATACAGAGAGTGAGGCTCAGGTTAGGGTATATAGGAAAACAGGGAACTATCCAGTAAAAGCTGGCCTTAGGCAGAGATGTGTGATGTCACCCTAGTTGTAAAAGTGAACTGCTATGGTGTTGGGGAGAGGTGTTGATTAAAAAATAATGAAGCTGATAAAAAGTGGCAACTGTTTCAGCTGCTCTTTGCTGATGGCTCAGTTCATTTTTATCTGTTGAGATGTTGCTAAGGTTGGTGGAAAAGACTGGGTGCATAAAAAAAAAAATGAGAGAGAAGGGGTTATTCCAGGAGGTGGGAGGGAGGGTGTAAAGGAGGATTCAAGTGATAGGGGCATGAGCATTCAGTAAGCATGTGTAAGCATGTGATAAATGGTTTAGAAAACGGACAATTTGAAGATTTATTGCATAAGTGTCTCAATCTTTGTGCAAGCACGTTAGATTAGAGACCAGAGTGGTTTTAAGAATTTGACGTATTATTGGAGTGTTAGCAATATATTATTTATAAAGAGATTCAGGAAAATCAATCAGCTGGACTCAAAGTTCTGGAGGTGGGAATGCAGTGCCTGCAGTCTGAAGGAGGGGTGTGGATGTTACAGTTATGAAATTTAAATTTTGGTGTCTACACACTTCTGGCAAGACAGCTATAGAGTGAGTCACAGTATAGGTTTCCTTTTTCTAGGTCACCCTCAGCCAGTAGTAAAAAAAAAAAAAAAACTACTAAATAAAGTTTAGTAGATATGATTCTACTAACAACACATTTATTAAGAAATAACCTAAAAGAAAATTTTACCATAACCCTTTTCCTAAGGCCTCATTTTTTTTTTCTTTCCCCTCCCCTCCCTCCATATTTTCCACACAATCAAAACCTCCTTATTTCTATTACATATAAAATAAAATTGTGTTGAATATATAATTTACTGTGTATATAATATATACACTGTAAATATATAATTTACAATGTATATAATGTAGTGCCTGCACTCTGAAGGAGGGGTGTTAATGTTGCAGTTTTATAACTAGTGTAAGTGCACCTCTGGCAAGACAGTGATGAAAATTTTCCTTTTTCAGGCCACCCAGCCTTGGTGGGAGATGGCCGATGTGTTAATTACAGCACACCTTCAATAATATCAAACCCCTTAGGTACCCCTCTACTTTGGATTTTACTGGGTTATAGAAACAACAATTGTTACTGTTAACCCTTAATTTTACACTCGCCAAGTCATAATCTTGTATCGAAGCTTGTATCCCACCTAATGTGTGGTCCAGCCACATACAGAATGATGCAGCCATAATAGGTTACACCTAAAGATGGTATCTAATGAAGGACAATCATTACACCAATTATTGATGTGTGTAATATTACTAAATTTTAAAAGAGAAACTTTCGTTTTTTCTTTTTAGGTCACCCTGCCTCAGTGGGATGTGGCTGGGTTATTGAAAAAAAAAAAAAAACTGTACATTATAATATTTGGGGTTTCCTAGATACACTAGCTAAGGATAGTAAGACAGACAGATACATGCGTATCCTATTTATGGGAAGGAAGTAAGGAAAGGGAAAATGAAAATGGGTAAATCACCTTAAGCAATGAAAAACTTGTTAAAAATGCTGGTGCATTTTTTTTTACTAAGGCTACATAGTTAATATGAAAAAGAATATGTTAAGAAGTAAGTGTGGAGTCATAAAGAGGACAAAGTAAACCAAAACAAAGGGAAGACTGTTATATATCAAAAGTAGCTGAACACACAGAAACTCCATTTAATGACATGAGGTAGTATGCATGAAGCAACAAGCAGCCATAAATTAAGGTTGATCTTAAAGCACAACTGTTTGAAAGTTGATCAACTTAAACAGCAGCCCTGAATGAAATAAGTGACATGAAAGATGTATAATGATGGCAGTGCAGGCATAGAGAAACTGAATGTAGATTGCAAATGAGTAGTATTGAGTGAATTGAAGAAAAAAAAAAAAGAAATTACATTAAAATTACAGTTTTCAGTATATTCAAAGAAAGTTGTGTATTTTAGTTATCAATACTGTTTTAAAGAAATAGCATGGCACAGAAATTAAATATAACATTCATATACAACAAAAAACACTATATTGCTGGATTGAATATAGTAACAGCTGATTTTGTTTCATACCTCTAGTCATAGCTGGGTTGTCTCTACGGTAGACACGAGCTACATGATATCGCTTAATGTTTGAAATTTTATTCATTGCTACATATCGGGCAAAAGGGACTGTAAGGTCGTATCTCAAGGATAGAATTTCACCACCTTGGTCTTCGAGATCATATATAAGCTTAGCATCTTCTCCATATTTGCCGGTAAGTACTTCCTGGTAAAAATACAGATATTACATTTAGTTTTAATTCACAGGAAAAGCAAAAGAACAATAAAAATTAGAATACAGTGGACCCCCGCTTAACGATCACCTCCCAATGCAACCAATTATGTAAGTGTATTTATGTAAGTGCGTTTGTATGTGTATGTTTGGGGGTCTGAAATGGACTAATCTACTTCACAATATTCCTTATGGGAACAAATTCGGTCAGTACTGGCACCTGAACATACTTCTGGAATGAAAAAATATCGTTAACCGGGGGTCCACTGTATATGCTCTTATCTTTTCTGACTGATAAAGCCTGCAAAACAGACCATTATCCTATAGCTGACTGCTTACATGGTGTTTTCACTAACTGGTCTCCAATATTTTAAATGCAACCAACACACAAAACTCATCATGATCAAAACATCAAATCATAAAGACTTTAATTTTAATAATCTCTATAAAACATGTTGGCTAAAAACAAATAAAACTCTCATGACTTTCAACCTATGCACTATATGATAATTTTTACACACTGATAAAGCATAACAGTTTTAACAATAACTATTCATCTGCTACATTCTTTTTCATTCTCTGATTGTGCAACAAGAAGGAATTATTATTTCTCTCTCCTTCCTCATAATCATGAGACTGGGCCAAATTCAGGATTTCACTGGATGGCAATGGAGTATTGGTGGTAATGACCAATATGTTCATTACTGTAATAATAATAATGGTAGTAGGTTGGTAGACAGCAACCACCCAGGGAGGTACTATCGTCCTGCCAAGTGAGTGTAAAACGAAAGCCTGTGATTGTTTTACATGATGGTAGGATTGCTGATGTCTTTTGTCTGTCTCATAAATATGCAAGATTACAGGTATGTCTTGCTACTTCTACTTACACTTAGGTCACACTACACATACATGTACACATTTATTTATACACACTCATCTGAGTTTTCTTTGATTTTATCTTAATAGTTCTTGGTCTTATTACTTTTCCTTTTATATCCATGGCGAAGTGGAATAAGAATCTTTCCTCCGTAAGCCATGCGTGTTGTAAAAGTCAACTAAAATGCTGGGAACAATGGGCTAGTAACCCTTTTTCCTGTAAAGATTACGAAAAAGAATAAGAAGAAGAAAATTGTCAAAGTGGGAAGTCCGAATGTGCGTGGATGTTGTGCAGATGATAAGAAAGAGATGATTGTGGATGTTATGAATGAGAAGAAGCTGAATGTCCTGGCTTTAAGTGAAACAAAGCTGAAGGGGGTGAGAGAGTTTCAGTGGAGAGGAATAAATGGGATTAGGTCAGGGGCTTCAAATAGAGTTAGAGCTAAAGAAGGAGTAGCAATAATGTTGAAGGATAAGCTATGGCAGGAAAAGAGGAACTATAAATGCATTAATTCAAGGATTATGTGGAGTAAAATAAAGATTGGATGTGAAAAGTGGGTTATAATAAGTGTGTATGCACCTGGAGAAGAGAAGTGTAGAGGAGAGAGAGAGATTTTGGGAAATGTTGAGTGAATGCATGGGGAGTTTTGAATCAAGTGTGAGAGTAATGGTGATTGGGGATTTCAATGCTAAAGTGGGTAAAAATGTTATGGAGGGAGTAGTAGGTAAATTTGGGGTGCCAGGGGTAAATGTAAATGGGGAGCCTTTAATTGAGCTATGTTTAGAAAGAGATTTGGTAATAAGTAATACATATTTTATGAAAAAGAGGATAAATAAATATACAAGGTATGATGTAGCACGTAATGAAAGTAGTTTATTAGATTATGTATTGGTGGATAAAAGGTTGATGGGTAGGCTCCAGGATGTACATGTTTATAGAGGGGCAACTGATATATCGGATCATTATTTAGTTGTAGCTACAGTTAGAGTAAGAGGTAGATGGGAAAAGAGGAAGGTGGCAACAACAAGTAAGAGGGAGGTGAAAGTGTATAAACTAAGGGAGGAGGAAGTTCGGGTGAGATATAAGCGACTGTTGGCAGAAAGGTGGGCTAGTGCAAAGATGAGTAGTGGGGGGGTTGAAGAGGGTTGGAATAGTTTTAAAAATGCAGTATTAGTATGTGGGGCAGAAGTTTGTGGTTATAGGAGGGTGGGGGCAGGAGGAGAGGAGTGATTGGTGGAATGATGAAGTAAAGGGTGTGATAAAAGAGAAAAAGGTAGCTTATGAGAGGTTTTTACAAAGCAGAAGTGTTATAAGAAGAGCAGAGTATGTGGAGAGTAAAAAAAAGAAAGGTAAAGAGAGTGATGAGAGAGTGCAAAAGGAGAGCAGATGATAGAGTGGGAGAGGCACTGTCAAGAAATTTTAATGAAAATAAGAAAAAAATTTGGAGTTAAACAAGTTAAGAAAGCCTAGGGAAAGTATGGATTTGTCAGTTAAAAACAGAGTAGGGGAGTTAGTAGGTGGGGAGATGGAGGTATTAGGTAGATGGCGAGAATATTTTGAGGAACTTTTAAATGTTAAGGAAGAAACAGAGGCAGTAATTTCATGCACTGGTCAGGGAGGTATACCATCTTTTAGGAGTGAAGAAGAGCAGAATGTAAGTGTGGGGGAGGTACGTGAGGCATTACATAAAATGAAAGGGGGTAAAGCAGCTGGAACTGATGGGATCATGACAGAAATGTTAAAAGCAGGGGGGGATATAGTGTTGGAGTGGTTGGTACTTTTGTTTAATAAATGTATGAAAGAGGGGAAGGTACCTAAGGATTGGCGGAGAGCATGTATAGTTCCTTTATATAAAGGGAAAGGGGTCAAAAGAGACTGTAAAAATTGAAGAGGAATAAGTTTACTGAGTATACCAGGAAAAGTGTACGGTAGGGTTATAATTGAAAGAATTAGAGGCAAGACAGAATGTAGGATTGCGGATGAGCAAGGAGGTTTCAGAGTGGGTAGGGGATGTGTAGATCAATTGTTTACATTGAAGCATATATGTGAACAGTATTTAGATAAAGGTAGGGAAGTTTTTATTGCATTTATGGATTTAGAAAAGGCATATGATAGAGTGGATAGAGGAGCAATGTGGCAGATGTTGCAGGTATATGGAATAGGTGGTAAGTTATTAAATGCCGTAAAGAGTTTTTATGAGGATAGTGAGGCTCAGGTTAGGGTGTGTAGAAGAGAGGGAGACTACTTCCCGGTAAAAGTAGGTCTTAGACAGGGATGTGTAATGTCACCATGGTTGTTTAATATATTTATAGATGGGGTTGTAAAGGAAGTAAATGCAAGGGTGTTCAGGAGAGGGGTGGGATTAAATTTTGGGGAATCAAATTCAAAATGGGAATTGACACAGTTACTTTTTGCTGATGATACTGTGCTGATGGGAGATTCTAAAGAAAAATTGCAAAGGTTAGTGGATGAGTTTGGGAATGTGTGTAAAGGTAGAAAGTTGAAAGTGAACATAGAAAAGAGTAAGGTGATGAGGGTGTCAAATGATTTAGATAAAGAAAAATTGGATATCAAATTGGGGAGGAGGAGTATGGAAGAAGTGAATGTTTTCAGATACTTGGGAGTTGACGTGTCAGCGGATAGATTTATGAAGGATGAGGTTAATCATAGAATTGATGAGGGAAAAAAGGTGAGTGGTGCGTTGAGGTATATGTGGAGTCAAAAAACGTTATCTATGGAGGCAAAGAAGGGAATGTATGAAAATATAGTAGTACCAACACTCTTATATGGGTGTGAAGCTTGGGTGGTAAATGCAGCAGCAAGGAGACGGTTAGAGGCAGTGGAGATGTCCTGTTTAAGGGCAATGTGTGGTGTAAATATTATGCAGAAAATTCGGAGTGTGGAAATTAAGAGAAGGTGTGGAGTTAAGAAAAGTATTAGTCAGAGGGCAGAAGAGGGGCTGTTGAGGTGGTTTGGCCATTTAGAGAGAATGGATCAAAGTAGAATGACATGGAAAGCATATAAATCTATGGGGGAAGGAAGGCGGGGTAGGGGTCGTCCTCGAAAGGGTTGGAGAGAGGGGGTAAAGGAGGTTTTGTGGGCAAGGGGCTTGGACTTCCAGCAAGCGTGCGTGAGCGTGTTAGATAGGAGTGAATGGAGACGAATGGTACTTGGGACCTGACGATCTGTTGGAGTGTGAACAGGGTAATATTTAGTGAAGGGATTCAGGGAAACCGGTTATTTTCATATAGTCGGACTTGAGTCCTGGAAATGGGAAGTACAATGCCTGCACTTTAAAGGAGGGGTTTGGGATATTGGCAGTTTGGAGGGATATGTTGTGTATCTTTATATGTGTATGCTTCTAAACTGTTGTATTCTGAGCACCTCTGCAAAAACAGTGATAATGTGCGAGTGTGGTGAAAGTGTTGAATGATGATGAAAGTATTTTCTTTTTGGGGATTTTCTTTCTTTTTTGGGTCACCCTGCCTCGGTGGGAGACGGCCGACTTGTTGAAAAAAAAAAAAATAATAATAATAATAGTTATAATACCATGGAGTGAAATTTACAAGAAAATTTACATTTTCCTTGGATGGGGGAAGGGTTGGTGCAAAGAGGGCTTGAAAACATATTAAACAATATACTGGACAAGGTAATACAAGCAGGAAATAACCCTCTCCGTTACACTTGTGATACTAACTGCACTTTTCTAACAGACTTTAAGAACAAAAAATCAGTTTTTGCTTTGCTTAAACTAACAATGCTCATTCCTGCTATGTTAGAGAGTATATAGTCATGCCAAAAATTTTTTAAACACACCAGCCATGTCCCTCCCTCCCTCCCTTTCCTTTCTTACTTGGAACAAGATAATAGTCATGGATGGACCTGAACATCAAAAACTTTTCATTTTCAATTTTTAACTGTGAACTACAGCCCATACATAAATTTTGGTGATAGTAGTAACTGAAGAATAATAAAAAAAAAAAAACCAGTAGCAGCAGTACAGTACAGTAACATAACAAAACCGTTATCTATAAATCTTAAACCTGAAATGTTTAGTGACAATTATACAGGATAGGGTGTCACAGAACACCCAGCATTTACAAGTACTCCTTAAAAATCCAATGCCACATTAGTAGATTTTAGCAGTATTAAGATGTCACAGTAGTACTTATTTTGCAAGTTAAAAGGATTTGGCATTAAAATATAAAGAATAAACAAACATAAGCACAAACCTTAAGCTCAAATACTGGCGTTTCAATTTCTACGGCTCCATGCATGTGAAATACATTATATATTATATCAAAAACCTGAAAAGAAAAATTACAAAATTCATGACAAGAAATGGGAAACAATAATGTTCAATTGAGGGAAGCAGAGGGCAGGTCCAATTCCTTGGATCAAAAGCCTTTCACTAGCATCAAGGAGCCTCCCTTTTGTTAGTTTAGTTTAATATGTTTATTATGCACCCCATACCCATCCTGTGGGCGGTAGTCAAAAGATTACAGAGGTACATAATTGGTCCAGGGACTGGACTCCAAAGTTTTGATAGCTGAGCAAGTTACAGAGGTAATGAACTCACAATTTACAAAGGTAATGAACTCACAATTTACAAAGGTAATGAACTCACAATTTACAAAGGTAATGAACTCCCTTTTGGAGACACCAATTTTCTTATATGTGTAAAAAATTATACATGTACTACTTAATATAAATTATAGAATTACCAATCAAATGAAGCATTCTTTGCTTTTGCTATCAAAGATAATCTCAAATAATAATTAGGGATCATGATAAGAAATTAAGTAAAAAAAATCCTGCGAGTTTAAAAATGTGAAAAAATTTAAATTATCATCTTCTTTCAACAAACTGGCTGTATCCCACTACAGTAGAGGTGACCAAAAAAGAAAAATGAAAGTTTCTCTTTTAGTTTTTGTAATGTATACAGAAGGGGAAAAATTAAAATTTTTTTTAATTCACATTTCTTATTGTAACTCAAACTAATTACTTGATACTGCTTATTAATTATATCTAAACCATGTTTATACATGCAGAATACACTTTAGCAAAACCACTTCAAATGATAACAAATATACAGGCATATAAAAAGCTTATTGTTACTCCATTTTTCACTTTTTAAGAATGGAAAAGTGTAGACACTAAAAGTTAAAGATTTTTCCAGTTACAAAATATCACATAATGCAGTACAGTACAACTTATTCTACATTATCCTTTTGGTGGTATTTGTGCAGTACGGTACAAAGATATATTGTACAATACGGTACATGGCTGTTTTGACTATCAGGAAAATTCCTTAATCCAAAAACTTGTAAGCCCTGCCTGTAATTGTACTGTATCACCCATACTCATTAGTATCATCAGAAAATACAAATGCTCTACCATATTAGTGAAATATCCAAATTCACATCTCAGACATTTCAAGACACTGGCAGGCCCTGTTTTACAGCGTTTTGCTAATATGTAAAGTAGTCAATTATACCCATTCTTTATTTATTCCAACTTCTTACAGTAAATATATTCACCGCTCACTACATGCTAAGGTTGAAAATATTTTAAGTTAAGTAATGTGTGAGCACGTGTGACAGTAGTAATTTTTCCTACTGGGGCCAAAGCTGGAGGTTCTTACTAATGTCACTGAGGTCAGAACTGGGAATTTTTCCTACTGTCATTGGTGTCAAAGCTGGAGGTTCTTACCATAGTCACTGGGGTCAAAGCTGGAGTTTCTTACTAATGTTACTGGGGTCAGTACTGGAGGTTCTTACTTAGGAGTGAATTGAGACAAATAGTTTTTGGGGACCTGATGAGCTGTTGGAGTGTGAGCAGGTTAATATTTTGTGAAGGAATTCAGGGGAACCAGTTAGCTGGACTTGAGTACTAGAAGTGGGAAGTATAATGCCTGCACTTTAAAGGAAAGGTTTGGGATATTGGCTGTTTGGAGTTGCCTCTGTTGTCTAGGCACCTTTGCAAAGACAGTGATTATGTATGAGTGATGATTAAAGTTTTTTCTTTCTTTCTGGGTTACCCTGCTTTGGTGGGAAATGGCTGACGTGTTAAAAGAATGAAGCCTCCTGCTTATTGTATACAGTATTTGATCTTAACCCGCTTCTTTGTTTCTCATATTACTTTTCTGCAACTTCTAGGCATATTCCTACCCACAAGATGATGATGATGATAATAAAACTTGTGTTAACCTTACTTGTCTTCTGACTGCCATTTCCACTGGACCATAGTCTCGAGTACCCTTCGGCGTTTTTAATGTAAATTTCCCAGATTTTCCTTTGCCGTGCTCACTGCCTTTATTATTCTGAAGGATGACAAATTGCATGTTAGTACTTCCAAAGCACAATGTCTGCAAGTGCTTAGATATGGGTAACTGCAGTGTTAATCAATACAGTACTGTGCATTGTTTCCATTACAATAAAATTTAATAAGCTTCATCAAATAAATTAAAAAATACACAACACAAATATAGTATATACACATAGTAATAAAAATTGCATTGTATTTTGAGAATAATGCAAAGATATACAATATATACATATTATAACAAGAACAGGAATTCACAAACCAGACAGTGCTTTGAAAACCATGCTGTCAGCACCTACGCACTGCAAAATGCACTCTCAAAAATATTTTTTGAGGTGTTACACAAAGGCTATTAACTAATAAATTCTGGTTCCATTCAAGACTTTTCATTTTTTATGAGGCATAAAGATGTTACTTAAAAAACTGTGCACTCTATTTTAAATATAATCATACTAAGAAATTTTCTGACAAACTATAATATTAGTCTCAACAGTTCTCTGTCTTAACTGGACTTGACAATGCTGGCTCACTGGAATCAGCATCATCATCTGCTATATACAATATATATTACAAGTGCATCCAGTAACATGTAACAACCAAAAGACACTGGAAATATTAGTAATTTGCTATTCAAGATTAAGACGTAATAACTATTAAGAAATAAATAAGTTCATACTAAGTACGTATGCAGATATACAACATAAGATTTAAAAAAAAAAAACAGCAGCACTGTGAGGGCACTGACAAAGACAAAATACAGGATATAAAACATCAATTCCAGACTGTGTAACAATACAGTTCTTGCTCATTAAAATAAAATATTCAAGCAATGTAAAAGTCAGCACCTTTAGGACAGAGTGCATGCCAGTTTCTAAAAAATTAAGACAAAAATGCCAGTTTCTGGAGTACTGTATTGATTTATACAAGAAATTTTGCTGGGTTTCAGACAACCTTAAGAACTGCTAACACTGTCACTAGATGGAAGCAATGCAATACTTGAGGCCTAACAGCACCCTTGTTACTTATGAGGTTCATTCATCAAAAGGTAACAATGTGAGGATTACAATTGACAACCTAAATGCATAAGCATTGTAGGGTCTATAGGCCACAGATGATTACATTAATATGAAATAGATGCAATGTACTGATCGGTGCTACTTTAGCATGCAGTCTACCGCAATATTCGTAGTCTACGCTGTGAACTGACCTTTAACATGCAGTCTACCATTTATGTTAGAATTTTTTTTACCTGTGCTGACCTTTTTTACCCTTTTAACCTGAGTGCTCCTAACCTAACCTAGGTTAAGTTAGCTTAGGTTTGTGCTGGTAGACTGCACGTTAAATTAGCACCCACTGATCACTATCACTAATTAATAACTTCATATTTTTTTTCACTATCCTCATCATCACTGCTGCAGTCATTATCATGTAATGATGTAATTACTTATTTCTTAGGTGGAAGAAGGGACTCACTAATGAGTGAGGCCAAGAGACAATCTATTTTCTGGTAGATATAGTAGCTGGTGTTAGCATCACTGTTATCAGACAATTACTTCCATGAAATTCAATAGTCTTCTTCACTGCCAATGAAGATGTACACAAAACTATTTTCCTATGCAGTAGAGTAACCTCAACTGAACTATCACTTTTACCATCACAGTTATTGCAAAATACTGCACCTAATTTTAGCATTTACCCAAAATGTATCAATGGAAAATATTTTAAAACTAACAAAAACTAACCTGTGGCCCTTTCTTTGAATTCTGCATTTCAGCATTCACTTTTATGCTCTTGTGAACAAAGTCTGACAATGTCTCATCCATCTGTAAATGAAACAAAAAATGAAACAAGAAAGTAAAACATTCACATTTTCAATAGCAAAATATTATCTTAAGAGGAGCTGATATATTTTTCTCACTTTAATTGCAGCATCTCTCCCTTTGCAGTACAGTACAGTAAATCTAATAAACAAAAATGGCACTGTATTGTGATTACTGCAATTTTGGGGTGAATATAATAATAAAGCAATTATGAAATGTTAATCTTTTTAAGGACATACACAAGTTTAATATCTTTAAAGTTTAAAAAATAATGTCAGGCCAGTTACATTGATTTACACAGTAGGATTTCTCTAGGTCATGCACAATAATGCTAAAATGATTTGTTGAATGACTTATAAAGATACTGCACTGTACATTTTTTAAAGCATTACACACTATTGAATATGCACTGCCATCCTTTTCTAACACAACATAGCTACTGAACATGCACTGCCACCTATTTATCAATACCCATTGCAATCTCATGCTGACAAAGTGCTACTATTGTTTAAAATACTGCATTCATAAATGTTTGTGCCAAGCTGCAGTTCTTTATACAGTGCTAATGTTATTCTGACAGTAAGATATTAAAACCAAGCTTCATTATGCTATATATGTGATATATAACACTGACATAAAATGCCTTTATAAAAAAAAAAGAAAAAAATACTGGTATATACAAGGTACAATTGGTTTGTAAATGAAATTAAAAATATAAATAACTAAGGAACACAAAAAATCTCTAGCTCAAATCTCTCTGGCACATTTTTCAATCATTTTAAGAAAAATGGGCTAAAGCAGCATAATAATGCTTAAAAATTAATAGAAAGAAAAATATCTTTTAACTAGATTGGGAGACTCCTGGCCTACCTTACACACTATGCTTCTTGTGCCAGGGAGAGATGAGAGAAGTGTGGTAGATACTTGAATGTTGATGCCTCTACCAGCAATCAGTCGGTTCACTGGTCTTAAACTTCTATGCAATGAACCAATAAAAGCCATTTCAAGTCTTCTTTTGATCGGACTATTAGCCTAATTTTTCTAAATCACCAAGTATTCCCTGACCCCTGATTTCTGGTGTTCTTGTTTACACAGCCAGAGATCTACAAAACTGTGAAGAAATGGGAAATACTAATAGCAAGTTTAAATATTGGTTGATTATCTATATTTTCAGGGAAGAGTAAAAATGTCCTGGGTAGCTATTTAGAAAGCTTGATAAATAATAAATGAGAAGTAAATTAATATGATGAGATTTACCTGTAACTGAAGGTGTTAGTCCTGCATTTCACCTAACTTAACGGAAATTCAGATCTGTAATTGTTTTTTAAATATTCAGATAAGCTGTTAATACAAGACCTAACAACACCCTAACATCTACTCATTTCAATTGTAACTATAATTGTTTTCTATCATATTTTGGAGTGTAGATTACATGGAAATTGGAACTGCAGCAAGGTTAAAGCATCTCCCAATGAGTGATAAAAAAAAGTGGCATCACACCTTACAACCAACAGTATATGGGAGTAATGCCTGGCACTCGCTGGAGGAGAAAGTAGCCATGTGTGCCGCCCAGCGTCGCACATTATGTAATGTGTGGGGGGGACTGGGGGGTACACAGCCTGAGGCTAGGACAGCTATGTCTGCCTTAGAAGGCTGGAAACCTCCCACATAGCTGTACTCTGACAGATGGACATCCAGAAGTACTAGGGGCAGCTCCTGTATTGAAGGATACTCAATTACTTGATACTAGAGAAACTATTTAAATCTGTATTACCTAATGGCATCTCTAAATCTAGGGCTATTATTGGTATAGTGTTCAAGAGAAACCATACTTAAAAAATATGCAGTACTTTAAGGTACTTTGAAAATAATTATGAATTATTAAAACCTTAGTTATTATTAGGGATAAATTAAAACAAAAAAGAAGTGATCTTTTAAGCACATTCAGAGATACAATTTTCTTCCAATGTTGATAAATTTTACTAAAACTTTCTTACTTTATATAGTTTCAAAAACAAATTGGACAGATACATGAGTGGACCAGTTGGATGTGAGCAGGACCTACCTGTGACCAGTTTCAAGTCATTCTATCCTTGCAGCCTGAAGTTAGACTTCCCTTGTCTAGTATGGGCCAATAGACCAACTGTAGTGCATCATGGGTAGGCAAACTACATTGCCTCAGTAGTTTTAATAATCCTATATTCACACAGCTCAAGTCAACCAAATCCCTAAACTGTTCAACAGAAATAAATTACTTTGACTTTTTTGAGTTATCCTAGGTAATTTACACTATATATGATAATTGTACTTACATATACCTGTGCTTAAATAATCTTACTTATTTATATATAAGTAGAAATGTATCGAAGGTTTTTCCTGTAATATTCAATCTTGAAAGTTGGTAATAATTAAGGAAAACATTTTAAATAAGCAGGGTTTCAGTATGTTTGTCAACACCTTGAATATGATTTAATCTTACATAATCTATTTCCATCGTAAACTTAGATGAGACCCACAATAGACAACTAACTTCTAGGTACCTATTTACTACTAGGTAAAGAGGGAAAGCTGGTGTTAGGAGGCTTGCTCATACATCTCGCCCCACGTGGGATTGTACAATTAAAGGTTTTTCATGCTACATGAGGTGTTTAATTCTGGCTCACTAATTCCCTTCTAACATATGTCTAGCCATAGGTAATCATTACATTCATGGGTATGCAATGAACCCACAGGGATCACAGAGCACCTGGGGAATGGGAGGTAATCACATAATCCAAGGAAGGTTTAATTTCTTGAATCAAGAACCCTTGACTGTAGGCAGCTGTATTTCTAGCTCTGAAAACAGGGTCATAATAATAAAAACCTACACTAAGATTTTGTTTGGATTTTTAACCCGGAGAGTTAGCCACCCAGGAATAAATTATTTCATTAGTTTAATGCCTAATGCCTTAGTATAGTTGGTAGAGCACTCAGCTCACACACAAAGTTCCATGGTTCAGTCCCCGGTACAGGTGGAAACATTAGGGCGTGCTTCCTTAAGTCACCTACTGTCCCTATTCACCTAGCAGTAAAATAGGTACCTGGGTGTTAGTCGACTTGTGTGGGTTGCATCCTGGGGACAAAATTGACCTAATTTGCCCGAAATGCTCTGCATAACCAGGAAGTTTTTATATAGTATGTCACTGATGTCGGCTATGATCTGTATAAGTTGTCTCATGTACTAGTAGAAATAAATATTATTATTATTATTATTATTATTATAATGATGGGGCTGATAAACCCACAGGGGTTATACAGTGTCTTGGAATGGAAGGAAGTATATAAATATATAAATAAGTTTATATAGGCACAGGTACACATAAGTACAATTATTTTACATATTGTGAATTACCTAGGATGAGAGATAAGGATAATCTAAAATTCAAAGTGACTTATTTCTATTGGGGTTGATATAAGGGCAAGATAGGTCAAATTCCTTGGAACAAAAGCCCCTCGTAGGCATCAAGGTAATTCCCTAAGAGGGTGTTAAATACCTATGATAACTGTAAATAATCTTATCTTAAACTCACCCACCTTTTCAGTGTTACATCAGACATTACCGGTACAGATGCAACATCTCATTTTTTGTTCTTTATAGCCATAAAATAATTTCACATAGAACTAGTGGCATTGCTACTCACTTGATGACTCCATTTACAAAGTATTTACAAACAAAAGCAGTCTAATTCCCTCACAATAATATAAAATATGAAGCCTCACCTTGCTGTCCATGCTTCTGTTGTCACTGAGCATTCAACATGCAGGGAAAACTAATATTATTAGATTTTAGGGAAGAGTTTCGAGTATTGATTCTTTTACAAAAATTTAATACAAATATTCGAACTTATATGAACTGCAAAAACGTTTCATGCAAAAGTTACGGAGCTCATACGATAATTTCAGAATTTTGTTAACGCGCATCACGGTGTGACGTCACAGAATTGAGTTACTTATGTGTTTTAAGATAAGATAAGATAAGATTTGGTTCGGATTTTTAACCCTGGAGGGTTACCCACCCAGGATAACCTAAGAAAGTCAGTGCGTCATCGAGAGACTGTCTTATTTCCATTAGGGTCCTCAATCTTGTCCCCCAGGATGCCACCCACACCAGTCCACTAACACCCACTTGCAAGGTGAACAGGGACAACAGGTGTAAGGTGACTAACACCCAGGTGCTACTTACTGATAGGTGAACAGGGACAACAGGTGTAAGGAAACACGCCCAATGTTTCCACCCTTGCCGGGGATCGAACCACAAATACAAACAACACAAATACTGTGGAAAAAGACACTTATGTACAGTTCAGGACATTTATTAAAGGAAACGTTTCGCCACGAGTGGCTTCTTCAGTCCTAATACAGAGAAAACTAAGAAAACATTTATATATATAGTGGCAGGAGTCAGGTGAGGTGACGCGTGGGTAGAGGTGGTAGTAGTAGTAGTAGTAGTAGTAATGGAACTAAGGAGGTGAGGCAAGAGAGGGACCTGCTGGCATCAAGTAACACCAGTTCCCAGGATGGGTAATATCCTCTTGCTTAGTAATTTTGAAATACTGTAACTACCGGATTTTTGCTTTATAGTGTTACTGACAGAAATTAGTGCAGCTTCAGTGCATTTTCTCCGTCTTAAGTCGTCTTCTTTAATAACTAGTTTAGCTTCATTGAATTTCATGAGGTGTCCAACATCGTCTCTATGTTGAACACATGCGTTTTTGCGGTCATCATTTCTGCAAGCATTTTTGTGTTCTGCTATTCTAATGTCCAGAGTTCTGGCTGTTTCCCCTACATATACTTTGTCACACCCCCCACATGGTATAGTGTAGATTCCTGCACTTGTGCCAGAATCATGCTTGGGTTTTTGTATCAGGTTCCTAATAGTAGTTGAAGAGCTGGTAGATATTTTAGCCAGTTTTCTGTCAAACATTTTTGAAACATTAATGTCAACGTTGCTGACCGGTAAAACGATGTAACTTGGAGGCTTTTCTTCAATTTGATAGGTGTTGGTCTTGCTGAGGATACGTGCCGCACGTTTCCTACAGTCACGTATGAAGTGTAGGGGAAAGTGCAGTGAACTAAAAGAGTTGGTGATGTATGTACATTCTTCTTCGAGGAACTGTGGACTGGAAATTCTGTAGGCTCTCAGAAAGAAGCCAATAACTACCCCTCTTTTAGTTCTTGTGTCATGGTGAGAGAAGAAATGTAGAAGATCGTTCTTGTAGGTAGGCTTCCGGTAGACTTTAAAAGAAAGTTTATTTTTCCCTGTGCGTAAGAGAACGTCGAGAAAAGGTAATTGGTTGTCCTTCTCCTCCTCTAGTGTAAATTTAATAGTAGGTTCCAGAGTGTTGATGGTGTTGAGGATGCCCCGTACGTCAAGATTTTTGGGTACAATGACCAAAATATCATCTACGTACCGCATCCATGTAACTGAGCGAGGGATGTTACTGAGGATCCTTCTTGATTCCAGGTCCTCCATATATAAATTGGCAAGAACTGCACTAAGGGGGGATCCCATGGACTAGCCATGGGATCCCCCCTTAGTGACTTGTGACTTAGTGACTTGAAAAAGCCCACTGTGTGGGTGAAACGTTGTCAATAAAGGATCACATTACACTGCATTTGTGTTTATATTTCCACCATCAACACTCTGGAACCTACTATTAAATTTACACTAGAGGAGGAGAAGGACAACCAATTACCTTTTCTCGACATTCTCTTACGCACAGGGAAAAATAAACTTTCTTTTAAAGTCTACCGGAAGCCTACCTACAAGAACGATCTTCTACATTTCTTCTCTCACCATGACACAAAAACTAAAAGAGGGGTAGTTATTGGCTTCTTTCTGAGAGCCTACAGAATTTCCAGTCCACAGTTCCTCGAAGAAGAATGTACATACATCACCAACTCTTTTAGTTCACTGCACTTTCCCCTACACTTCATACGTGACTGTAGGAAACGTGCGGCACGTATCCTCAGCAAGACCAACACCTATCAAATTGAAGAAAAGCCTCCAAGTTACATCGTTTTACCGGTCAGCAACGTTGCCATTAATGTTTCAAAAATGTTTGACAGAAAACTGGCTAAAATATCTACCAGCTCTTCAACTACTATTAGGAACCTGATACAAAAACCCAAGCATGATTCTGGCACAAGTGCAGGAATCTACACTATACCATGTGGGGGGTGTGACAAAGTATATGTAGGGGAAACAGCCAGAACTCTGGACATTAGAATAGCAGAACACAAAAATGCTTGCAGAAATGATGACCGCAAAAACGCATGTGTTCAACATAGAGACGATGTTGGACACCTCATGAAATTCAATGAAGCTAAACTAGTTATTAAAGAAGACTTAAGACGGAGAAAATGCATTGAAGCTGCACTAATTTCTGTCAGTAACACTATAAAGCAAAAATCCGGTAGTTACAGTATTTCAAAATTACTAAGCAAGAGGATATTACCCATCCTAGGAACTGGTGTTACTTGATGCCAGCAGGTCCCTCTCTTGCCTCACCTCCTTAGTTCCATTACTACTACTACTACTACTACCACCTCTACCCACGCGTCACCTCACCTGACTCCTGCCACTATATATATAAATATTTTAGTTTTCTCTGTATTAGGACTAAAGAAGCCACTCGTGGCGAAACGTTTCCTTTAATAAATGTCCTGAACTGTACATAAGTGTCTTTTTCCACATCTTGTCGGTATCACCATACCATTTCCTCAACACAAATACTTAATTTGGGGTCGAAGTAGATAAACACACACGGGTTTCATCTTCAACTGAAAGGAGACTACTTCTGCCTTTGCTGCCGATAATTGTTAAATGAAAAAAAAAACTTGCTCACACCCGTAAGAAATTGAAAACTGCAGCAATATATTTATTGTAAAAGGACACAAGTGCAACTAATGTGACATTTATTGTGGCAACGTTTCGCTCTCCAGGAGCTTTATCAAGCCATTACAAACAATACATGGACACAGAGGGTATATAAAGGCTCAGAGTGAGGTGAATACTAGTGAGGTACCATTTCGATGTTCACTAGTGGTAGTAGTAGTGGTAGTGACAAAAGTAATACAATATGGTAGAGCAATTAATTCGTACATGAGTAAAAGGATATAAAAGCTTTTATATCCTTTTACTCATGTACGAATTAATTGCTCTACCATATTGTATTACTTTTGTCACTACCACTACTACTACTACTACTACTACTACCACTAGTGAACATCGAAATGGTACCTCACTAGTATTCACCTCACTCTGAGCCTTTATATACCCTCTGTGTCCATGTATTGTTTGTAATGGCTTGATAAAGCTCCTGGAGAGCGAAACGTTGCCACAATAAATGTCACATTAGTTGCACTTGTGTCCTTTTACTTTACATATTGTAATAAAGTTGGTAGAATTACCGACAATATGTAAAGTAAAAGGACACAAGTGCAACTAATGTGACATTTATTGTGGCAACGTTTCGCTCTCCAGGAGCTTTATCAAGCTTGATAAAGCTCCTGGAGAGCGAAACGTTGCCACAATAAATGTCACATTAGTTGCACTTGTGTCCTTTTACTTTACTTTACATATTGTCGGTAATTCTACCAACTTTATTACAATATATTTATTGCTGTCCTATGAATGGCAGGATATTCTTCTTTCACATAAGAACATAAGAACATAAGAAAGGAGGAACACTGCAGGAGGCCTGTTGGCCCATACTAGGCAGGTCCTTTACAATTCATCCCACTAACAAAACATTTGCCCAACCCAATTTTCAATGCCACCCAAGAAATAACCTCTGATGTGAAAGTCCCACTCAAATCCAACCCCTCCCACTCATGTACTTATCCAACCTAAATTTGAAACTACCCAAAGTCCTAGCCTCAATAACCCAACTAGTTAGACTGTTCCACTCATCAACTACCCTATTTCGAAACCAATACTTTCCTATGTCCTTTCTAAATCTAAACTTATCTAATTTAAATCCATTACTGCGGGTTCTCTCTTGGAGAGACATCCTCAAGACCTTATTAATATCCCCTTTATTAATACCTATCTTCCACTTATACACTTCGATCAGGTCTCCCCTCATTCTTCGTCTAACAAGTGAATGTAACTTAAGAGTCTTCAATCTTTCTTCATGAGGAAGATTTCTAATGCTATGTATTAATTTAGTCATCCTACGCTGAATGTTTTCTAACGAATTTATGTCCATTCTGTAATATGGAGACCAGAACTGAGCTGCATAATCTAGGTGAGGCCTTACTAATGATGTATAAAACTGCAGTATGACCTCTGGACTTCTGTTGCTTACACTTCTTGATATAAATCCCAGTAATCTATTTGCCTTATTACGTACGCTTAGGCATTGCTGTCTTGTGCAAGAAAGGTATAAAATACCGACAATATGAAAGTTAAGACACATGTGCAACATCTGGATATCTTTATTGTAGTAGACGTTTCGCCATCCAGTGGCTTTATCAATACAGATTCTAGGACATAATAGGAAGACAGTAGAACTATATACAAAAGATGAGGTAATCAGTCCCTCGGCCTTGGAGTTAGTGTTCACAGCATCGTGGTGGAGGAGAATCTGGAGCAAAGACAAGAAGACTGGCGGTTTATATAGGCGTCAGTGGATAGGGACGGGCAGCAGACGAGGGCAAAGTCACTGGTAGGCGGGATTCCCCAGTGGAAGTAGGTCCTTCCCAAAGAGATGGGTTAGTTGCAGCAGCCGTGAAGGTCTTGTAGATGTCCTCTGAACCAAGATTCCATGATGTTGCAGTGTCTGACAAGTTGTGCAAGAAAGGTATAAAATACCGACAATATGAAAGTTAAGACACATGTGCAACATCTGGATATCTTTATTGTAGTAGACGTTTCGCCATCCAGTGGCTTTATCAATACAGATTCTAGGACATAATAGGAAGACAGTAGAACTATATACAAAAGATGAGGTAATCAGTCCCTCGGCCTTGGATACTGTGAACACTAACTCCAAGGCCGAGGGACTGATTACCTCATCTTTTGTATATAGTTCTACTGTCTTCCTATTATGTCCTAGAATCTGTATTGATAAAGCCACTGGATGGCGAAACGTCTACTACAATAAAGATATCCAGATGTTGCACATGTGTCTTAACTTTCACATTGCTGTCTTGGTTTAAGGTTGCTGCTCACCATAACCCCCAAGTCCTTTTCGCAATCTGTATGGCTAAGTTCTACATCATTTAACTTATAAGTACTAGGGTTATGGGCACTCCCAAGCTTCAGAACCTTGCATTTATCTACATTGAACTGCATCTGCCACTTTTCTGACCAAGAATAGAGTTTGTTTAAATCCTCCTGAAGTTCCATAACATCTACGTTTGAATCAATTATCCTACCTATCTTTGTGCCATCGGCGAATTTGCTCATATCACTAGTAATTCCCTCATCAAGATCATTGATATATATTATAAACAACAACGGGCCCAAGACTGATCCCTGTGGAACGCCACTTGTTACAGATCCCCACTCGGATTTAACCCTATTTATGGACACTCTCTGCTTCCTGTCAGTGAGCCATGACTCGATCCACGAGGGCACTTTTCCCCCACTGCCATGAGCTGCCACTTTCTTTAACAGTCTATGGTGCGGAACTCTATCAAAAGCCTTACTAAAATCTAAGTAAATAATATCAAATTCTTTATCGTGGTCAACAGCCTCAAAAGCTTTACTGAAGAAAGTTAATAAATTAGTTAGACAAGACCGGCCTCTTGTGAATCCATGCTGAGTATCATTAATCAAGCTATGCTTATCGAGATGGCTTCTTATAATCTCAGCTATAATTGACTCTAGTAATTTGCCTACAATTGAGGTCAGGCTTATTGGGCGGTAATTTGACGGTAACGACTTGTCCCCTGTTTTAAAAATAGGAATTACATTAGCCATCTTCCACATATCAGACACTACACCTGTTTGAAGAGATAAATTAAAAATATTAGTTAATGGTTCACAGAGTTCCATTTTGCATTCCTTAAGAACCCTTGAAAAAACTTCATCAGGACCCGGCGACTTATTTTGCTTCAGTCTGTCTATCTGCTTCACAACCATTTCACTAGTGACTGTGATGTTACATAATTTATCTTCTTCTAGCCCACTATAAAAATTAATTACTGGAATATTGTTGGTGTCTTCCTGTGTAAAAACTGAGAGAAAATAATTATTAAAAATCGAGCACATTTCATTCTCTTTGTCAGTAAGGTGCCCATAGTTATTTTTAAGGGGACCTATCTTATCTCTAACTTTTGTTCTATAGACCTGGAAAAAACTTTTTGGGTTAGTTTTAGAATCCCTAGCAACTTTAATTTCATAGTCCCTTTTAGCTTTTCTTATCCCCTTTTTAATGTCCCTCTTAATATCAATATACTGATTCATAAGATGACCCTCACCTCTTTTGATACGCCTATAAATTCCTTTCTTATGCCCTAGTAGATATTTGAGCCTATTATTCATCCATTTTGGGTCATTTCTATTTGATCTAATTTCTTTATATGGGATAAACGTTCTTTGAGCAGCATGTATAGTGTTCAGAAAACTGTCATATTGATAGCTCACTTCGTTACCCCAGTCAACAGATGATAAGTGTTCTCTAAGCCCATCGTAATCTGCTAAGCGAAAATCTGGGACTGTTACTGAGTTATCGCTACTATCGTACTTCCATTCAATGCTAAATGTAATTGATTTGTGGTCGCTAGCACCCAGTTCCTCTGAAATTTCTAAATTATTAACAAGGGATTCATTGTTTGCCATAACTAAGTCAAGCAGGTTATTTCCCCTTGTAGGTTCTGTCACAAACTGCTTCAAAAAACAATCCTGAACTATTTGTAAGAAGTTGTATGATTCTAAATTCCCAGTCAAGAAATTCCAATCAATATGACTAAAGTTAAAGTCTCCTAGAATTACTACATTATCGTGCCTTGTGGCCCTAACAATTTCCTCCCATAGTAGTCTCCCTTGGTCCCTATCTAAGTTTGGGGGACGGTATATCACTCCTAAAATCAGTTTTTCATGCCCTCTGAAAATTCTATCCAAACAGACTCTGTATGTGTTACTTCAGACTTAATACCCGTTTTTATGCAACAGTTCAAGCGATCTCGGACATACAATGCCACCCCACCCCCCTTCCCGATACTTCTATCTACTTGGAACAATTTAAAACCCTGAATATGACATTCTGCAGGCATGTCCCGACTTTTTGAATTAAACCACGTCTCAGTTAAGGCAAATACATCAATGTTACCTGCACTAGCAACTAATCTCAACTCGTCCATCTTATTCCTAGCACTACGGCAATTAGCATAATAAACATTGAAAGACTCTCCTTTCTCTTTACCCTTCCTGCTCATTTCTGTTTTTCTACTAAACCTATTACTGTCCTTATCACCCAAAGTCCCTGGCTTTTCAATATCTACCTCGTTCTGCTTATTACTAGTTCCCCTAGAACTCGTAATATTACTACACTGGGACTTCACTGTTTTCCTGCCAAAACCCATACCACTAACTACTCCTAGTTTAAAGTCCTAACTGCTCCCTCCACTGCAGTTGCCAGTGCTACCACCCCAGACCTAGATAAGTGAACCCCATCCCTGGCATACATGTCATTTCTGCCATAGAAGAGGTCCCAGTTGTCAATGAATGTTACCACATTTTCCTTACAGCATTTGTCCAGCCAGCAATTGACACCAATTGCCCTGGACAACCATTCATTTCCAACTCCCCTCCTTGGCAAAATACCACATATGACAGGGTTCCCACCCTTACTCCTAATTATTTCTATTGCTGACCTATACCTGCTAATCAGGTCTTCACTCCTACGTCTGCCAACATCGTTGCCTCCAGCACTGAGACAGATAATAGGATTGCTCCCATTACCTTTCATGATGTCATCCAGACGGCTAACAATATCCTCCATCCCAGCCCCAGGAAAGCAAACTCTCTGTCTCCTACTCCTGTCCTTCAAGCAGAACGCCCTATCCATATACCTAACTTGGCTATCCCCAACAACAACATTCTTACCTTCCAGATGTTCCCAGTAGTCGACTCACATTCGTCGGGTAGCACTGAGAATGTATTAGATGTTTCCACAACAGTTTCCACGGCAGTCTCTTTCTTCTTCATCGTTTCTACCTTTCCATTCGTCTTCTTGATCGTCAACTTCGTTCCCTGCTGTCCAGCCACTGACCAGTTTCCCTTCTTGACCTGAGGACTCAAAACAGGAGGACTACTACGAATCTTCTTGTTTTCCTCGGTCAGTCGCCGAATCTCCAACTTCGCCATCCTCAATTCTTCCTTAAACTGTTGGTAAAGTTGCTCGATGGAGGGCATCTTGCTTCAATTCGTAGAGAGCGCGCAAACAGGTCTTCACAGAGCTAAGTACACGTCAACACTGCGCAACAGCCAACTCAATCAGGAGCTACTGCGCAGCACGTCCGCACGGCCCAATAGCGATGCGAACAGAACTAATCCAGGGATAGATCAGAAAATCTCATCTTAAGCGTATGATCAGACTACAGCTCACAAAGTTCTTCCTCTTCTCTTAGAGTCAGGTTCTCAGGATGACCAAATGATTCAGAGTTTCAATAAGATTTGACTCTACTCATGAAATCGTAATGACACGATTGCAAACAAATAAGACTTGAAATTTGCTGATATCCTTCATATTTAAGCCCCAGCAGTAGTGGAAACATCTCAAGACTCATTTGCAACATGATTTTTTCCAGAGATTCATTCTTCTTTTAAACCCAAGAATCTTTTCACTTGAAGTCAACACATTTTCTTCAGGGCCTTACAGTGACTTGCTCAGCTGATTCATGTCATGAAAAATGTCTGCTAAGTAGGTTAGACTCTGCAACCATTTTTCATCTTCAAAGCACTTGACAAAATCTTGCTTATTGTTTTTTTGAAAGTATTCCTGCAATTTATCTCTCAGCTCAAACACTGTGTTTAAAACTCTTCCTCTACTCACCCATCGAACTTCTGTATATAGCAAGAGATTTATGTGCTCTTTGTCCAGGTTTCAACACAGCTTTTTAAACATTATGGAGTGAACTGGTCTTTGTTTAATTATTAAACCTATTTTTGTAGCATCATCAGAAACATTTTTTAATTCATCTCCAGGAGATTTTGACATCAGCACATCTCTGTGAAGAAAGCTGTGTGTTGAGACATCGGCATTTTCTTGTTTTGCAAGAGGAGCCAAACCTCTTATGGAGCCAACCACTGATGGGGCGCCATCAGTACAGATGGCAACACAGTTCTTGCAGATATGAATACGAAATATTGAATATATCCATTCCTTTGCTTGTCTCAGGCAGTTCTTTGCAACAGAAGTTTTCTTGAATTTCACCCTCATTGATAAATCTTACAAAAGCTACAACGTGACATTTATTGGTAAGATCTGTTGACTCATCAACCTGGATAGAAAAACTGCTATTTTTCAGTTAATTACACAAAACCTCTTCAGCGTTATGTGACAAGTCATCAATACGTCGACTTATTGTACTGTTGGAAATTGGAACTTTACAATTTCTCGTACTTCATCTTGTCCCAGCATTTTTCCCACTATAATTTCACAAGCTGGCATTATTAGGTTCTCACCAACTATGTGACTTTTCCTTTTCTATGCAATAATTTCTGCTACCAAATAACTTGCATCTTGAGCCTTTTCACTGACAGTGACTTTATTCACAAAAGCTGTACTCTGTTTACTTTTAAATTTCTTATGACTGATTTGTCGTGAAGTGCCTTTGTAATTTTGCTGGAGCCATTGCTGCTTTTGAAAGTTGTTCGCCACAGACGAGGCACAATGGAATAGGACAACTTGGATCCCCAGTCCATGTAAAGCCCATTGATAAGTAACTTTCATTGTAAAGATGGATTACTCCCCCGTTGCACTAGTGCAATGAAATTTGATTTGAGATTGCGAGTCTTCATCACTAGCCTCATCAGAATCATCTGGATGTTTCTCTTCAAAAATCGCCACATAGGACGGTCAGACATTTCTGTAAAATAAAAAAATAATCATAAACATTCTTAAATTTTTATAATTCATAACATCCCTAAATGATGGGTAAAACTGGTGTGGGGAGGGTGTTAGGTGTGTGGAGGGGTTGACAGAGGAGTGGGGAGGTTGTCAGGTATGTGGGGATGTTGTCAGTGGTGTTGGGTGTCAGAGGTGTAGGAAGGTTGTCAGATATGTGGGGAGGTTTTCAGGTGTGCGGGGAGAATGTCATATGTGTGTGGCGGTTGTCAGGGGTGTGCGGAGGTTGTTAAGGGTGGGGTGAGGTTGTCAAGGGTTTGGGGAGGTTGTCAGGTATGTGGGGACGTTATCAGGTACGTGTGGAGGTTCTCAGATTGTCAGGGGTGTCCTGAGGTTGTCAGTATGTTTGGAGGTTGTCGGGAATATGGGGAGGTTGTCAGGGGTGTCGTGAGGTTGTCAGTGGTCTGGGGAGTTTGGCACTGGGGAGTTTGCCAGGCACACCATCTAAAGGGGACAAAAAGATACAAAACATCCAGGCCATGGGAAAACCTGGGTAGCCACAGCCACTCAAGAGGGAGAGGTTTTTTAGTGCCAGGAAGGAAAAAAACTGGCAGGAAATGGCAGAAATCGTACACCAAATCCAGTCATTCCTGGAGTGGAACCACAGTCGATGGCCTTCACTCCAAACCAACAGATACTCTCTCCAGGTAAACTCCAGGTAATACAGATACTAATGCCTGAAAAAAAAATCCCTCCCAGTACCAACAATACCACCAGTCCGATGACATTCTTCTTTGCAAATATACAGGGTCTAAAGCCAGCAACAAACAACAAAATACCTTTCATCCGTGGACTGTTTGCAGAGGCAAAGGCAATGTTCGCGGCTTTCACTGAGACCCACATAAAGGATCACTTGGACAACGAAATATGGATCCCAGGTTACAACCTATACAGATGTGACAAAGTGAACAGGCAAAAGGGGGGGGGGGGGGTTGGCCTGTACATTGCAGTCACTTGTTTGCACAGAACTGCTTAATGCCTCAAATGATGTAGTGGAAGTTTTAGCAGTAAAGGTCGAGAACCAAAACCTAGTCATTGTGGTAGTCTACAAGCCTCCGGATGCAACATCCCAGCAATTCCAGGAACAGCTGTTAAAAATTGACCACTGTCTGGAAAATCTTCCAGCTCCTGCACCCAACATCTTACTCCTGGGGGATTTCAACTTAAGGCACCTAAAATGGAGGAATATAGCAAATAATACTGTTGCAGTAATAACACCAGGAGGCAGCTCTGATGAAAACTCACACTCACACGAGCTTTTAAATCTCTGCACAAAATTCAATTTAAACCAGCAAATAATAGAGCCTACTAGACTGGAGAATACACTAGACCTCATCTTCACTAACAATGATGATCTGATAAGAAATGTCACCATATCAAAAACAATATACTCAGATCACAACACAATTGAGGTTCAGACATGTATGCGCAGAGCCCCAGACCGATATAATGAGATTAGTCACGAGGGAGCATTCACCAAATTCAACTTCAATAACAAAAACATAAAGTGGGACCAAGTAAACCAAGTCCTAACCGATATAAGCTGGGAAGATATACTAAGCAACACAGACCCCAACTAATGCCTAGAACAGATTAACTTGGTGGCACTCGATGTATGCACAAGGCTTATTCCTCTAAGAAAAAGGAGGAGTAGATGTAAAATAGAAAGAGTCAGGCGCTCCCTTTACAGGCGACGGAAAAGAATAACAGAGCGGCTAAAAGAGGTCAATATATCTGAAATGCGTAGGGAGACACTGGTCAGAGAAATAGCAAGCATCGAACTTAAGCTAAAGGAATCTTATAGGAGTCAGGAATCGCGGGAAGAACTAAAAGCCATAAATGAAATCGGAAGAAACCCAAAGTATTTCTTCTCCTATGCCAAATCAAAGTCGAGAAAAACGTCCAGTATTGGGCCCCTACTTGAACAAGATGGGTCCTTTGTAGATGAATGGTTCAGAGAACCGACATGTTGATAAATTAGACACATGTGCAACTCAAGAGTTGCACATGTGTCTAATTTATCAAGATGGGTCCTACACAGATGACAGCAAGGAAATGAGTGAGCTACTTAAGTCCCAATATGACTCAGTTTTTAGCAAGCCGCTAACCAGACTGAGAGTCGAAGATCAAAATGAATTTTTTATGAGAGCCACAGAATTTGGTTAACACAAGCCTATCCGATGTTATCCTGACGCCAAATGACTTCGAACAGGCGATAAATGACATGCCCATGCACTCTGCCCCAGGGCCAGACTCATGGAACTCCGTGTTCATCAAGAACTGCAAGAAGCCCCTATCACGAGCCTTTACCATCCTATGGAGAGGGACCAATGGACACGGGGGTCGTCCCACAGTTACTAAAAACAACAGACATAGCTCCACTCCACAAGGGGGGCAGTAAAGCAACAGCAAAGAACTACAGACCGATAGCACTAACATCCCATATCATAAAAATCTTTGAAAGGATCCTAAGAAGCAAGATCACCACCCATCTAGAAACCCATCAGTTACACAACCCAGGGCAACATGGGTTTAGAACAGGTCGCTCCTGTCTGTCTCAACTATTGAATCACTACGACAAGGTCCTAAATGCACTAGAAGACAAAAAGAATGCAGATGTAATATATACAGACTTTGCAAAAGCCTTCGACAAGTGTGACCATGGCGTAATAGCGCACAAAATGCGTGCTAAAGGAATAACAGGAAAAGTCGGTCGATGGATCTATAATTTCCTCACTAACAGAACACAGAGAGTAGTAGTCAACAGAGTAAAGTCCGAGGCAGCTACGATGAAAAGCTCTGTTCCACAAGGCACAGTACTCGCTCCCATCTTGTTCCTCATCCTCATATCTGACATAGACAAGGATGTCAGTCACAGCACCGTGTCTTCCTTTGCAGATGACACCCGAATCTGCATGACAGTGTCTTCCATTGCAGACACTGCAAGGCTCCAGGCGGACATCAACCAAATCTTTCAGTGGGCTGCAGAAAACAATATGAAGTTCAACGATGAGAAATTTCAATTACTCAGATATGGTAAACACGAGGAAATTAAATCTTCATCAGAGTACAAAACAAATTCTGGCCACAAAATAGAGCGAAACACCAACGTCAAAGACCTGGGAGTGATCATGTCGGAGGATCTCACCTTCAAGGACCATAACATTGTATCAATCGCATCTGCTAGAAAAATGACAGGATGGATGATGAGAACCTTCAAAACTAGGGAGGCCAAGCCCATGATGACACTCTTCAGGTCACTTGTTCTATCTAGGCTGGAATATTGCTGCACACTAACAGCACCTTTCAAGGCAGTTGAAATTGCTGACCTAGAAAATGTACAGAGAACCTTCACGGCGCGCATAACGGAGATAAAACACCTCAATTACTGGGAGCGCTTGAGGTTCCTAAACCTGTATTCCCTGGAACGCAGGCGGGAGAGATACATGATTACATACACCTGGAAAATCCTAGAGGGACTAGTACCGAACTTGCACACGAAAATCACTCACTACGAAAGCAAAAGACTTAGCAGACGATGCAACATCCCCCCAATGAAAAGCAGGGGTGTCACTAGCACGTTAAGAGACCATACAATAAGTGTCAGGGGCCCGAGACTGTTCAACTGCCTCCCAGCATACATAAGGGGGATTACCAACAGACCCCTGGCAGTCTTCAAGCTGGCACTGGACAAGCACCTAAAATCGGTTCCTGATCAGCCGGGCTGTGGCTCGTACGTTGGTTTGCGTGCAGCCAGCAGTAACAGCCTGGTTGATCAGGCTCTGATTCACCAGGAGGCCTGGTCACAGACCGGGCCGCGGGGGCGTTGACCCCCGGAACTCTCCAGGTAAACTCCAGAGGTATGAGGTTACTCGGGGTGTGGGGAGGTCTTCATATATGTGAAGATGTTGTGAGGGGTGTAGGGAGGTTATTAGGTGTGTGGGGAGGTTGTCATATGTGTGGTGAGGTTATCAGGGGTGTGGGGAAGTTGTCAGATATTTGCGGAGGCTGTTGAGTCTAGAGTGTAGAGTTTGCAAATGAGATAGTTCATACATTCAAAGCCTTAGAACTCTCAAAGCAATAATATTAGTAAACAGTCGTAAAACTCGGGCCGATTATACAAAGCTCTGGAAAGTAGTTACCTTGACGGGGTTAATAGTGAATGGTGGAGCGCAGCCGAGTGAGAGGTGGCTGAATGGCACATATATTATGGAACACAGGTGTGTGGTTGTCAGGTGCTAACAGCACCTTCAGAGCTCCTGGCATTCTTGAGTGTCGTCAGGTAGCACCCTCAGAAATGACATGCCTGGGTATCGCCAGGTAGTACCCTCAGAGCTCCTGACATGCCTGGGTGTCGTCAGATAGTACCCTCACAGCTCCTGACATACCTGGGTGCCGTCAGGTAGCACCCTCAGAGTTCCTGACATGCCTGAGTGTCGTCAGGTAGCATCCTCAGAGCTCCTGACATGCCTGGGTGTCGTCAGATAGTACCCTCACAGTTCCTGAAATGCATGGGTGTCGTCAGATAGTAACCTCACAGCTTCTGACATGCATGGGTGTCGTCAGGTAGCATCCCATACCACGGGTGGGATTTGAACCCGCGGTCAGAGTCTCAAAACTCCAGACCGTCGAGTTAGCCACTGGACCAGCATGGGTGTCGTCAGGTAGCACCCTCAGAGCTCATCACACATGCCTGTATCAGTATTCCCAAGACATTCAGAGTTCCTCATATCAGTATTCCTAGGAGAGTCATACTTTCATGCCATAGCGTGCTTGTGAGCATATCTTGGAAGAGTCGCAGAGATACACGAAATGGCCTGGACCCATTATGTACCTCTGTAATTTTCTGACTCCGCCCACAAGATGGGTTTGGGGTGCATAATAAAGATATTAAACTAACTTCATCTTGTCAGCATCATATACCATTCATGTACAATACGTGGCAGGTGAGTTATTCTGTCTCTCGTCTTCTAATTTGAGTAGAATTTCTGTAGGTATTCAATGGAACACGAAACATATCCGAGATATTTATATATCATGTAGCGCCTATGTCCATTTTTCAAGCAAGTGCTGTTTATCCTCGGTTAAATTTGTATAATATACTTTATTATGGACCCTTGTGTGCCCAAAGACCGTTATCAAGGAAAAAAAAAATACGTTATACTTCCATAACGTAAATAAAAACATATTTCGGTGCGCAATTTACATGGCAATCGTCATCTGCTACAGCAGGGGTACCAACATCGCCAAATATACACATAAAATGTAAAATACATTATTTATACATTACTAAGGAATTACCTGGAGTTTACCTGGAGAGAGTTTCGGGGGTCAACGCCCCCGCGGCCCGGTCTGTGACCAGGCCTCCTGGTGGATCAGCCCCTGATCAACCAGGCTGTTGCTGCTGGCTGCACGCAAACCAACGTACGAGCCACAGCCCGGCTGATCAGGAACTGACTTTAGGTGCTTGTCCAGTGCCAGCTTGAAGACTGCCAGGGGTCTGTTGGTAATCCCCCTTATGTGTGCTGGGAGGCAGTTGAACAGTCTCGGGCCCCTGACACTTATTGTATGGTCTCTTAACGTGCTAGTGACACCCCTGCTTTTCATTGGGGGGATGGTGCATCGTCTGCCAAGTCTTTTGCTTTCGTAGTGAGTGATTTTCGTGTGCAAGTTCGGTACTAGTCCCTCTAGGATTTTCCAGGTGTATATAATCATGTATCTCTCCCTCCTGATTTCCAGGGAATACAGGTTTAGGAACCTCAAGCGCTCCCAGTAATTGAGGTGTTTTATCTCCGTTATGCTCGCCGTGAAAGTTCTCTGTACATTTTCTAGGTCAGCAATTTCACCTGCCTTGAAAGGTGCTGTTAGTGTGCAGCAATATTCCAGCCTAGATAGAACAAGTGACCTGAAGAGTGTCATCATGGGCTTGGCCTCCCTAGTTTTGAAGGTTCTCATTATCCATCCTGTCATTTTTCTAGCAGATGCGATTGATACAATGTTATGGTCCTTGAAGGTGAGATCCTCCGACATGATCACTCCCAGGTCTTTGACGTTGGTGTTTCGCTCTATTTTGTGGCCAGAATTTGTTTTGTACTCTGATGAAGATTTAATTTCCTCGTGTTTACCATATCTGAGTAATTGAAATTTCTCATCGTTGAACTTCATATTGTTTTCTGCAGCCCACTGAAAGATTCGGTTGATGTCCGCCTGGAGCCTTGCAGTGTCTGCAATGGAAGACACTGTCATGCAGATTCGGGTGTCATCTGCAAAGGAAGACACGGTGCTGTGGCTGACATCCTTGTCTATGTCGGATATGAGGATGAGGAACAAGATGGGAGCAAGTACTGTGCCTTGTGGAACAGAGCTTTTCACCGTAGCTGCCTCGGACTTTACTTTGTTGACGACTACTCTGTGTTCTGTTAGTGAGGAAATTATAGATCCATCGACTGACTTTTCCTGTTATCCCTTTAGCACGCATTTTGTGCGCTATTACGCCATGGTCACACTTGTCGAAGGCTTTTGCAAAGTCTGTATATATTACATCTGCATTCTTTTTATCTTCTAGTGCATTTAGGACCTTGTCGTAGTGATCCAATAGTTGAGACAGACAGAAGCGACCTGTTCTAAACCCATGTTGCCCTGGGTTGTGTAACTGATGGGTTTCTAGATGGGTGGTGATCTTGCTTCTTAGGACCCTTTCAAAGATTTTATGATATGGGATGTTAGTGCTATCGGTCTGTAGTTCTTTGCTGTTGCTTTACTGCCCCCTTTGTGGAGTGGGGCTATGTCTGTTGTTTTTAGTAACTGTGGGACGACCCCCGTGTCCATGCTCCCTCTCCATAGGATGGAAAAGGCTCGTGATAGGGGCTTCTTGCAGTTCTTGATTAACACGGAGTTCCATGAGTCTGGTCCTGGGGCAGAGTGCATGGGCATGCCATTTATCGCCTGTTCGAAGTCATTTGGCGTCAGGATAACATCGGATAGGCTTGTGTTAACCAAATTTTGTGGCTCTCTCATAAAAAATTCGTTTTGATCTTCGACTCTGTCTGGTTAGCGGCTTGCTAAAAACTGAGTCATATTGGGACTTGAGTAGCTCACTCATTTCCTTGCTGTCATCTGTGTAGGACCCATCTTGTTTAAGTAGGGGCCCAATACTGGATGTTGTTCTCGACTTTGACTTGGCATAGGAGAAGAAATACTTTGGGTTTCTTTCAATTTCATTTATGGCTTTTAGTTCTTCCCGCGATTCCTGACTCCTATAAGATTCCTTTAGCTTGAGTTCGATGCTTGCTATTTCTCTGACCAGTGTCTCCCTACGCATTTCAGATATATTGACCTCTTTTAGCCGCTCTGTTATTCTTTTCCGTCACCTGTAAAGGGAGTGCCTGTCTCTTTCTACTTTACATCTACTCCTCCTTTTTCTTAGAGGAATAAGCCTTGTGCATACATCGAGTGCCACCAGGTTAATCTGTTCTAGGCATACGTTGGGGTCTGTGTTGCTTAGTACATCTTCCCAGCTTATATCGGTTAGGACTTGGTTTACTTGGTCCCACTTTGTTTTTGTTACTGAAGTTGAATTTGGTAAATGCTCCCTCGTGACTAGTCTCATTATGTCGGTCTGGGGCTCCACGCATACATGTCTGAACCTCAATTATGTTGTGATCTGAGTATATTGTTTTTGATATGGTGACATTTCTTATCAGATCATCATTGTTAGTGAAGATGAGGTCTAGTGTATTCTCCAGTCTAGTAGGCTCTATTATTTGCTGGTTTAAATTGAATTTTGTGCAGAGATTTAAAAGCCCGTGTGAGTGTGAGTTTTCATCAGAGCTGCCTCTTGGTGTTATTACTGCAACAATATTATTTGCTATATTCCTCCATTTTAGGTGCCTTAAGTTGAAATCCCCCAGGAGCAAGATGTTGGGTGCAGGAGCTGGAAGATTTTCCAGACAGTGGTCAATTTTTAACAGCTGTTCCTGGAATTGCTGGGATGTTGCATCCGGAGGCTTGTAGACTACCACAATGACTAGGTTTTGGTTCTCGACCTTTACTGCTAAAACTTCCACTACATCATTTGAGGCATTTAGCAGTTCTGTGCAAACAAGTGACTCTGCAATGTACAGGCCATCGGACTGGTGGTATTGTTGGTACTGGGGGGGGGGATTTTTTTCCGGCATTAGTTTGGTACTGGGGGGGGATTTTTTTTCCGGCATTAGTTTGGAGTGGAGGCCATCGACTGTGGTTCCACTCCAGGAATGACTGGGTTTGGTGTACGATTTCTGCCATTTCCTGCCAGTTTTTTTTTCCTTCCTGGCACTAAAAAACCTCTCCCTCTTGAGTGGCTGTGGCTACCCAGGTTTTCCCATGGCCTGGATGTTTTGTATCTTTTTGTACCCTTTAGATGGTGTGCCTGGCAATTTAAGTTATAGCACAGTCTTTCCTGTACTGAAGAGGTACACATTTCAGGGTGAAAAAGCTTACAGGAAGGGAGTTTGCATTTTCCTGTTGTCATATGGGCATGGCATTTTCTAGGGTGGTCATAGTTGCACGTCCCGTCTGTTTTTCCAGATTTCCCATGTCTGCAGATACCAAGTGCATAGTATGTGCACAGGCTTGGTTTCCGTTTGCCTTGGGTTTCTGTGACTGTATTCTCTGTTGGTGCATGTTTCCCTGTCTTATTCCTATCCTCCCTAGCACCAACAATGGAGCTCCCACCAGTTGTTTTTGGTAATATATCCTCACTATAGCTAGTGGAGTCCTCTTGTTTGCTATTTCCTGTGGTATTTCTAGTTTGCAATATTAGTTTTATCTTATCTTTGACTACACTTGTTTCCCCACTACGGCTCCTGTCCCCTATGAGGTCATTTATATGTATTCCTTCCTGCGTATAATTCCCGACTACCTGGACAAAATCTCCAGCTTCACCATTACTGTCTCCCAGGACAGCACCTCCAGCTTCACCATTACTGTCTCCCAGGACAGCACCTCCAGCTTCACCATTACTGTCTCCCAGGACAGCACTATCAGCCCCACATTTATTGACTACCAGGACATCACCTCCAGCCTTACAGTTTCTGACTACATGGCCAGTATCAAGGGCAGTACCATTCAGCCCAGACTTTTTATGTTCCCATCTGTTGTAGAAAGTTTCCAGGTTGTCTATGAAAGCAGCTTTGATGTTATCCTCTTTTAATACCCTTGTGATTTTAGTCCACAGATTTCCCTCATTTGGGCATACCCAAAAACACTTCCCTGTTTTAATACTGCTTGTAGCTAGTTCTTGGATATCTGCACAAGGGGCGTGACACCAATTTCCACAAAAATGACAATTTATCCATGTGGAAGCCCGTTTGTTTGATTGACTGCAGACTACAATAGGCCTGTTTGCCCATACTAGGCAAATCCAACCCACTAACAGAATAAACGCTACCCAAGCTTTTAAACCATTTATCACATTTGATAATTCTGTTTACTCAGGTGTACGTCCCACTCAACTCCAACCCCTCACTCATGTATTTCTCCCACCTGAATTTGAAACTACCCAAGGTTTTAGCTTCGATAACCCTACTAGGCAGATCGTTCCACTCAACTACCCTATTACCAAACCAGTACTTTCCTATATCCTTTCGACAAATATTTCCCAGTCTGTTTACTGCAGCTTTATATACGTATCTGAGGATGTCCCGACTGTCAACGCCCCTGTGACCCTGTCCATACTGGCAGCAAGGGAAGATTTATAGCATTTTAGGGCTACAGTTTTTACATTATTGTACGAAAATTAATATTTCAATTTTACAACTTCCTCAATAAACCTGTCAAATTGGCACCTACACAGCCCATGATCGATGAAACAAAATCAAAGATATACATTTAAGTCCTGAATCTGATAAGAAGAAAGTTAAGTAAATTTATTCTGCCACAAGTACAAATAAGAACAGTTATTATATACAGTGTAAATTATCTAGGATAACCAAAAAAAAAAGTCAGTGACTTATGTCCATTGGCGTCCAGATATCATAAGAGAGAGACAGGCAACAGTTCGGCAAGTTACGCCTACACAGTAGGCTTCTTCAGTCGAGTACAGAAAGTAGGCAGGATTATTATTATTATAATCAAAAAAGAAGCGCTAAGCCACAAGGACTATACAGCGGAAAGTAGGCAGGAGCAGTAGTGATGTGAAGATGTAATCAGTCCATCACCCTTGAAGTCGTAGATTTGAGGTTGTCAGTCCCTCAGCCTGGAGAAGAGCTCTGTTCCATAGTTATGGTAAAGTTGCTATTAACAGAGTCAAAGGGATTCTTTCTAAGTTTAGAATAAGTATATCTATGATATAAAATTATTAATTTTACCATGGAAAAATAGCTATATGCTAAAAACGAAAATATTTGAAGGTAAGTAATGCGTTTACTGTATATGATTTTTTTAGGCCTAGCTCTACTGCTCAATATGATAGTGTAAACATGTTATCAGACTCTGATATGCATTTGAAATTAAAAAAAAAAAAAAAAAAAAAGGGAAGAAGCTAGGTTTCACTTTACAGCAGTAGCCCAGAAACACCTGCTGTATAAGCGGGGCCCTCCTGTAAATATATAGTATTAAAGTAACCACGAACATATACATATATATATATATGTGTGTCTAATTTGTCAACATTATATCAGTGGTATACAACACCAAGAACACCAATTCAGCTAACTAGTTTTTCTGAATAACTTAATGTTACCTTGCTTACAGCACGTAAAATCTTTAGAACCACCTATTTCTGTTAGATAACACGAACATACATACTCATTTAGGTTGTCAGTCTTTTGCGTTGTGCTATTACTAATTCTATATTGTTTACCAGGTTTTCTGCTTGCCTAATTTCTAGTGTATTAATTATACCAAATGTTGGATTAACAATTTTTTTTTTCAGATTCTTGATAGCCTTAGACACGCCACTGACGTGTTGACACGAAGTTTAGGAGTGAAGTCCACTGGTATAATGTGCCTTCCCCCTCCCTAGTGTGGAGAAACGAAATACTAAAACAATTCCTTGGATGTGGATAAATGATGGAGCTTTATCCTCACCTCGTCTGTATGGCCCACCAGTACCAACTTCAACCTGGATAAGTATCAGACCTTACAGGTCTCCTGCTACCCCGCTGTGATAGGAATAAATTGGAAGTCATTAGGCTTGAAGTACGAGGCCTCATACGTATTAGGTGTTAATAGTTATGTTTCCCCCCTTTTAATATTTTTTTTCAGATAATAAGAAAATTTGTTAACTTCACTATAACTTTTTCCCTACAGTATCTTAATCCTAACACTGAAAGGATTCCCTTCATCCTCCATCCTACACGTAATGAAGTCTGCCATCCTCATCTAGCAGACTTCACTGTGGTCCACACAACCTACCTAGGGCACATGTATACTCAAATATAAAATATGTCGATCATGTATTAATATTTACTACGTTCGTGTAACCATTAATATATACGTAGTGAAATAATCTCTATAGTAGGTTGGTCACTGGTAGTTTAGGAAAAAAATAACCTTTGTAGCAATAATAGTCCAAACACTAAAACACTAACAATGGCAGCCATAATAATTTTAACCAAGGTGCAAGTGCCTCATCCAGCCAGCGATGCATTGTTTCTTACCAGCGATGCCTTGTTTCTTACCAGCGAAGCCTCGTTTTTTTTTTACCAGCGATGCCTAGTTTCGTTTCTTGCCAGCGATGCCTCGTTTCGTTTCTTACCAGCGATGCCTCGTTTCGTTTCTTACCAGCGATGCCTCGTTTCGTTTCTTACCAGCGATGCCTCGTTTAGTTTCTTACCAGCGATGCCTCGTTTAGTTTCTTACCAGCGATGCCTCGTTTAGTTTCTTACCAGCGATGTCTCGTTTTTAGGCACTGATGCCACCGAAGACGTGTCATATAACAGGATGGTTTTCCTCTCAAACTCCATCACAGACGATTTTTATGGTATATGCCATCACAAGATGGTTTTCTATATTTTTTCCACCATGTTTTTCGTATTCTGTCATTAAATATAATTTTCCTGGATGGTTTTCTTGTTACGTTGTATAACACAGGATGGTTTTGTGCGTCGGACTCAACTGAGAGACGTATGTGAACCACGTATCGTACCTGGATCACCTATATATAATGTATATCAGTTAACATATACATTGTGGAAAATACTGTATATATTTTCCGTAAATACGGTAATTTATAGGTAAATAGATGGCCTATATTGTATTTAATAAAATTATATTATGGAAAATGGGAAACTGAGCCTGCGCCTGCGCAGAAGGGCACTCGCCATCTTGGTTTTGAATTTTGTACAAACGTTGGCGTAATGGGAAGAATTTTTCGTGCTCTAGAGGTTAAAATTGTGTTGACACCTTTCAAATAGGAGGCGAAATTGGTGGATGTGCATTCCTGCATAACTGGAGATATCAGACGACTGGACAAGACAGCTCCAGGAACCTCAGATAAGCTCTCTAGATTTGTGTGTAATTCTGGCCAGCATTATTTTCATAGATTTAGTTAGTGAGGTTTTCTGAGTATGATACACATTAATCTCCAGTCAAATTGGTGAGTGATATTAAGATATATTTTCCTTCTGTTATGTAATTGTGTATATATATAACCATTTATTATTTTTAATATACAGTCCACAAATTTATATATTTACCAGTATTCCTGGTGTATGTATATTTCATTTAATTAATAGGTCCAGAGCAACTTGTGGTTATGACAGTGGTAGGTATCGAAGGGGGACATTTTTTGCGACCTAGGTGTCCCAAATTCCTACTTGTCGATGTTTACCTGGAGTTTACCTGGAGAGAGTTCCGGGGGTCAACGCCCCCGCGGCCCGGTCTGTGTTATGTACATAATTAGTTACATTCAGATAAATGCAATTTTCCACATACATTGTTTATCAATGTAACTGGTTCATTATCAGTAATCTATAATCATAATAGTAATAACTATAGCAAGATTGACAGTAATAACAATAATCATAATTCATGTACTAAGATGTGTAGTGAAGTGTTTCAGATATGCAGAAGTGTTCCTGAAAAGATGCCGCTTCCAGCCAGCGATACCGCTTCCGGCCAACGATATCGCTTCCGGCCAGCGATGCCGCTTCCAGCCAGCGATGCCGCTTCCGGCCAGCGATGCCGGTTCCGGCCAGCGATGCCGCTTCCAGCCAGCGATGCCGCTTCCAGCCAGCGATGCCGCTTCCAGCCAGCGATGCCTCTTCCCGCCAGCGATGCCTCTTCCAGGTGTTCATAGTTTCTTTCACTATCACAAATATCAAATAGTGATCATGTATGTATAAATATTATATAGGTATAATGATTAATATATATTAGTGACGTAATCTATTTAATAGGCTACCTCTTCCAGCCAGCGATGCCTGTTGTGGCCAGCGATGCCTCTTCCAGCCAGCGATGCCTCTTCCAGGTGTCCATAGTTTTTCATTATCAAATATAGTGATCATGCATTTATAAATATTATATAGGTATAATTAATATATATTAGTGACGTAATCTATTTAATAGGCTACCTCTTCCAGCCAGCGATGCCGCTTCCGGCCAGCGATACCTGTTCCTGTCTGTGCTTATAATTTCGTTATCATGAATGTCAGTACTGATTATGTACTGATATATGTAGGTATAATCATTAATACATACGTTGTGTTGCAATCTATTTAATAGGCAAGTCATCCATAGAAATAATTATAACTTTAATAACCCTTGTCTTTTTTCCAGCCATCGGTTCCTATTTTTGCAGCCCTCAGTTCGTGTTTTTTCCAGCCATCAGTGCATTTTCTCTTGCCAGCAGTTCCTTGCAGCCAGCTATGCCCTTTTTACTCTAATGCTGTCATTTCTCCATTTTTTTTTTTCAGCCAGCAACACCTTCCATCTATCAATGTGTTTCACAGCCAATAATGCCTTTTTTCCCAGTTTCACAGGTTCCAATTAGGGGCACAGTCCAGGAAGCAGCGCACTTTCCACTTAGTAATGTTCAAGTGTCTAGTGATGCTCAATATGAATTTGTGTTTGCGTGAGAGTTTGGCGTGCCTAATATAAGCCAGTAGGCCTATTGTATTCTTCATTTTTCGTATGTTCTGGTCAGTAGACGAGCGATGTGACTCGTCTAATCACAGGATAGTTTTATCCTATTTCATAACCAGGATGATGATTTTGTATCATTCTGTATACAGGATGGGTTTGTGTACTCCATCGTACACAGTTACGTTCCATCACACAGAATAGTATTATGTTGTATCATACTATAGTTTTACTGCCATATTGTGAATGGTTGTCATGTATTCCATTATATGTTTTTATTCTATCACAAATGATGGTTTTAACGGAATATTCCATTAAAAGATGGGGTTTCCCTATTTTCCATCAGAGAATGATTTTCCTGTCATTGCATTTTTTTGGGTAATGCAAAATAGTTTTCCCTTGAATGTTTTATCACACAGGATAGTTTTGCTCAATACTCCAACCAACAGGTGAAGTGTGCCGGACTCAACCTGATACGTGGTCTGTGGACCAGGTATCCTACCTGGATACGTGGTCTGTGGACCAGGTATCCTACCTGGATACGTAGTCCGTGGACCAGGTATCCTACCTGGATACGTGGTCGTGGACCAGGTATCCTACCTGGATATGTGGTCGTGGACCAGGTATCCTACCTGGATACGTTGTCCGTGGACCAGGTATCCTACCTGGACACGTGGTCCGTGGACCAGATATCCTACCTGGACACGTGGCCCGTGGACCAGGTATCCTACCTGGACACGTGGTCTGTGGACCAGGTATCCTACCTGGATACGTCGTCTGTGGACCAGGTATCCTACCTGGATACGTGGTCTGCGGACCAGGTATCCTACCTGGATACGTGGTCTGTGGACCAGGTATCCTACCTGGATACGTGGTCCGTGGACCAGGTATCCTACCTGGACACGTGGTCCGTGGACCAGATATCCTACCTGGACACGTGGCCCGTGGACCAGGTATCCTACCTGGACACGTGGCCCGTGGACTAGGTATCCTACCTGGATCACCTGTATGTAATGTATATCGGCTAACATTCATTATATTTTGTATTAATATATTATAGCTGTGTATCTGTAACTGGTTCATTATCAATCTATAATCATAACAGTAATAATAAACATAATTCATGTACTATACTAAATGCAAAGTGTTTCAGATATCCTGGCCAGCGATGCATCTTCCAGCCAGCGATGCCTTCCTGCAGGCGATGTATCTTGCAGCCAGCGACGCCTCTTCCTGCCAGCGATGCATCTTCCAGCCAGGACGCCTCTCCCTGCCGGCGATGCATCTACCAGCTAGCGTTGCATCTTCCATGCAGCGATGCATATTCCAGCCAGCGATGCCTCCCCCTGCCAACGATGCTTCTCCCTGCCAGTGATGCCTCTCTGCCAGCGATGCCTATCTCTGCCAGTGATGCCTCTCCCTGCCAGTGATGCCTCTCCCTGCCAGTGATGCCTCTCCCTGCCAGTGATGCCTCTCCCTGCCAGTGATGCCTCTCCCTGCCAGTGATGCCTCTCCCTGCCAGCGATGCCTCTCCCTGCCAGCGATGCCTCTCCCTGCCAGCGATGCCTCTGCCACCGATGCCTCTCATTGCCAGCGATGCCTCTCACTGCCAGCGATGCCTCTCACTGCCAGCGATGCCTCTGCCACCGATGCCTCTCATTGCCAGCGATGCCTCTCACTGCCAGCGATGCCTCTCACTGCCAGCGATGCCTCTCACTGCCAGCAATGCCTCTCCCTGCTAGCGATGCCTTTTACTGCCAGCGTTGCATCTTCCAGCCAACAATGCCTCTCCCTACCAGCGACACCTCTCCCTGCCAGTGATTCCTATTCTTGAAGTGATGCCTCAACCATGTGTTTACAGTTTTTCATTATCACACATGTCAAATATATTGATCATGTATTGATGTGCAGTACGTAGTTATAATGATTTATATGTAGTGACGTAATCTATATAATAGGCTAGTCACCCATAGTTAAAAATAATTATGATCTTGCATTTTTTTCCAGCCATCAGTTTGTTTTTCCAGACATCAGTGCTTTTTCCAGAAATCGGTGCCTTTTGTCCAGCTAGCAACTCCTCGCAGCTAGTTGTGCCTGGTATGGACCACTAGGCTTACTGTTTTACACATTTTTGTTTGAGTTTCGGTCAGTGAATCAGTGAAATTCTCGGTAAACACCGCAGTGTTCCGGGTATCAACACAGCAGTGCGGTTCATCCAGTCTTTACCCCAGTAACTTGCTTAACTATGATCAAGATCCTGAACTAGTTAGGTGTGTAATCTTTTGGGTATGCGGTGCATAACGCTATTAAACTAACAACAATGCCTTTTCCAGCCAGTGATTACTCTTCCCGCTGGTGAGGACTGTTCCTGCCAGCGATTCCCCTCCAACCAGCAATACCCTCTGGTCAGTACCACCTTTTACTACTGTAAATAAAACCTAACCACTTAAACATGTTAAAATTCAACTATACTTTGCTAAAATAATGGGTATCTGAAATAATTCATGACTATATACAAGCTATATTGTGATGTTTATGACTTAATTCATGTGTGTATTAACTTGTAATTTCCAGCAGATTAACTTGCAAAACATTCATTACCACTTACCTGTTTACCTCTCGCCCAGTTCCTGACCTGTGTATGTTTCAAGTCTTTTGACTACAACCCACAGGATGAGAGGAGGGTGGATGTCAAAGCTATTGAACTAACAAGTGACATTTCTTTCAGCCAGGGATGCTTCCACCAGCCGAAGATGCCTGTGTTCCTGTCACCAATGTCTGTTCCTGCTAGCTACGCCTGCTCCTATGTTCATAGTTTGTCATATTTTCACATAGGATGTTTTCCTGTTATACCTGGAGAGAGTTCCGGGGGTTAACGCCCCCGCGGCCCAGTCTGTGACCAGGCCTCCTGGTGGATCAGAGCCTGATCAACCAGGCTGTTGCTGCTGGCTGCACGCAAACCAACGTACGAGCCACAGCCCGGCTGGTCAGGAACCGACTTTAGGTGCTTGTCCAGTGCCAGCTTGAAGACTGCCAGGGGTCTGTTGGTAATCCCCCTTATGTATGCTGGGAGGCAGTTGAACAGTCTCGGGCCCCTGACACTTACTGTATGGTCTCTTAACGTGCTAGTGACACCCCTGCTTTTCATTGGGGGGATGTTGCATCGTCTGCCAAGTCTTTTGCTTTCGTAGTGAGTGATTTTCGTGTGCAAGTTCGGTACTAGTCCCTCTAGGATTTTCCAGGTGTATATAATCATGTATCTCTCCCGCCTGCGTTCCAGGGAATACAGGTTCAGAAACCTCAAGCGCTCCCAGTAATTGAGGGAGTTTTATCTCCGTTGTGCGCGCCGTGAAGGTTCTCTGTACATTTTCTAGGTCAGCAATTTCACCTGCCTTGAAAGGTGCTGTTAGTGTGCAGCAATATTCCAGCCTAGATAGAACAAGTGACCTGAAGAGTGTCATCATGGGCTTGGCCTCCCTAGTTTTGAAGGTTCTCATTATCCATCCTGTCATTTTTCTAGCAGATGCGATTGATACAATGTTATGGTCCTTGAAGGCGAGATCCTCCGAGATGATCACTCCCAGGTCTTTGACGTTGGAGTTTCGCTCTATTTTGTGGCCAGAATTTGTTTTGTACTCTGATGAAGATTTAATTTCCTCGTGTTTACCATATCTGAGTAATTGAAATTTCTCATCGTTGAACTTCATATTGTTTTCTGCAGCCCACTGAAAGATTCGGTTGATGTCTGCCTGGAGCTTTGCAGTGTCTGCAATGGAAGACACTGTCATGCAGATTCGGGTGTCATCTGCAAAGGAAGACACGGTGCTGTGGCTGACATCCTTGTCTATGTCGGATATGAGGATGAGGAACAAGATGGGAGCGAGTACTGTGCCTTGTGGAACAGAGCTTTTCACCGTAGCTGCCTCGGACTTTACTCTGTTGACGACTACTCTGTGTTCTGTTAGTGAGGAAATTATAGATCCATCGACCGACTTTTCCTGTTATTCCTTTAGCACGCATTTTGTGCGCTATTATGCCATGGTATTGTTGGTACTGGGGGGAATTTTTTTTCCGGCATTAGTATCTGTATCTGTTGGTTTGGAGTGGAGGCCATCGACTGTGGTTCCACTCCAGGAATGACTGGATTTGGTGTACGATTTCTGCCATTTCCTGCCAGTTTTTTTTCCTTCCTGGCACTAAAAAACCTCTCCCTCTTGAGTGGCTGTGGCTACCCAGGTTTTCCCATGGCCTGGATGTTTTGTATCTTTTTGTACCCTTTAGATGGTGTGCCTGGCAATTTAAGTTATAGCACAGTCTTTCCTGTACTGAAGAGGTACACATTTCAGGGTGAAAAAGCTTACAGGAAGGGAGTTTGCATTTTCCTGTTGTCATATGGGCATGACATTTTCTAGGGTGGTCATAGTTGCACGTCCCGTCTGTTTTTCCAGATTTCCCATGTCTGCAGATACCAAGTGCATAGTATGTGCACAGGCTTGGTTTCCGTTTGCCTTGGGTTTCTGTGACTGTATTCCCTGTTGGTGCATGTTTCCCTGTCTTATTCCTATCCTCCCTAGCACCAACAATGGAGCTCCCACCAGTTGTTTTTGGTAATATATCCTCACTATAGCTAGTGGAGTCCTCTTGTTTGCTATTTCCTGCGGTATTTCTAGTTTGCAATATTGGTTTTATCTTATCTTTGACTACACTTGTTTCCCCACTACGGCTCCTGTCCCCTATGAGGTCATTTATATGTATTCCTTCCTGCGTATAATTCCCGACTACTTGGACAAAATCTCCAGCTTCACCATTACTGTCTCCCAGGACAGCACCTCCAGCTTCACCATAACTGTCTCCCAGGACAGCACCTACAGCTTCACCATTACTGTCTCCCAGGACAGCACCTCCAGCTTCACCATTACTGTCTCCCAGGACAGCACCTCCAGCTTCACCATTACTGTCTCCCAGGACAGCACTATCAGCCCCACATTTACTGACTACCAGGACATCACCTCCAGCCTTACAGTTTCTGACTACATGGCCAGTATCAAGGGCAGTACCATTCAGCCCAGACTTTTTATGTTTCCATCTGTTGTAGAAAGCTTCCAGGTTGTCTATGAAAGCAGCTTGGATGTTGTCCTCTTTTAATACCCTTGTGATTTTAGTCCACAGATTTTCCTCATTTGGGCATACCCAAAAACACTTCCCTGTTTTAATACTGCTTGTATCTAGTTCTTGGATATCTGCACAAGGGGCGTGACACCAATTTCCACAAAAATGACAATTTATCCATGTGGAAGCCCGTTTGTTTGATTGACTGCAGACTATACAGAGCTTCATAATGATTTGAGTGGTTGATTTACTGTAATTCTACTAGCAACCTCTTGAATACTCTATTAATAACCTCCTTAAATGAAGCTCTAGCTATTTGTATTTCTAACTAATTGGACAGCTTACCGTGTACGTTCCTGATTTATATTTATTGTTTGTGTTTGATAAGGGCGCCTACAACCCCATCCGTTTACAGTCTGCTTTATTGTCCAACGAAACCGTTTGAAACCAGTCAAGGGTTAGGACCAGTCGATCTGATCTGATCAGTGGGTCACTTATTTAAAAACATACTAGTCGGTGATTTGGGCTAACACATGAAGGATCTACTTGAAATTATCTACCCGAGTAATATGTGATTTGATTGATACAAAAGTATAACTTGCGTGTTGAAGAAACCGGTGATTTCTGGCAGCTCCTACAGTGACGAACGGTCGAGCCTCAACCTTTGTTTATCAATCGCTGTATCTAGCTTTTCTAGTTTTTTTTTTCGTCTCCACCACAATAAATGCTATATTATCACTATAGTTGACTGGTGGAAATTTTGGAGAAAGGACGCTTTTTCTGTAGTAATAATTGCTTCTCGTTGTGTATATTGCGACCGCTGGTAACTACAGGTTATATGAAATTCACAGTAACGTCTGGTATTTCAAGAAAAAAGAAACTAATGAAAGTCACTCCACTCCACTAAGTACCATTATAATACTGGTTAGTTGCTACTACAACACTGTATTCTGCTATTCACTGGTATCACTAGATTATATGCGAGTACACTAGCAGGCCAGGAAGATTATTAAAACAGCTGACCTGTGGTAAGATTCTGGCGACTTCTGGCACCTGCCTCTATAGGCTTATCACTTCATTTACAAATTCACCTGTTTTCAAATGACACTTTAGCCTTTATCATCTATATACTAGGGAGCCACTGTAGTGTACACTATACACTGTGTATACACAATGTTATACTTTACCGAGCAGGGTGGTTTCCTTAATACTCCATCCTACAGATAATGACGTCTGCCACATGAGGCTGGCAGACTTCAGTATGGTCCACATAACCTACTTAGGTCACCTATAATATATGTTCTAATACCAAATATATTGATCATATATTAATGTTTAATATATTAGTAAAATCATATGTATTGATGTAATCTGTATGAGGTTGGTCATCGATAGTTAAAAGTAATAATAATTGTAGCAATACTAGTACTAACAATACTAAAACTAACAATCATAATAAACAAAAATAACCCGAGTGCAAATGCCTCATCCAGCGAGCGATGCTTTTTCTTGCTAGCTGCCAGCGATGCCTTGTTTCTTGCCAGCGATGCCTTGTTTCTTGCCAGCGATGCCTTGTTTCTTGCCAGCGATGCCTTGTTTCTTGCCAGCGATGCCTTGTTTCTTGCCAGCGATGCCTTGTTTCTTGCCAGCGATGGCATGTTTCTTGCCAGCGATGCTTTGTTTCTTGCCAGCGATGTATTGTTTCTTGCCAGCGATGGCATGTTTCTTGCCAGCGATGCCTTGTTTCTTGCCAGCGATGCTTTGTTTCTTGCCAGCGATGTATTGTTGCTCGCCAGCGATGGCATGTTTCTTGCCAGCGATGCCTTGTTTCTTGCCAGCGATGCTTTGTTTCTTGCCAGCGATGTATTGTTTCTTGCCAGCGATGGCATGTTTCTTGCCAGCGATGCCTTGTTTTTTAACCAGCAAAACCTTGTTTTTTAACCAGCAAAACCTTGTTTTTAACCAGCCCTCGCAGACGTACTGACTTGGGTTATCCTGGGTAGCCAACCCTCCGGGTTAAAAATCCGAACAAATCTTACCCTTTAGGTTTTGAAGTCTGTCAGCCTGAGCCGAGAGTATATCATTAAAATAATTCATTGGTACAATTGTATTTTTTATCATAAAAACAATGTTGGTTGATGTGATGAATGCAACATTCAACACTGTATCAATGTTTCAACTAATGATACTGTGTTCCAGGTAACGATGCAGCCTAGTGTTCCAGCTAGTTACGCAGCCTAGTGTTCCAACCCGTGATGCAGCAGCTTAATGGTTCAGCCATTGATGCAGCCTAGTGTTCCAGCCACTGATGCAGCCTAATGTTCCAGCCATTGATGCAGCCAAGTGTTCCAGCCACTGATGCAGCCAAGTGTTCCAGCTAGTGATGCAACCTGGACTCCACAAGTCATCCTTCACTACCCAGAAGACTGAATAAACTTTGGCTATGTTACCTGTTTATCATTCACCCAAACTCAAAAATTTAATTGAAAACAGTATCAGTGTTCAATACTGTCACGGTTAATAAATGAGCTATAATACAGTATAGAGTACAAAATTTACATTAAATATTGATGCTATTTTGATAATGTAATGTTGCCCATCAAGCGAGGGGTACCTTGATGCCTGGGAAGGGCTCTTGATTCAAGGAATTGAATAAATTGTCCGCTTGAACCTGGTTCTCCCATTTCCTAGCCTCTTTACAACCCGTGGGGTTTAGAGCTACCTAATATTACTGTTTTAAGTGATTAAGGGTACACGTAACCTCTCCGTTCGGAAGGACGAATCCAAGTTTGTAAATCATAATAATGTCGAAAACAAAAGCGCACAAGTGATGTAATACCCATTTTTCCCCATGCGCTGTGACCCATGGGGGTTTAGCGCTTCCCCATGGATAATAATGCACAGCCTTTTAGGCAGATTTAATCAAGAATTAAAACAAATGCCAATAAAAAATCTACATGGATGAGTTGTTTTAGCTTACGGGTTTAAAACAAAGTATATTAAGATAAGATTTTGTTGGGATTATTAACTCGAGAGGGTTAGTCACCCAGGATAACCCAGGGTAGGGTTAACCATCCATGATAACCCGGGAGAGGGTTAGCCACCCATAACCCGGGGGAAGGTTAACGACCCATGATAACCCAGCGGACGGGTAGCCACCCAGGATAACCCGGGGGACGGGTAGCTACCCAGGATAACCCAAGACAGTGCGTCATCAAGGACTGTCTTACTTCCACTGTGGTCCTTTAATCTTCCCCCCCCCCAGGATGCGACAGGAAAAATATTTGAAAATATATAAAGTATATAAGCTGTAGCCAGAGCTTCCCTCATGGCAGGGGGGGGGGAGGGGTGGTGCCTTCATGCTGGTATAATAATAATAATAATAATAATAATAATAATAATAATAATTTCTACAAGTACATGTACAAGGTATACAGACCATAGTTGACATCAGTGTCATACTACTATATAAAGTCCCTTGTTATGCTGAGCATTTCTGGCAAATTAGGTTAATTTTGCCCCCAGGATGCGACCCACACCAGTCAACATCCAGGTACGTACTTTATTAAAGTTACCCTTCCCTTCCTTGGATCAAACACGATTACATCCAATTACCAAAAGTGCTGCGTGATCTCTACACTTTTAATATTTTCGCTAAATATAATAAAAAAAATGTGAGAGAAGAGGTATGGTATTGCAACTGCTGCTCGCACTGTTGCTACTTAGCTGTTTCAGCTTTTAAGGTTTAAATAAGATAATAGAAATGTCACATTAACTTTCTTGGGTTATGGTTAGGTAAAATTTGACGCGAGTCTGTTATATGATGACCACCGTTGGAGCTTTTGGTCATCTGACCGAGGCCTTCTACTGGCTTACCCCTCCACCCCTTTAAAAATTATGGTCATAGCTATAAGTAGTTTTCTTGGGTTATCCTGGGTAATTTACACATGTGCTGCTATGTATGATCATTTATTTAAGTGTATTTGTGTACCTGTACCTGAATAAACTTATTATGGTAACACTTCACCTCAAGGGAGGTTCCTTGATGCCAGTGAGGGACTCCTGATCCAAGGAATCGGAACTCCTTTAAAGTGCAGGCACTGTACTTACCACCTCCAGCACCAGTTTCCCTGAATCCCTTCACAAAATATTCCTTGATGCTGGTGAGGGGATCTTGATCTAGGGAATTGGATCTGTGCTCCAGTTCCCTGAATTAAACCCGAATATCTTCCACATCCCCCCACAGGCGCTGTAAAATCCTACGGGTTTAACGCTTTCCCCCTGATTATAGTAATCACAAAATATTACCCTGCCTTTTCTTTACTTGCCAGTGCACATAAAAGCTTTAAAACATGTTTACACTATCATTAAGTACAAAGTTGTGCTGGGACTAAAAAAAAAAAAAAAAATGCATAGTAAAAAATATAGTACTTACCTTAAAATATTTTCGTCCTTTGTTTATGGTGACTAATGAATGAACATTTATGAAGTTGTGGAAAATTGCATTTATCTGAATGTATCATTATATACATAACAGTAAATGAACATAGATAATTATTATTTATCAGTTAGACAAGTAGGAATTTGGGACACCTAGGTCGCAAAAAATGTCCCCCTTCGATACCTACCACTGTCATATCCACAAGTTGCTCTGGACCTATTAATTAAATGAATTATACATCTCCAGGAATACTGGTAAATATATAAATTTGTGTTGTATATTAAAAATAATAAACGATTATAGATACACATATACATAACAGAAGGAGAATATCTCAATCATAACACTCACCAATTTGACTGGAGATTAATGTGTCATGTACAGGACCCCCCCTTTTGCCTACATTTATGAAGAATTTACTGGCCAGAAATTAAACATAATTTAGACAGCTTATCTGAGGTTCCTGGAGTTGTCCTGTCCTGTCGCCTGATTCTCAAATTATGCAGGAATGCACATCCAACAATTTCGCCTCCTATTTGAGAGGTGTCAGCCCGATTTTAACCTCTAGAGCACGAAAAATTCTTCCCATTATTCACAACGCGTTATTCAATTCAAACAAAATAGCGACTGACTCCACAGCCGCAGGTTTCCCATTTTTGATAACATACTTCTTTTAAAAATACAATATAGGGCATCTATTTACCTATAAATTACCGTATTTCCGAAAAATATATACAGTATTTTCCACAGAAGTAATGGAAATAAGTCACTGTGTCGGAATTTGGGTTATTCTAGGTAATTTACACTGTGTGATAATTGTACTTATATCTGCCTGTAAATATACTAAATGAAGGTTGAAGAGGACAGTGGACCTGGTTTGATCTTTTATCTACCTATCTGAGCGTTCCACATGCCATTTTATCCATCCAGGAGTTCCACATGCCTTGCTCACTAAGATTGATCATTTCTAGCTTTTGATTTAAAGTTAGAGGCTTGTGACTCTCTCCTTATGTGCCATTGTACTGTAATTAATACAGTACTAAAAATAACACAAGTAAAAAGTCTGAAAATTATCAGGTAAAGCACTGACGGTGTTGTCAGGGGCTCGTGTTACTACGTATAAACATTATATCTTATTTAAGTTGCAGAAATTACAAAAAACTGGCGGACGGTGTAGAATCAGAGGTTCAAATTTTGTCACCGGGTAAGGAGGAGGTGGAGGGGAATGAGGATGATGGAATGGAGAGGAAAGAAGGAGGAAGAAAAAGAAGAAGAAGAAGAGTAGGAGAAGGGGAGGGGGGATGTTCAGGTGGCAGAGAGGGTAGACAAGGTCAGTTCAATGTGAAACGAGGCTCTCCAAGATAAAATTTAATTTTAATTATCATTTAACTGGCATTAAAGACACGTGTACTGCAGAAACTGTGGAGACCAACACTGTGTTGTTACTGTGCAGACCAACACTGTTGTTGTTACTGTGCAGACCAACACTGTTGTTGTTACTGTGCAGACCAACACTTGCTACTATGCAGACCAACACTGTTGTTGTTACTGTGCAGACCAACACTCTTGTTGTTACTGTGCAGATCAACACTGTTGTTGTTACTGTGCAGACCAACACTTGTTACTGTGCAGACCAACACTTGCTACTGTGCAGACCAACACTGTTGTTGTTACTGTGCAGACCAACACTTGTTACTGTGCAGACCAATACTGTTGTTGTTACTGTGCAGACCAGCACTGTTGTTGTTACTGTGCAGACCAACACTTGCTACTGTGCAGACCAACACTGTTGTTGTTACTGTGCAGACCAACACTGTTGTTGTTACTGTGCAGACCAACACTGTTGTTACTGTGCAGACCAACACTGTTGTTGTTACTGTGCAGACCAACACTGTTGTTGTTACTGTGCAGACCAACACTGTTGTTGTTACTGTGCAGACCAACACTGTTGTTGTTACTGTGCAGACCAACACTGTTGTTGTTACTGTGCAGACCAACACTGTTGTTGTTACTGTGCAGACCAACACTTGCTACTGTGCAGACCAACACTGTTGTTGTTACTGTGCAGACCAACACTGTTGTTGTTACTGTGCAGACCAACACTGTTGTTGTTACTGTGCAGACCAACACTGTTGTTGTTACTGTGCAGACCAACACTGTTGTTGTTACTGTGCAGATCAACACTGTTGTTGCTACTGTGCAGACCAACACTGTTGTTGTTACTGTGCAGATCAACACTGTTGTTGCTACTGTGCAGACCAACACTGTTGTTGTTACTGTGCAGACCAACACTGTTGTTGTTACTGTGCAGACCAACACTGTTGTTGTTACTGTGCAGACCAACACTGTTGTTGTTACTGTGCAGACCAACACTGGCGTTGTTACTGTGCAGATCAACACTGTTGTTGCTACTGTGCAGACCAACACTGTTGTTGTTACTGTGCAGACCAACACTTGCTACTGTGCAGACCAACACTGTTGTTGTTACTGTGCAGACCAACACTGTTGTTGTTACTGTGCAGACCAACACTGTTGTTGTTACTGTGCAGACCAACACTGTTGTTGTTACTGTGCAGACCAACACTGGCGTTGTTACTGTGCAGATCAACACTGTTGTTGCTACTGTGCAGACCAACACTGTTGTTGTTACTGTGCAGATCAACACTGTTGTTGCTACTGTGCAGACCAACACTGTTGTTGTTACTGTGCAGACCAACACTGTTGTTGTTACTGTGCAGATCAACACTGTTGTTGCTACTGTGCAGACCAACACTGGCGTTGTTACTGTGCAGACCAACACTGTTGTTGTTACTGTGCAGACCAACACTGTTGTTGTTACTGTGCAGATCAACACTGTTGTTGTTACTGTGCAGACCAACACTGTTGTTGTTACTGTGCAGACCAACACTGTTGTTGTTACTGTGCAGACCAACACTGTTGTTGTTACTGTGCAGACCAACACTGTTGTTGTTACTGTGCAGACCAACACTGTTGTTGTTACTGTGCAGACCAACACTGTTGTTGTTACTGTGCAGACCAACACTTGCTACTGTGCAGACCAACACTGTTGTTGTTACTGTGCAGACCAACACTGTTGTTGTTACTGTGCAGATCAACACTGTTGTTGCTACTGTGCAGACCAACACTGTTGTTGTTACTGTGCAGACAAACACTGATGTTGTTAAGAGATAAGATAAGATTTTCTTCGGATTTTTAACCCCGGAGGGTTAGCCACCCAGGAAAGTCAGTGCGTCATCGAGGACTGTCTAACTTATTTCCATTGGGGTCCTCAATCTTATCCCCCAGGATGCGACCCACACCAGTTGACTAACACCCATGTACCTACTTGCTGCTAGGTGAACAGGACAACAGGTGTAAGGAAACGTGTCGAAATGTTTCCACCCGCCGGGAATCGAACCCGGCCCTCCGTGTGTGAAGCGGGAGCTTTAGCTACCAGGCCACCTATGTGTAGCTATGGTGACAGTGGAGTGGGAAAAAATAGTAACGGGGTTAAGTAAGGAATGTAGATGTCAAATAGTTTTTGATGATTGGACAACTATAGAGGAGTAACCAAGGTAAATCTTTATATATATATAAACATAAGTAATTGTGAAACAAGAACTTCAAAATCATTTTAAAGTGGGTGGTGAATAAACAGTGCATATACATCGAGGTGTATATCTCACCAAGATGTAATATTATTCCTAATGGTTGTTGTAGAAAATTTTGAATTTTCCTAAATTCAGCATGTCTAAATTTGAATAATATAGTAACTGTGTATTAAAATGTGATGCTGATATGACCCTTCGAGAAATTTTGAGTGAGAGGGGGAGGGGGGGTGCGGAACAGCCGCGAAGCGGAAGGGACTCCATGGTGAAAGTGTTTGAACACTTGTCGTTAATTGCGCAGTGTAATCAGGCATCATCGAAGTACAGTTGGTGTACGTATATTAGCCTCAGTCCGTAATTTATAAATTGTTGACACGTTCCCGCTGAAGAATTGGGATAAATAGTGTGGAAAACCCTAACAATTCGGCTACAAGGACGGAAAAATATGGGACTCCGATTCTTCCCAGCAGCACACCTTAGCTAAGTGATGCATACCCATAATGTATAGTACTTTTTGCATTGGCCATCGTAAACTCTAGCTATTAAGGTAGCGTTAGGGTGTGTTACACATAAAATTTTTGATCCAGTAATTAAATGGTAAGTAGTAATACGAATTTCTTTTCTAATAACACCATTGTATTATATGTACTGTACTAAGTTATATTTTGTGTACCCTGCAAGTAAACCAAAATATACAGTCTACACAATTTTAATTTACCTGAATAGCTGGTTTTAATATTGTAATTATTAATTTAATGTCAGGTCTAGCTTTCTGTGAGAATAGTGATGGAGTGGGCATCGAAGGAGTGACAGTTCTGCGACCTACTGTGACTAAGTCCCACCTAACTCACCCAAATTACTTGCACGTAATAATTCAGGTAATACCCTGTAAACTTCATGCAGGTAATTTCCCACATAATTCCAAGTTATAATCATAATCATGATTTTTAAAGAGGTGGACCGGTAAACCTGCTGAAGCCCTCGGTCAGATGACCAAAAGCTCCAGCTGCGAGTCATCATATGATTTAAGTATTCTTGAGGTCAACCTCAATATTAAGCTAGGCTCTCCAAGACAATTGAATTTGAATTATCTTTGGCTTTAATAACATCCTGCATGATGGGATATTACAGCATCTGCTTCATCGTGGTAATGAGTGACAGATCAGTACAATATGGAAAGAGCAATTTTGATAAAAAATGACAAAAGACAAATATAATAAATGTACTGTAACGAGGTAAAAAAAACAAATACAGTACATTGTTTATTTTTTTGTAATAAAAGAGGCGATACATTTTATTATTGTTTAGCTACAATTGCAATAATTCCCTTTCTTACATATGTAAAAAAATGAAATTTATTTGTTCCCTTCCACTAAAATAATGAGTATCAGGACGGAGAAATTATAATAAAGGGTTATAATATTTTGAATGCCCGGTGACCTTGTATAATAGTTATTCATGACCTGAGTAACCAGTGTTGGGAAACATGGGGGGAGCCTCGTCAGGGAAAACTGAATCATAGTTTACAGAATAATACATCAGCTGTCTACTGACCACCTTCGCACACTACGTTACACCCAGATTTGAACACTGAATTCCAACCTACGTGTTGGAATATGACAGGGTAAGACAGCAGCTATCTTTGGTTCCCACGGGGTATCAGCACACTGAATATATATCCAGTTTTGGTAAATAAGAAAATACACCCAGACTCATCCTTAGAAATGGTAATATCCATGTAACAATATGACAAGGAAACATGGATTACTTGTGTTCCAACAATATAACTATCAATTAAAATATGATAGCAGCACATGACTGATGTATTTAATTTTGTTATGCAATATTGTTGCTAGGCCTCGAGTCCCAGAGGAGGACGTCTAAAATGAGCTAGCAACTTGATAGTCGGGTATCTTTTTCTTGCTGAGTTATCGATGTCGACCAACTCAGTGATAAATAGATCTTACTATTGTGTAGGCTGGTAAACACTTTCGGGGTCCCGACCCTCTGAGTGGGCTATTTACCCTTGTCCTTGTGAAGGTGACGCTCAGTATTATAATCACAGCAAATATCACCTTACTTTCACCCCTCCATTCCCTCACTATCTTTTCCTCTCCTGTTTTCTTCTCTCCTTTTCATTTTATTTATCACATACAATATTTTAACATCTGTTTTATCTTTACAACAAACTTTTTTAAGTTAAATTGCTTGTTGTGTAGGACTGAAAAAGCCTTAACTTAAATTAACTTTCCACTTCATCTGTTGTCTCCAGAATTGTAGCTCATCCATGTATTCGACCGATGAAGCCTGCATCGCGGGCGAAACGTTTCATCAGTCTAGATACCTAATGTTACAATTCCATCTGCCCGCGGTGTATGTTTTGCATTACTGGGCAGCTCCAGTTATTTATAGGAAAACTGGTATTGGAGGATGGAGATTGGGAGGGACAAAAATGTTTTTTTTCCCCGGGTAGGTGAAGTTGAGTGATATAATATTATTCTTTCACTTCTGTGTTCGACTAAAGAAGTCTGCTGAGCAGGCGAAACGTTTCGGCATTAAAGATACCCAAGCATTTCACATGACTTATTCATTATCACTATTAAGTGTATTTATGGGGAAGTGCTAAATTTGTCGGGGTCATACAGCGCCCAAGGAATTAAAAGGCAGCTACGATACTCTGCATCAAGAACCTTTTACCGGCGTCATGGCACCTCGCTTGAAGGTTACATGTAGCTGAGAGAGGATGTTGGCTATGTTCTTTTCATTTGTCATTGTGTGATGCATTCGGCCGGCCACCCGCCCGCTTACTGGCCAGACCCAACAGTGCTGAGTCTCCCTGACTCTGCAAATCTCAAAATCTGCAGCGTTATATCCCGAGGTGCGACAAACACGTTTGGTTTTAAGTCTGGGTTCGTGTACAGCCTAGTATAGCAGAAAAATATGGTAACCCAGTACAAAAATTATTTTTTATTAAATCACAAGCTAGTTAACTCACTGCCCAAGGGTATATACACCGAGATGTTTATCTCTCAATATATATACACCGAGACGTGCTTTCGGTATATATAAACCAAGATATGCATATCCCTCAGTATATATATACACCAAGACATGCTTATCTCAGTATATATATATATATATATATATATATATATATATATATATATATATATATATATATATATATATATATATATATATATATATTATACCGAGACGTGTTTATCTCAGTATATATACACCGAGATATGTTTATATCAGTATATATACACCGAGGTGCGTATATACACAGACAGGTGCGCTAAACCCATAGGGGTCTCAGCGCTTGAGAAATGGGAGGTAATCAGGCTTGAGCCAAGGAAGTAGAGGACAGCTCCAATTCCCCGGATCAAGGTTCCCCTCATTGGTGTCAAGGCGTCTGTCTCCCTTAAGGGAGACAGTGTTAAATTGCCCGAGGAGAAAATTATACTGCATTAGAAAACAGCATGTATCCTCACCTGGGATACTTAATGATTACAAGGTATCCCTACATGATATGTCTAATGGTAACATGGTATCCCTACCTGGGATACCTAATGATATTATATCCCTACCTGGGATACCTATAACAAGATATCCCTATCTCGGTTACCTAATGATAACATCTTACCTGGGATACCTATAACAAGATATCCCTAAGATACTTATAACAAGATAACCCTACCTGCGATACCTAATGATAAGGTATTCCTACCTGGGTTACCAAATAATAACAAGGTATTTTTACCTGCGATACTTGATGATGATAACCCTGCCGCTATCACTAGAGCTGTGAGTCCTGACGTAACATGAGAAAATTCCGTAATACACACACACACACACACACACACATGGCATGGACATAATTAGAGAAAGAGACTACAATGTAGGTACAATTCAGTCCTGAGAACATAAAGTAGTCATTGGAGTGACGTATAACCCACCACAGAACTGCAGGAGACCAAGAGAGGAGTACGAAGAAAACAGGGTGATGGTGGACACACTGGCTGACGTGGCAAGAAGACCTCACTCGAGCAGAGCAAAGTTACTGGTAATGGGCGATTTCAACCACAGGGAGATCGACTGGGAAAACCTGGAGCCACATGGGGGTCCCGAAACATGGAGAGCCAAGATGATGGATGTGGTACTTGAAAACCTCATGCATCAACATGTCAGGGACACAACCAGAGAGAGAGGGGAGGATGAGCCAGCAAGACTGGATCTTGTGTTCACCCTGAGCAGTTCAGACATTGAAGACATCACTTACGAGAGGCCCCTTGGAGCTAGCGATCACGTGGTTCTGAGTTTTGATTATATAGTAGAGTTACAAGTGGAGAAGGTAACAGGAACTGAAGGGGACAGGCCAAACTATAAAAGGGGGGACTACACAGGTATGAGAAACTTCCTGCAGGAGGTTCAGTGGGACAGAGAAATGGTAGGAAAATCAGTAAACGAGATGATGGAATATGTGGCAACAAAGTGCAAGGAGGCAGAGGAAAGGTTTGTTCCCAAGGGAAACAGAAATAATAGGAAGACCAAAACGAGTCCTTGGTTTACCCGAAGGTGTAGGGAGGCAAAAACTAAGTGCAACAGAGAATGGAAAAGGTACAGGAGGCATAGGACCCAGGAAAACAAGGAGATTAGTAGAAGAGCCAGAAACTAGTATGCACAGATAAGGAGGGAGGCCCAGCGACAGTATGAAAACGACATAGCATCGAAAGTCAAATCTGACCCGAAACTGCTGTATAGCCACATTAGGAGGAAGACAACAGTCAAGGACCAGGTGATAAGGCTGAGGAAAGAAGGTGGAGAACTCACAAGAAACGATCAAGAGGTATGTGAGGAGCTCAACACGAGATTTAAGGAAGTATTTACAGTAGAGACAGGAAGGACTCTGGAGGGACAGATCAGATGGGGACACCAGCAAGGAATACACCAACAAGTGTTGGACGACATACATACAGATGAGGAGGAGGTGAAGAAACTGCTAAGGGACATCGATACCTCAAAGGCAATGGGACCGGACAACATCTCCCCGTGGGTCCTTAGAGAGGGAGCAGATATGTTGTGCGTGCCACTTACCACAATCTTCAACACGTCCCTGGAAACTGGGCAACTACCTGAGGTATGGAAGACGGCAAATGTAGTTCCCATTTTCAAAAAAGGAGACAGAAAAGAGGCACTAAACTATAGACCTGTGTCATTGACGTGTATAGTATACAATGTTATGGAGAAGATTATCAGGAGGAGAGTGGTGGAGCACCTGGAACGGAACAAGAGTATAAATGCCAACCAGCACGGATTCATGGAAGGCAAATCCTGTGTCACAAACCTTCTGGAGTTTTATGATAAAATAACAGAAGTAAGACACGAGAGAGAGGGGTGGGTTGATTGCATCTTCTTGGACTGCAAGAAGGCCTTTGACACAGTTCCTCACAAGAGATTAATGCAGAAGCTAGAGCATCAGGCGCATATAACAGGAAGGGCACTACAATGGATCAGAGAATACCTGACAGGGAGGCAACAACGAGTCATGGTACGTAATGATGTATCACAGTGGGCACCTGTGACGAGCGGGGTCCCACAGGGGTCGGTCCTAGGACCAGTGCTATTTTTGGTATATGTGAACGACATGATGGAAGGGTTAGACTCAGAAGTGTCCCTGTTTGCAGATGATGTGAAGTTAATGAGGAGAATTAAATCTGATGAGGACCAGGCAGGACTTCAAAGAGACCTGGACAGACTGGACACCTGGTCCAGCAAATGGCTTCTCGAATTTAATCCTGCCAAATGCAAAGTCATGAAGATAGGGGAAGGGCACAGAAGACCACAGACAGAGTATAGGCTAGGTGGCCAAAGACTGCAAACCTCACTCAAGGAGAAAGATCTTGGGGTGAGTATAACACCGAGCATGTCTCCGGAAGCACACATCAATCAGATAACTGCTGCAGCATATGGGCGCCTGGCAAACCTGAGAACAGCATTCCGATACCTTAGTAAGGAATCGTTCAAGACACTGTACACCGTGTATGTCAGGCCCATACTGGAGTATGCAGCACCTGTTTGGAATCCGCACTTGATAAAGCACGTCAAGAAACTAGAGAAAGTACAAAGGTTTGCGACAAGGTTAGTTCCAGAGCTAAGGGGAATGTCCTATGAAGAAAGATTAAGGGAAATCGGCCTGACGACACTGGAGGACAGGAGGGTCAGGGGAGACATGATAACGACATATAAAATACTGCGTGGAATAGACAAGGTGGACAAAGACAGGATGTTCCAGGGAGGGGACACAGAAACAAGAGGCCACAATTGGAAATTGAAGACACAAATGAGTCAGAGAGATATTAGGAAGTATTTCTTCAGTCATAGAGTTGTAAGGCAGTGGAATAGCCTAGAAAATGACGTAGTGGAGGCAGGAACCATACACAGTTTTAAGACGAGGTTTGATAAAGCTCATGGAGCGGGGAGAGAGAGGGCCCAGTAGCAACCGGTGAAGAGGCGGGGCCAGGAGCTAAGACTCGGCCCCTGCAACCACAAATAGGTGAGTACAAATAGATGAGTACACATACACACACACACACACATACACACACATACATACATAAACATGCTCTATATAACTCCTACGTTAGGAACAGTCTTGATGATAACCTGAAATGTTGAGATTTCCTTACGCATAAATGCATAATAATAATAATAATAATAATAATAATAATAATAATAATATAATGATGAAGATCTGGAGAAAATAAATATAAAATACAGTGGCTGAAACAATTCACCAAAAGCTTTCACTTAGGAACCTTACGGCATCATTTCGGTCCGTCTTGGAACAGGAAATGTTTCGGTCCGTCTTGGAGCAGGAAATGTTTCGGTCCATCCTGTGCCACGGAACGTTTCGGTCCGTCCTGAAGCAGAAAATGTTTTGGTCCGTCCTGGAGCAGGAAATGTTTCGGTCCATCCTGGATCAGGAAACGTTTTGGTCCGTCCTGGGTTAGGCAACGTTTCGGTCCGTCCTGGAGCAGGGAACATTTCGGTCCGTCCTGGGTTAGGCAACGTTTCTGTCCGTCCTGGAGCAGGGAACATTTCGGTCCGTCCTGGGTTAGGCAACGTTTCGGTCCGTCCTGGAGCAGGGAACATTTCGGTCCGTCCTGGGTTAGGCAACGTTTCGGTCCGTCCTGGAGCAGGGAACATTTGGGTCTCGTTCTGGATCGTTGTCAAGTTGCGACCTGACAGTGGTCCAGGAGAGACCGAAACGTCGTCATAAGACTTCTCTCCTATGTGTGGGAGTTTAGTGAAATTATCTATAGTAGAACCTCTGTATTCGGAGTTCCCGAGAGTATTCTGAATATTGAATTTTCTCAATATTGAATCAGGTTTCTTTCTTAGTTCATTGGTGTTTCTTACAGTTTTCTAGTTATTTCTTCAGTATTCTTATTCGGGGTCATGATCACTTATTTTCAATAATAAAATAAAAATAACACAAAGGTGTTAAAAAAATGTCAACTGAATCACAGAAGCTCAAAAAACATGCGTCGTTCGGGTTTTTTTTTTTCTCGATTTTTTTTTCTTTCGAATACTGAATTTAACGAAAAAAGATGATTCCAAATACTGTATATTGATATTGTTATAACTAAGTGATGCTTCGCAGCGGATCGACTCGTGTTTTCATTATTCATAACGAATGCAAAGTTTTCGTGGTAGACAGTAGAAAATTATTTTTACATGCATTTATTGGTAAGCACTAAGCCTGTAGGGACCACACGACGCCTGAGGAATATGAGATATTCAAGGTAGATCCGAGAAAAGGGAAGGGCATTGCCGATTCCTCGGATCAAGAGCCTTTCACTGGCATCAACACCCTTCAAGGTGACACCAACGGAGACAAGTGGACAGTGTAAACAAGGACGTAAGTAAATAAATAAATAAGTTCATTTAGGCATAGGTACACATAAGTACAATTACCATACATAGTAACATAATATAATATCTTTATGTCTACAAGTACATATACAAGGTATACAGTCCTAGCTGACATCAATGACATACTACTATATAGAAAGCCGCTTGTTATGCTGAGCATTTCGGGCAAATTAGGTCAGTTTTGTCCCAGGATGCGACCCACACCAGTCGACTGACACCCAGGTACCCATTTTACTGATGGGTGAACATGGACAGCAGGTGTCTTAGGGAAACACGTCCCTAATGTTTTCTAGCCGTACCGGAGATTCTAACTCCGGACCTTAATGTGTGAGCTGAGTGCGCTAGTGATCGAGGCTCAATACCGTGACTGAAACAATACACAAATAACCTGCACGTAGGAGAGAAGCTTACTACGACGTTTCGGTCAGATTTGGAATACTGAAACGTCGTCGTAAGCTTCTCTCTCCTATGTGCAGGTTATTTGTGTATAGTAACATATGGATAACCCAAAAAAAAAGTCTAAGTGACTTATTTCCATTGGGGGTTCTTGAATGTATATAGCTTAAATTAGGCAATGGTACACATAAGTGCAGTTATTATACATGTGTAAATTACCTAGGTTAACCCAAAGACGTCGGACATAGTGACTGACTGGCATTGTTGTCATGCGTACCCCAAGATATATTTGTCATTCACACATTTATCCCTCCCAGACATGCTAAAATTAGAAGCCGCATATCTTTTTAAGGAGTTATATTAAAATCATTCGAGTAGAGATAAAATGCAAGACAGTGCATGCAACACGTGGGAGTCCCCTGATCAGTCACCTGACACCCCGCCGCCAGACGCAAGACACCATGATCTCACCACCATCACATTCACTCCACCATAATACAGCAGCTAACTGATGCTAACTCTTATGTGTAATGTTCCTTGTGATATTTTCCAGCGCATGTGTCCTGAGAATAGCCTTGCTTGTGGAAGATATTTGTTTTTCAAGTTGTACAGGGCGTGCAACACAAGGCCGAGAGCACTTCACACTGACAAAATGCATAGCCAACATCCTCTCCCAGGCAGCTGCACCTGCCACGGAAAACTAGCAGAGAGGATGTAATCATCAGCACTTCTAAAGTCTGCAGTAACAGGATATAAACCCATATCCTACAAAATTCAGTCGCACGCTCATTATATGTACACAAAAATGTGTTTCAATGTATATATACTGATAAGTTAACTATAATCCCTACTTTACTGGTTCAAGTATCCCTGTCTGGCAGTGTATTGGTTACATACAGCCTTATGACTCGTGTAGACCAAATACTTAGTCATTTAAACCAATGAACAATAATTAGCACGCTGAATATATATATATATATATATATATATATATATATATATATATATATATATATATATATATATATATATATATACTGATCCCTGGCCGAAGGAGACTCGAACCTACGAACCTTGGAACAAGGTACGCAGTGCTATACCGAGATATTGGTCCAGTGTGGTGAGAATGGTATAGCACTGCGTACCTTGTTCGTAGGTTCGAGTCTCCTTCGGCCAGAGATCAGTGTTTGTATATTTCGCCTGCTCTTGCGAATTCCTTATATATATATATATATATATATATATATATATATATATATATATATATATATATATATATATATATATACATATATATATATATATATATATATATATATATATATATATATATATTCGGAATATATATATATATATATATATTCCGTCTGTTCTGCGAATTCTAAACATTGTAAAAATCTGTCGTCGGTCGATGCATGCAGGGGATGAGATGAAAAGCTGAAAGCCTTGGACCAGAATGTCTAGCGTTAGCTATGTGCCAAGATTTTGGACCAGTGTGGTACAGTGGTAGAGTACTGCGTACCTCGTTCCAATGTTCGTGGGTTCGATTCTCCTTCGGCCTGAGATTAATGTTTGTGAATATTTCTCCTGTTCTGCGACTTCTAAACACACACACACACACACACACAAAACAGCAAATGAACTAGATTAGCTTACATATACTTCTAGTTGTGTGAGATGCAATTTTGAGGCAGTAGTCACTAGTGTATGAACAAGGTGAGTGTATCTTAAAGTCTGGAGAAAAATTTTATATCTTCATGGCGAATTTTGAAATTACCTCGGGAGTCCATTTACCTTGAAGGTTGTTAGAAAGGGTTTTGTTTCAATTAGGGGCAGCTTCGGTTGTTTTTCTTTTGTAGGTTGCCTTCTGTTCTGTACAATATTTTACCTTCCAAATTTTTTCTCGGTAATTTTTAAGGTGTTGAAACAAATCGGAGCTCATCTGGTCATGTTTCACAGATCTTTATGTTCCATAATCATAGTTTGACAAGGTTTCATAAACGTCCGGTTTCTCAATTATTACGTTCTTTTGCTTCTTTAGGAAATAATTGTCTGTTTTTACTATTATTTATTTTGTCATGCCGGCTTTGTCAAGACGGCATGACAAAGCTCCTGGAGAGGGAAACGTTGCCACAATAAAATGTCACAGTTGCATTTGTGTTCTTTTACCTAAAATATTGTCGGTAATTCTACCAACATTATTACTTTATAAGAAGTTAGTTTTGTGTACTCCTTCCTGAGTAACTGATGTAAACAAGGCAAGAAAAACAGTGTCCCTTCTATTCCTGAAATCTAATATTACGGATTTGCAGCCCAAGCTTGTTAGAGAATTTTCCGCTTCACAACAAGAGTTCAGAAAGCTTGGTCATATTGACTCCTTCATCCAAGAATGTTTTCAGAAAGCTGATCAAAACTATTACTAAGTAAATCTATCGACTCGAAAAGAAAACGCCAAACATAAATTATCAATTATCACCTTCAACATTTAACCAACATAATTTTTCTTATTCTAATAAAAGACAATTGTTTCTCAAAGAAACGTAAGAAAACAGTAACTGATGAGAAACCGAGTGTTTATCAAATCCTCCATCAAGACTATGTATGACCTCATATATATAGGGAAGACGGTGTCAATTACAAATTAAAACACAAATGAGGTAACAGGCATTTACTGAGAAGGCATTTCTCCCATCAGTGGGCTTTATTAATTCAATACAGGAAATAGAAAAAAGTGCACATATGTAATGGGTCACAGATTAGGTGGTATACTGGCTAGAGAGTGGAGCTAGGTGATGGCTGTGCTCTGCTTAGGTAGGATGTGTTGAGCAAATAGATCAATGATAATACAACTGTGTGTTTTGAGCAATGTCGTTAGTGAGTTGTGTTGGTAGAACCTATGAGGGCAGATTCTAAACAGCCTGTGCGACGCAGGTCTGATTCTTCGATGACAAGCCTGACATTCAGTAATTTATAAGATGATTGTATGTGTTGATGGTGAAGGAGTTGTCCCTTTGGCAAGTCGTCCCTTTGGCAAGTGTACTTACGTTTACTGGTGTGTTGTTTGAGGCTCCTTGAAGTTTCCCCCACATATACTTGATCACATGTCCGACATTGTATGGTGTAAATACCAGCGTTGGATTCACTGTGTTGCTTGTTCCTCTTTGTTAATAAGTTATTACTGGTCTTACTTTTAGCAGTAAGGTTTGCATATTCTCGTAAACCTGTTCCATTAAGGGAACAATGTACCGGTACATTGTTCTTCAGGAAAGTGGAGACACATAGTTACGCAGGTTTTATTTAGTATATTTTTTTGACCAAAACTAATGTAGTTACATCCGAACTTTACTAAAATTTACGTAAAATAACAAAATAATTTGCCCAGTCAAGAATTTCAATACTTATATTTAAGTAGGAGATATTAACTCCATATCAGTCCATAAGAAAATACAGACTAAAATAACAATCGTATATTATCTGATGGGATAATTATGCCTTAATTTCGAAAGAGATAGCGGTCTGGCCACGCGTAGAAACATGGATTTAGCAACATAACTTTGTGTCCCTTGAAGGTGACCCTCACCTCATGCTGGTGATAACTACACCTCACCCCATACCTCACCCTGCACATCACCCCACACCTCGCCCCATGCTTCACCTCAACACCCTCTACTTCCCTCCATGCCTCGCCCTTCATCTCAACAGACATTCACTCTACTTTTGAACTTGACAAAGAAAAAACGTACGCTTCAAGAAGTATTTTTTTTTTTGCTATTTAGCAGGGGGAAAAAACACGTGACACTCGTCCATGTCATGATCAGTGATCCTGTTGGCCTTGTGGAGGGCCTGAGCAAATTAAGTGGTCTTATGGAGGGCCTGGATAGATTAAGTAGCCTTGTGTAGGGCGTGGACAGTTTAAATGGCCTTATGGAGGGCTTGGACAGTTTAAATGGTCTTATGGAGGGCTTGAATTTATTAAGTAGATTTATGGAGAGTCTGGACAGATTAAGTGGCTGTATAGAGGTCCTGGGGACATTATTAGGTATCCCTGATGGAGTATCTTTGGTGTACCAGAATTAAGGAAAGGTTAATGATAATAATCTTTATTTCTACAAGTACATGTACAACATATACAAGCCTAGCTGACATCAATGATATACTACTATATAGAAAGCCCCTTGTTACGCTGAGCATTTCGGGCAAATTAGGTCAGGTTTGTCCCAGGACGCGACTCACATCAGTCGACTAACACCCAGGTATCCATTTTAAACTGATGGGTGAACAGTTTTTGAGTGCGAGCACTCAGCAGATTAGTGGTGGAAGAATCCTGTACAGTGTTGAGTACTCGGGTTAGTGCTTGAAGAACGTCATGTAGTGTGGAGCACTCAGGTTAGTGGTGGAAGAACCCTGTATAGTGTGGAGCACTCAGGTTTAGTGCTGGAAGAACCCTGTATAGTGAACATCAAAATGGTATACAATACCGACAGGTTGTTAGGTAAGACATATGCAACAGTTAGACAACTTTATTCCGAAACGTTTCGCCTACACAGTAGGCTTCTTCAGTCGACTGAAGAAGCCTACTGTGTAGGCGAAACGTTTCGGAATAAAGTTGTCTAACTGTTGCATATATGTCTTACCTAACAACCTGTCGGTATTGTATACCATTTTGACGTTCATCTTGTCAGACACTGCAACACATGGCATCTTGGTACAAGAAAACACCTTGGACAAGCTTTTCAAGTGAGAAGTGTTGGATCTGAGAGGGACATGACCTCTCAGTGGCTACATTCTCACTACTACTACTACTCTGCACCTCTCCTTCCGACAGTATTTAAGTCTCCGCACTGTCGCTTGATCCTCAGATAGTTCCTGACTATGGAACTGAACTTCTCCAGGCTGAGGGACTGACAACCTCAAATTCTACGACTTCAAGGGTGATGGACTGATTACATCGTCTTCACATCTCTACTGTTCCTGCCTACTTTCTGTATCCGACTGAAGAAGCCTACTGTGTAGGCGAAACGTTTCGGAATAAAATTGTCTAACTGTTGCATATGTGTCTTACCTAACAACCCTGTATAGTGTCGAGCACTCAGGTTTAGTGCTGGAAGAACCCTGTATAGTGTGGAGCACTCCGGTTTAGTGCTGGAGGAACGTCTTATAGTGTCGAGCACATAGGTTTAGTGCTGGAAGAACCTTGTATAGTGTGGAGCACTCAGGTTTAGTGCTGGAAGAACCCTGTATAGTGTGGAACACTCAGGTTTAGCGCTGGAAGAACCCTGTATAGTGTGGAGCACTCAGGTTTAGTACTGGAAGAACCCTATATAGTGTGGAGCACTCAGGTTTAGTGCTGGAAGAACCCTATATAGTGTGGAGCACTCAGGTTTAGTGCTGGAAGAACCCTGTATAGTGTGGAACACTCAGGTTTAGTGCTGGAAGAACCCTGTATAGTGTGGAGCACTCAGGTTTAGTACTGGAAGAACCCTATATAGTGTGGAGCACTCAGGTTTAGTGCTGGAAGAACCCTATATAGTGTGGAACACTCAGGTTTAGTGCTGGAAGAACGTTGTATAGTGTGGAACACTCAGGTTTAGTGCTGGAAGAACGTTGTATAGTGTCGAGTACTCTGGTAGTGTCCTAATACTTAATTTCTTTGTGGCGTGGCGATGGTGGCGTGACTGCCTCGTTGATATCACTGGCTTACGACGAGGTTTTTCATAGTATACTAATCAACAGCAACGTATTTACCTCCTCAAGTTGAAGACTTCCCAACAGTTCTAAGTAGGTGAGAGTGATAGTTTAAGTGCTGGCCATTCCCACCCTCCATAATTCATTTCTTACGAAAATAGTAACTGATACCAATAATGATAATTTTTTATTAGCAATAACTCTAATCTCTTTGGTATAAAAATGGTTATAATAATAACCATAATTTTTAAAGGGGTGGAGCGGTAAGCCAGTGGAAGGCCTCGATCAGATGCCTAAATCTCAGCGATAGACGCAGCTCAAAGCTAAAGGAAGCAAGGTTCAGTTCTCAGGCGAAACTAAGTATATTGGAGAATTATTATATCTGCTGCCCTTGTAAATAATTACATCCTGGATTGTTAGTTTTTGGTTAATATCTGATTTATAAAAATTGCCTAAACATTTTTATAGTACAAACTTAGGATAATTACAATGAGTTTTAAATGTCATCCTCCTGGTTTATATGTCAAGCACTATATAAAACTATTTCAAGAAATTAAATAACAATCAAATTAGGAAAATTCAAATATTTATACTATCTCTGAAATTTACCATATATACCAAACTTTCGTGGCAAAAGCACAGACACTTTAAACGAGTTACTATTTTTTTTAACAAAAAGTTATGAACTCGTATTTTAAAAAGTTCCTTTTGTAACATCGATTTTGACAAACTAAGAAAGATATAAAAGTGCTAAAAATCTGTGATTATAAAATTATCAAAATAAAAATCTATTACAAAATCATAAAATCAAGTTTCAGAGCGTTAATTTTCCCTTATGATTTATTTTACTCTCCATAGGCGTTATCATAGCAATTTGAAAGTTAATATTTTAAGGTATTAATGAGATCTTGTCTTGCAATAACATTATGTGAAATCAGAGAAAAGGTATAGTTAATTTAGCCAGGCTCATCTTATTTGTTATTGCATCTCCCCATTTTTTTTTCTAAAATTTAAAATATGGAACACATTGCCCAATAACAACGTCATCCATTGCTTTGCTAAGCCACACAGGTTTTTGAGAGTTAGAGATTAATATGAAGAGGCTTCTCAAACTGATACTCTTGAAAAAACCTCTATGGAGGGAAAATTACCCATTGTTTTTTATAGCCTATTGATTACATTAAGATCATCAATGCTGCAGGATGACCTTTTGAGCACCAGACAAGAATACTTTAATCTTTACATAGGAGATTAAAGTGAACTCTCTGTATATTTATACACTGTGAGAAATATACCTTGTAGAGTGTATTTTGTGTGGGAAGGAAAAATGAACTATCTGAAAATTTTCTATGGTAACCATTTAAATTTAGTTATGCACATATTTATATGATTTTTTTTATTTGTACTAAAACTAATCTTTCGATCTCACCTAATCTTGTAAAATTGTACATAATATATAAAAGCATATTTTACCTGGTTTATGTAAGACTTTGCATAATTTTACTTAGATACTTTAGGGTGCGAATTTTTGATCGATCCTCAATGGATAGAAAATCTCTTAATAACATTTCTCGCGGGGTACCAAAGACTAGCGACCATCGCCTCTTTATTTTCTACCAACTTCCTTCAGAACACCTTACCCAGTCAACTACAAATTTTCAACCAGTTAACAATTAGTAAATGAACGTTCGTGGAACAATTGACAGGTACATATATCCTCTGCTCAATTGCATGTGAACTAATATTTGTGGATGTCTAGAATGAGTCTGGTGTTGCTCCACCTATATATTTTCGTTAAGATATACAGTTATATTAGTTATACAACCGGGAAATAAGGTAGCTATACTATTAAATTCGTCAGAGCATTCTTGTAATTTAAAAAAAAGCCTGGTAAAAAAGCCAATGAACTCCACAATGTCTCCACCATAAGGAATTGCTTGCGTGGTAGTCTTTTTATTTTATAGCAAGCAGGATCCTGACCGGATCGTGATCAAGACATTGACATATGTAAAAAAAAAACTCTTTCCAAAGACCAATAACAGCGGACAAACTGGGTTCAATCTAATTCCCGGAATATACCCATACCCCAAATCGACTTGTCAACAAAACCTAACTGGCTATGATAGTCAATAAACACGACGAGGATACAAGTAGCAGAATCAGCCTTTAATTGACCTAATATGTAGCAGAACCAGCCTTTAATTGACCTAATATGTAGCAGAACCAGCCTTTAATTGACCTAATATGTAGCAGAACCAGCCTTTAATTGACCTAATATGTAGCAGAACCAGCCTTTAATTGACTTAATATGCAGCAGAACCAGCCTTTAATTGACCTAATATGTAGCAGAATCAGCCTTTAATTGACCTAATATATAGCAGAACCAGCCTTTAATTGACTTAATATGCAGCAGAACCAGCCTTTAATTGACCTAATATGTAGCAGAACCAGCCTTTAATTGACCTAATATGTAGCAGAACCAGCCGTTATTGACTTACATATAAGCTTTCTCCTAGTTGTGCCCAGGTCATCATGTGTGTTGGTAGTATTTTTTCACACAGCTGAAACAGGCGAGCTGGAACGACAGTCGAATCATTAAGAAACATCTCACCTAGGCAAGACCAAGATGCCAAACAGGTATAATATGCCAGATAAGAATACTCCACCAAAAAATAATACAAGCTGCCCCCGCACAAGTGTGCAACTTTTTTTCCTTTTGCCCTTGCTAGGGGCTTCTTGCATGTAAAAAAAAATCCTTCAGGAGACGACAGGCGTGTAGCCATTGGCTCGCGGAGGTGGTGGTTTCAAATGCGCTTTGTCATGGTGGCTAAATATGAAACTCATAATGACTAGCGAAAAAATCAACCAGCTGGTCTAAGATGCTGTAAATTCTCTGAGCTGTAGGTAACAGCTCTTAGCCTGTAAATAAAGTTAGGAACCTTAACCTAACCTTCTGAAAACCCAGTGTAAAGAGAGAGAGAGTGAGAGAGACATGCCCTGGCTAGGATAGGCACAGGATTCCGTTAATGTGAATGACACAACTCTTTTCATTCTTACGTCACCAGTGAAGTACATATCCTGGTGGCTGTGAATAGCATGACGAGCACCAAATGCCATTAAGAAGACACCGATGATATAAATATTTACCCAACAATTTTCGCAGAAGATTTAGTAAAATACGACTCACTGAACCATCATTTTCAATAAAAGAAAATGGTTGCCTGTTTTCAAAATGGGGAACTCTCATAGTTATAATTAAATCAACTTAATCATAATCCAGTATAAATTAATAACCTCCATATTTAAGCTTAACACTGATAAGGGCTCTTGATCCAAGGAATTAGAGATCAAAGGAAGACCGCACACAAACCGAAAGCAACACCCCGCTGCCAGCCGAACAACGTAACCCTAAGCTTTGTATACTACAACTTCTTCTTAACTACAATTCCTGTAGTATTATGAGGCGCAGTCTAAGAGGAAACAGCACCAAGGCCAGCAAGGGTTAAACCTCATTACACTCCATTCCCCAAGAGTTGTATGGCTCCCATACAGGAGTCATACAGCTCTTGAGATTTTCTAGTGAATATAATTTATATGGTGTAATCCCTCCTGTCTTCCGCATTTCTGGAAAGACAGATATTTCACGAATGATGGTGGATGTTTCCTTTGTTTGGGGGCCACCCTTATCTCGGTGGAAGACAACCCATGCGATAAGAAATAATAAAAATTATTATTATTATTATTATTATTATTATTATTATTATTATTATTATTATTATATTTTTTTACAAACTAAAGGGAGTGACCGTGTACATGTGCGTGTTAGAAATCTTTCTCCCGACTGTTACATCAGTCTTGTCGACCGTGAGGGATGACCCTTGGAAGGTGGTGTCTGGTGTGATGACTTCACAACCTTGGAAGCTGGTGTGATGACTTCACAACCTTGGAAGCTGGTGTGATGACTTCACAACCTCGGAAGCTGGTGTGATGACTTCACAACCTTGGAAGGTGTCTCCGGCGCAGTGCCCTGCTCTCCTAGGTTAGAAAAGGTCATGATGGCGGGTACCAATTAGTTAGTTACTGATTATAGCGCGTTCGTGTACTCGCCTATTTGTGGTTGCAAGGGTCGAGTTATAGCTCCTGGCCCCCGCTTTTTCACTGATTGCTACTGGGTCCTCCCTCTTTCCCTGCTCCATGAGCTTTGTCAAACCTCGTCATAAAACTATGTATGGTTCCTGCCTCCACTACGTCACTTTCTAGGCTATTCCACTTCCTGGCAACTCTTTGTCTGAAGAAATACTTCCTAACGATCCACTCCCTCCTCCAAGAGCCTAATTGTACCTCATCTTAAAGCTATGTATGGATCCTGCCTCCACTGTGTGTGTGTGTGTGTGTGCGCGCGCGCTCATCTATTTGTGGTTGCAGGGGCTGAGTCAAGTCCTGGCCCCGACTCTTCGCTGGTTGCTACTAGGTCCACATTCTTCCTGTTGTATGAGCTTTATCGTACCTCTTAAAGCTATGTATGGATCCTGCCTCCACTATATTCTCCAGATTGTTCCACTTCCTGACAACTCTATGATTGAGGAAATACTGTCTAACATCCCTGAGACTCATCCAAGTCTTCAACTTCCAGTTGTGACCGGTTGTTGCTATGTCCCATCTGAAACATTCTATTTTTATCCACCTTGTCAATACTTCGCAGTATTTTATATGTCGTTACTATGTCTTCCCTACCTATCTCTCCTGTTCTCCAGTGTCGCCAGGTTGATTTCCCTTAACCTCTCCTCGTATGACATATTCCCTTAGATCTGGGACTAGTCTCGTTGCATACCTTTGCATTTTCTCTAATTTCTTGACGTTTGACCAGATGTGGGTTCCCTACTGGTGCTGCATACTCCAATATGGGCCTGACGTACACGGTTTGAGTGTGTGTGTGTGTGCTTACCTAAATATACTCACCTAATTGTGGTTGCAGGGGTCGAGTCATAGCAAAGTGTGTGTGCGCGCGTGTAAGCAACAAATATAGAATCATACCAAGAAAGGTATACCCATATCTGATAAACCCAGCCCCTTCTACCGTAATGATCCGAGAAACCTATTTCTGTATCCCCTTAAGACCAGCCCCCCATCCCTTCTACCTCAGTTAACTGAAAAAAAAGTATATCCGTATCCCATAAGCCCGGACCCATCTACCTCAGTACATACAGAATAATTAATACAGCGTGACACTGCTTTCTCATATAATTAAATACCGCCTGCAAGAGTCATATAGGTAAATATCAGCGTTGAAGATTTGAAGCAATCAGAAGAGGCATTCACAACCTATCACATGGAAACTAATATCACATTTTTTATGTAAATAACAACTTGGCACCTGCATAGCTCAAAATCAACTCTTAACTTTTCAGTAAGATACACCAGCTTTGAAAGTTTAAAGCCAATTTGAAGAGCATTCCCTAGTTATCGTACAAAGATGAAAATCCCCCCAAAATTAGTACTTTATGGATGAAGCTGCTCAGAGACTGTATTCTCAAATTATCAGCGTTGTAGGTTTGAAGCCAGTCGGCTGAAGCATTCATGAATTATCGCATGAAAATGAGCATTTCACTTTTCCCAATTTCTCTAATGAGAATGGCAAATTGGTTCCTACACAACCCAAAATCAGTCCAAACCTTTCAAATATTGCACGGGCAAACAATTATTTATTTGAAGTGCCAAATTAGCACTTACATAACCAAAATTATTGCGAAGATTCCTACAAGAAAAACATCAGAGTGAGAAATTTGAAGTCAATTTTATTCTCCGGTTATCGTCTAGAATCCACCAATTCCAAGTTTATTATCTATATTAGTAAATTGAAAAATTTAAGCCTACGCAGCCTAAACGCAAAAAAAAAAAAGTATCATTCTTTCCATAAGATATCCAAATCATTAAAGACTAATGCCGTTCAGATGAGACACGTTCAAGTTATTTCGCGAGAAAATACCATATCATTTTGAAAATATAATTGACAAATTAGCACCTACACTTTTCAACAACAATCCCAGCCTTATTCTAAGTATGATACACCAGTTTTACAAGTTATTACATAGAATTTAATTAAAACGGGAATGGTCTGTCTAAAATTGACATGAAAATAATTCCATGAATCTTTCTTTAGTAACAGTAGACCTGTGTTGAAAATGTATATCGGATGAGGCTTTCTCAAGGTATTCAAGAAAACCTTAGAAAAAAAAGCCAGGTTTCCCTTCGGGGATACCTAAAATCGGGATTATTGGTGACTTACTCCGAATTTCAGTAACCAACTGTTAAGCATCTCATGTCAATATTTCAATATTCATGATATGTACTGTACAGAGAAAATGGAAGAACTCAAAAATATATATGCAAAATCACATAGGCTTCATAAACGCACGGTTTTCATCTATGTCAGCTTAAGCTGCAGAAGCATAGAATCCATGTGGCTTGCATGCGCAATGTGTTGAAAAATAAACTGCGTGGGAAGTGCCGGATGGAGGCACTTAATCCCTGCTCTCAAATCCGCCAATGGGGAAGCAAGCTTAATTCCGAGTCCTTTGCAAAACCACTGGCCCTCCTTACGAGAACCTGAAGGACCTGAATAGGCGGCACTGAGGCTAGCTAACCATGCAGGTCTCCTGTCAAGGTCCTGCTTGCGTTCACACGTTTATATGAGCTCAATTACTTCTTTATATAGGCAAGCTATATCAGAGGTAAATATACTGCATAAGCAATTTGTGCTTCATCTTGACTAGTCACGAATTTTATATAGTTATTGTATTATTATTATTATTATTATTATTATTATTATTATTATTATTATTATTATTATTATTAATGAAAATCCTAAGCTCCTATATAGGGCCATGGAGCGCCTGACGAATGAGAGGAAATAAGGTTTGATCCTAGGAATTGATATGGTTCTTGTGTATATGGAGTTAATGTGTTTTTGTAAAGAAACGAGGTGTCTTGGAGTACATGTATTATAATGAAAATGAAATAGATGCGTTATAGAAATGATGTGATGGTTATTAAAGATATGCGCAGGTGATATTTTATGACGATGTAGCCTATGATATCCATGCGACAACGTCATAGTCAATATCCTTGTGGCAACGTCATAGTCTATGATACCCCTGCGACAACAACATAGCCTATGATAAACCTGCGACACCCAGTGATAACAGTGGTTGGACTACCCCAGCTAGGTTTTACACCCCTTTTAAAAATACAAAGGTAGTGTATCCTTATAATATGATGCCCTCGTGGGTACCATAAAGACAATTTTTAATTGGCACCAGTGTTAAACTTACATTTTTTTTTTCTTTTTGGTTGATTTCTACTGTTATCTGGAGGTATGTCACGTTAAAGAATATTTTGTCTCGAGTCTCGAGGGATTATTGTGAGGGAGTCATACAGAGCTTTGGGAATAGGAAGCAATAACGCTGGATTCCAAGAAAAGGGAGGATAGCTCCAATTTCTTGGATCAGGAGACCTTCAAAGATTATACACGTTCTCTTCACATATGGTCACTTAATTCAGTCTCATGATGCTGATAATAGTAATAGTAATAACAATAATAATATAAATACAAATATAAAAATTGGATTCGAAAATCCGACACTAGTCTTTCCCTTTTAATCAAATACGGAAAAGAAATAATTTAATAGTTCCATATCTGCCGTCTCAGGGGAGGTGCTTTGATGAAGTTGAGGGGCTCGTGATCCAAGAAATTGGACCAATCCTTTCTTTCCTTGGATACACACACACCCACACCCACACACACACACACACACACACACACACACACACACACACACACACACACACACACACACACACACACACACACACACACACACACACACACACACACACACACACACACACACACACACACACACACACACACTCACACACACACACACACATACATACATACATATATACATACATATATATATATATATATATATATATATACATATATATATATATATATATATATATATATATATATATATATATATGTGTGTGTGTGTGTATATATATATATATGTCGTGCCGAATATGTAAAACTGGTCAATTAGCAAGAATTCGTTTAAAATTAAGTCCTTTCTAAAATTTTCGCTTATACGTTTAAATATATATATTTTTTCATTAATGTTGATGTAAAAATTCATAATTTTGCACCAAAAGTAACTTAGAAAACTTACCTAACCTTATTATCACAAGAACAATTTATTTTAGCCTAACCCAACTAAATATATTTTAGATTTGTTTACAGTAATTTAATACTAAACAAACACAGTGAAATATATTTTTTTCGTTAGGTTCAGAATGATTTTGGCTAAATTACTGCATACACAAATTTTCACTTAACCTATATGGCAAGATGAGCGTTGCTATTTAAGCCAAGATCGCAAGTTCTGCCTATTCGGCACGACATATATATATATATATATATATATATATATATATATATATATATATATATATATATATATATATATATATATATCCAAGGAAAGAAAGGATTGGTCCAATACATGCAGGGTTGAATATGATTGTATAACTTTAATAGTTGTTGTTCAATAGACTGTTAAATAACATCCCAAAGAAGAGAAACTGGATTTGCGAATAACTATCGATGGCGACTTTTATTAATAATTTGTATACTCTCAGTAATGAGACTTGCTACGGTAAGAGTCTGGCAGTAATATTCCACATTACTTGACCAACTTGACGATAACCTCGCGCCGAAATTACAACAGTGATTATGAGTATAAAAATAAACAAATGGGAGGGAAATGAGAGTGCAACACCACAGCCAGGTGGCGTGATGGTCACGTGATCTCATGTCAAATATTTTTTTTTTACTACCTGGACGCTGCTGCGTTCCTCCGTCTCGGCAAAAATACAAATGTATTTAACGTCATTTACTGCGTGTTTTAACGAACGATAAGTTCATCTCAGTGTATATATACTCAGTGTATATATACTACTACTACTACTACTACTACTACTAATAATAATAATAATAATAATAATAATAATAAAAATAATAATAATAATATCTTTATGTCTACAAGTACATGTACAAGGTATACAGGTCTAGCTGACATCAATGGCATACTACTGTATAGAAAGCCGCTTGTTATGTTGAGCATTTCGGGTAAATTAGGTCAATTTTGTCCCAGGATACGACCCACACCAGTCCACTAACACCCAGGTATCTATTTTATACTGAAGGGTGAATATGGACAGCAGGTGTCTTAGGGAAACACGTCCCTAACGTTTTCCAGCCGTACCTGAGATTCAAACTCCGGACCTTAGTGTGAGATGAGTGCGCTAGTGATCGAGCTACGGGACATAAAGCAAATGAATATTTAACAACGTTATCGAGTTCACGTCAAGAAATCCTATACCTTGAAACACGATATTTATTACCCCACAGGATAATTTCAAGGTACACCAGAATGCTGCTGTTTTAGGTCAAGGGATGCCCTTTACATCGTTCCACGTACTCTAAGCTCATGTTTATTTTTGTAAGTCTGTAAGCTATCAAGAATAGAATCCTAATTTTTTTTTATTGAATCACAAAAACTCACAAATTAGAAATGAAAACTGGTGAACGCTTCGTTTGTGTCCTTGACCACAATGAAGGAGTGAAGGAGTGAGCGAGGTGAAAGTCAGAAGGTTAAGGTGAATGAGACAAGAGGAAGTTGATCTCGTCACTGTATACAAGACGCCCAGAACTGCGTATATCTGTTTGTATATGCTAGGTCATGTTTACTTTTGTGCATGGCTTTTTTCTTTTAATATGTAAGTCCACAAAGTTATACCTCCGAAGGTGTATATTTTTGTGTATATACATACATAGGTATATATGCGTATATAAAACGGGAGAGATGTATCTCTGTTTATATATACCCAGAGGTATGTATCTCATACTGCATATAAACTTAGAGGTGTGCATCTTTGTGTATCTACATCCGAGGTGTGTATATCTCAGTATATATATACTCAGAGGTGTATATCTGTATATATATTCGAAGACGCGAATATACAGAGGTTTGTATCTTTTAGTATATATACTCGGATATATACATCTCTGTGTTGGATGCTATGAGTGTATACCAGCTAAGTATCTGCAAGAGTTTACACTAGGTAAAAGTCGGCATGGGTAGACAAACATGTAGTTTATCCATGAATAGTGAAAATATTTAAATAAGCGACCTAAATCTGCAGGGGATTAATAATTTTAGTGACCTGGTGTAGTTGGTGATGGTGGGTAATCATTTTTGGGGGAAAACAATCTCCAACAGTTCGGACTTTGTTGGAGTATTATAAACCAGAGTCGGTGTTTGAAGCAGCTAAATTGGCTGACACATATAAAATATATTAATTGAGAACTAGACATAACAGTGAAGAAGTAAACGTTGTGTTCTCAACCATATTTCAGTGGTAGCGTCACTAGGCAACATTGGTAAACTCTGGAACAAGGGGGAGAAATAAATGAAGCAAAAAGCTATGATTTTTATGAATAGTAATAGATTTTCTAGCTTCCCAGGATAGCGTGCATAGGACCTGTCTACAGTGCTAATCAAGATGCACGAAATAAAACAAATTTCCAGTGACAATAGTTAGGTTCAGTTACGCGGGTGCAAACTGCTCATTTGTTTTTGCAGGAAGGTTACTGATAGCAGGAAACACTTATGTTAGTAATGTGATATTGGAAACACATGGTGATGCAGTACCTTCTGCACCATTATATAAAATCTTGGTAAAATGTAAATACTGCCAAGCTTACATGCTTAGGTGTCTCATGACTGAATATATATATATATATATATATATATATATATATATATATATATATATATATATATATATATATATATATATATATATATATATATATATATATATATGTATATATACATATAAAGGCATCAAGGAACAATATTTGGATTTCTTTATTATATTTCATGAAGCACTAAACTCATGTGGGTGGATGAGCATGGTGGAGGCTCGATCCTCCGTTCGTTTATCGCGACCCTGCAGTGTCACTGAAACCAGCACTCCTGGGCAGCTTTTAAAATAGGTTAGAGTACAAGCAAATATAAGCGAGTGTTACTTACGACATTATCCCTTTATATTTTTATTGCGTTCACTGTATCAGACCTGATTACCTGCCATTACTCAGCCCCTGTATATAATAACTCTTACGGGTATGCGCATTAGCGTACAAGAAAGAACAGCCTTTTACTCACCACTAATAAAAATTACAGTTCAAACACCGCTTGTAATCATTAATGTAACTTATCTCCATCAGACAACACACGAGAATTTACCCCGACGACAAGACGAACAATATCCATGAGTCTGGGTTGACGACCTTCACCTCTCCCTTATAATAAAAATAATAATAACATCCTTACTTTGTTATTTATAGATGCAGTAACCATGTGCAAGAAAATTCAGACCTAATTTAGATAGCATTCAAGACGACAGAGAAGCATAAAACAGCGTAAGGTGTCTGAAGGGGAGCGTTATTCACTTAAAATTTGACAATGATCGCTTATAGCGAAGCTTCATTATGACAAGGTTTACGTTCTTCATGGTATATTAGTCATCAACTTGTCGGCTCGTAGCCTCTTCACATGAGAGGATTCAAGGTGATTTTGCAACATTGCGATACCAGTTTATGGGCAACTGTTCTGTGTAATGAGGCTTTTAATTATTATTAATAGTAATTATTAATAGTAATTGTTATTATTAATAGTGAGTTAAACAAGTTAAGAAAGCCTAGGGAAAGTATGGATTTGTCAGTCAAAAACAGAGTAGGGGAATTAGTAGGTGGGGAAAGGGAGGTATTAGGTAGATGGCGAGAATATTTTGAGGAACTTTTAAATGTTGAGGAAGAAAGGCCCCTCAAGGAAGGTTCCTTGATGTTGGTGAGGGGCTCTTGATTTAGGGAATTGGATCTGTGCTCCAGTTCCCCGAATTAAGCCTGAATGCCTTCCACATCCCCCCCCAGGCGCTGTATAATCCTCCGGGTTTAGCGCTTCCCCCTTGATTATAATAATAATAATGAGGAAGAAAGGGAGGCGGTAATTTCATGCACTGGCCAGGGAGGTATACCATCTTTTAGGAGTTAAGAAGAGCAGAATGTAAGTGTGGTGGAGGTACGTGAGGCATTACGTAGAATGAAAGGGGGTAAAGCAGCTGGAACTGATGGGATCATGACAGAAATGTTAAAAGCAGGGGGGGATATAGTGTTGGAGTGGTTGGTACTTTTGTTTAATAAATATATGAAAGAGGGGAAGGTACCTAGGGATTGGCGGAGAGCATGTATAGTCCCTTTATATAAAGGGAAAGGGGACAAAAGAGATTGTAAAAAATATAGAGGAATAAGTTTACTGAGTATACCAGGAAAAGTATACGGTAGGGCTATAATTGAAAGAATTAGAGGTAAGACAGAATGTAGGATTGCGGATGAGCAGGGAGGCTTCAGAGTGGGTAGGGGATGTGTAGATCAAGTGTTTACATTGAAGCATATATGTGAACAGTATTTAGATAAAGGTAGGGAAGTTTTTATTGCATTTATGGATTTAGAAAAGGCATATGATAGAGTGGATAGAGGAGCAATGTAGCAGATGTTGCAAGTATATGGAATAGGTGGTAAGTTATTAAATGCTGTTAAGAGTTTTTATGAGGATAATGAGGCTCAGGTTAGGGTGTGTAGAAGAGATGTGTAATGTAACCATGGTTGTTTAATATCTTTATATATGGGGTTGTAAAAGAAGTAAATGCTAGGGTGTTCGGGAGAGGGGTAGGGTTAAATTATAGGGAATCAAATTCAAAATGGGAATTGACACAGTTACTTTTTGCTGATGATACTGTGCTTATGGGAGATTCTAAAGAAAAATTGCAAAGGTTAGTGGATGAGTTTGAGAATGTGTGTAAAGGTAGAAAGTTGAAAGTGAACATAGAAAAGAGTAAGGTGATGAGGGTATCAAATGATTTAGATAAAGAAAAATTGGATATCAAATTGGGGAGGAGGAGTATGGAAGAAGTGAATGTTTTCAGATACTTGGGAGTTGACGTGTCGGCGGATGGATTTATGAAGGATGAGGTTAATTATAGAATTGATGAGGGAAAAAAGGTGAGTGGTGCGTTGAGGTATATGTGGAGTCAAAAAACGTTATCTATGGAGGCAAAGAAGGGAATGTATGAAAGTATAGTAGTACCAACACTTATATGGATGTGAAGCTTGGGTGGTAAATGCAGCAGCGAGGAGACGGTTGGAGGTAGTGGAGATGTCCTGTCTAAGGGCAATGTGTGGTGTAAATATTATGCAGAAAATTCGGAGTGTGGAAATTAGGAGAAGGTGTGGAGTTAATAAAAGCATTAGTCAGAGGGCAGAAGAGGGGTTGTTGAGGTGGTTTGGTCATTTAGAGAGAATGGATCAAAGTAGAATGACATGGAAAGCATATAAATCTATAGGAGAAGGAAGGAGGGGTATGGGTCGTCCTCGAAAGGGTTGGAAAGAGGGGGTAAAGGAGGTTTTGTGGGCGAGGGGCTTGGACTTCCAGCAAGCGTGCATGAGCGTGTTAGATAGGAGTGAATGGAGACGAATGATACTTGAGACCTGACGATCTGTTGGAGTGTGAGCAGGGTAATATTTAGCGAAGGGATTCAGGGAAACCGGTTATTTTCATATAGTCGGACTTGAGTCCTGGAAATGGGAAGTACAATGCCTGCACTTTAAAGGAAGGGTTTGGGATATTGGCAGTTTGGAGGGATATGTTGTGTATCTTTATACGTATATGCTTCTAAACTGTTGTATTCTGAGCACCTCTGCAAAAACAGTGATAATGTGTGAGTGTGGTGAAAGTGTTGAATGATGATGAAAGTATTTTCTTTTTGGGGATTTTCTTTCTTTTTTGGGTCACCCTGCCTCGGTGGGAGACGGCCGACTTGTTGAAAAAAAAAAGTAGTAGTAGTAGTAGTAATAGTAGTAGTAATAATACTAGTAGTAGTAGTAGCAGTAGTACCAATAATAGTAGTAGCAGTAAAAATAGTAGCAGAATTGGTGAAAGTAGTAGTGGTGGTAGTAATAGCAGTAGTAGTACCTATTGTCATGGTGGTGGTAGCAGTAATAGTAGTAGAAGTGGTGGTATGGTGGTGGTGGTAGTAGTGGTGGTGGTGATGCTAGTAGTAGTGGTGGTGGTGTTGGTAGTAGTAGTGGTGATGGTAGTAGTAGTAGTAGTGGTGATGGTAGTAGTAGTAGTCTTAGTAATATGTCGACAAGAAAGCTCTAAACCCGAGTGGATCATACAGGACTCGAGGTACACCTAACGTAATGAAGAAGAGGACTTTATTACTAAAGGTCAACACAGGGAAGAGTTTAGCCGCCATGACAGCTTGTTCACCGCCTCTGTCTTCTTCAGTACTATCATCACCGTAATGTCTGCATAAATAACTCATTACTGTTGTGACCAGATATAAACATGTAAATAGTTCATTACCACTGTAACTTGTTTAACTATCAAAACTTTGCTGTCCAGTTCCTGGACCCATTACATACCTCTGTAATGTTGAGATACAGGTCCTGGACCCATTACGTACCTCTGTAATCCATCGGCACCTCGCCTCTGTATTTTAAAAGCACGAAACGTTGTAAAATAATCCCGTGTGATCGAGGCAGGTGCACTCTGAGATATATAGTTACCCAGTAGAAAGAATATATATTTATGTTTCCTTCGCTATGAATAGATCTGGTAAAAATAAATAATGGGTAGATATTTTATATAACTCCAAGACCAAGTCTCAGGTGTTTCTCGGTCTCAAAATAAAAAGTAATAACTGGAGATAAATCAAAGACATTATTTTAGGCTGTCATTTATTTTCAAAGAATATTTGGCTTTGTTGCAATCATTATTATTACTTGTATTACTATTATTTTTATTACTACTCTTTTAATTATTTTTATTATTAGCATTAATTATTATGTATCCCAGGAGGATTACCTTGTAGTGGTTGACTTTTTTCTTTTCCTTTTTCCAAGATTTTTTTTAAGTCTTGAGAACACGTATTATAAACCATTCCTGACTCTCATTTTCCATGTTGTAACTATTGTTATTGTTATTGGAATAACAATATCAATAACAATAATAATAACAATAACTATTGTTATTGTTATTGGAATGTGCAGGTGTCAATTTTCCGATGTTATTTTCTTTAAATTGGGTGTTATTTCTTCCGTGAACTAACTTGAGTATATGAGACGATCTAATATTTATAATCATAACCATAAATTTTAAAGGGGGTGGACGGGTAAGCCAGCAAAAGGCCTCGGTTATATGACCAAAAGTTCCAGTTGAGGGTCATCATATAACTAAGACCCGCGTCAAGAAACACTTCGTGTTCTATCCGGACAAACCTTAGGTTAGGTTAGGTTTGGTTAGGTTTGGTAATGTTCGTCAGGAAACACGACAAGTGTTTCCTGACGCTGGTCTTAGATGATGACCCGCCGTTGGAGCTTCTGGTCATCTGACCGAGGTCTTCTGATGGCATACCGGTCTACCCCTTTAAAAATTATGGTCATAGTCATTTAGTGAGTGACAAACCTTACCTAGGTAACTACTACCACACTTGGTAATATTCATTTGGTTACACTGAGGTACAGGAGGCTGGGGATAGGTTTTCTAGATCACCCAGCAGCCAAGATACATTTATTTTATATGCTCTGGGCTTCTTTACTGTGGTTTTTCCATCACCATCAAACCGGTCGGGTGAGAAAAACAATCGAAATTCCCCATGCTCGCGGGCAAAGACTGCTATTCTGCTTCGCATTATCCTTCAGTACAAATACATGTTCAGATTACCGCTATTATCAACATTTATGGGAAAGCGCTGAACCCGAGGGGTCACAGAGCGCCTCGGATCAGGTCTGATCCGAGGAACAGAAGGTAACTTCAGTACCTTTGATCAAGAACCGTTCATCAGCATCAAGACCGCAACCACCAGAGTGGTTAGACATGTTTTCCCTCCATGAGGATATCCGTGTCCACTAAGTACTTCAAACAGCTTATATGCATACAGATGTGTCTCAGTGTTTGTACGTAGATGTGTCTCAAAGTGTATACCCGGATATATATATATATATATATATATATATATATATATATATATATATATATATATATATATATAGCTGACATCAATGACATACTACATAGAAAGCCCCTGGTTAGGATAATTTTGTCCCCAAGATGCTACCCACACCAGTCGACTAACACCCAGGTACCTACTTACTGCTAGGTGAACAGGGACAGCAGTTGTCTTAAGGAAACACGCCTAAATGTTTCTACCCGTACAGGGGATAGAACTATGGACCTCAATGTGTGAGCTGAGTACGCTACCAACTGAGTTATTCAGTGCCAAGAGTCTTGTGTCAATGAAGGCTTGCTCAGCACATACTGTCTATACCACACTGAGTCTTTGTTCCGGTATATGTATCCTTGTTCTGATGTATCTCTCTTCCAGTACATATGTTTGTTCTGGGCAGTGTATGTTTTTCCTTTATGTTTGTCGTTCTCTGGAGACCATCAACTAGCTGAGGGGATACGTCTGGTAACGGGAGTGACCAGGGAAAAACAGATACCATAGAATTCTGAACGTCTATCAGTCTTGGTGCCAGAATGGGATACTCCATCAACTGGTGCTGTGGAACAGAATACGTACTGTGGTTTCCGCAACAGTTACTGAATTCTGGTGCTGTGGAACAGAATACGTACTGTGGTTTCCGCAACAGTTACTGAGTTCTATGTGCGAGTTAGTTATGGACCCCTGAAACCTATTATCGGCAACCGCATTATCATTATGGCATTATGGACGCCATTCGGGTACCCACAAGCTTCAATATTTTTTTCTCATTCTACAGTGCCTTATTTGCATTACCGTATATTTACTAAGAAACGGATCCCATCCATCTGTGACCATAACTTCGACTGTTGCACTTCTCCACATCTGCAACTTCATTGCTAAATCTTTGGCTCACCTTATATACAATCATGACTTGCTTCCATTACCTGGCTCGTCCACATGTAATGGTATCTTTGACTGCTGCACCTCTCCTCTGTCCCCAGTATATGACTTCATCATCATAATAATAATAACAATAATAAAATAATAATAAATCTGTCAATGCACACTGCAAAAATCCCATGATATAAAAAGCCGACTTGGGAGTCATCTCAGCTCTATAGACATGGCCAGTGAAGTGACTCTTTGACGCACATTGTGATAAGTTTAACTGACAGTTTTATGATGCACCTCATACCTATTCTGTAGGTAATCATGCCCATCTTGTAGGTAGCAGTCACACCCATCTTGTAGGTAGCAGTCACATCCATCCTGTAGGTAGTAGTCACACGAATCTTGTAGGTAGCAGTCACACCCATCCTGTAGGCAGCAGTCACACCCATCTGTAGGTAGCAGTCACACCCATCCTGTAGGTAGCAGTCACACCCATCTTGTAGGTAGCAGTCACACCCATCTTGTAGGTAGCAGTCACACCCATCCTGTAGGTAGCAGTCACACCCATCTTGTAGGTAGCAGTCACACCCATCTTGTAGGTAGCAGTCACACCCATCCTGTAGGTAGCAGTCACACCCATCTTGTAGGTAGCAGTCACACCCATCTTGTAGGTAGCAGTCACACCCATCTTGTAGGTAGCAGTCACACCCATCCTGTAGGTAGCAGTCACACCCATCCTGTAGGCAGCAGTCACACCCATCTTGTAGGTAGCAGTCACGCCCATCCTGTAGGTAGCAGTCACACCCATCCTGTAGGTAGCAGTCACACCCATCCTGTAGGTAGCAGTCACACCCATCTTGTAGGTAGCAGTCACACCCATCCTGTAAGTAGCAGTCATACCCATCTTGTAGGTAGCAGTCACACCCATCCTGTAAGTAGCAGTCATACCCATCTTGTAGGTCCGAACCCTTGACTGGTTTCAAAGGGTTTCGTTGGACAATAAAGCAGACTGTAAACGGATGGGGTTGTAGGCGCCCTTATAAACACAAACATTAAATATAAATCAGGAACGTGCACGGTAAGCTGTCCAATATACAAAAAAAAAACAGTTAGAAACAGAAATACAAATAGCTAGAGCTTCATTTAAGGAGGTTATTAATAGAATATTCAAGAGGTTGCTAGTAGAATTGCAGTAAATCAACCATTCAAATCATTATGAAGCTGTGTGTAGTCTGTGGTCAGTCAAACAAACGGGCTTCCACATGGGTAAATTGTCATTTTTGTGGAAATTGGTGTCACGTCCCTTGTGCAGATATCCAAGAACTAGCTACAAGCAGTGTTAAAACAGGGAAGTGTTTTTGGGTATGCCCAAATGAGATAAATCTGTGGACTAAAATCACAAGGGTATTAAAAGAGGACAACATCAAAGCTGCTTTCATAGAAAACCTGGAAGCTTTCTACAACAGATGGGAACATAAAAAGTCTGGGCTGAATGGTACTGCCCTTGATACTGGCCATGTAGTCAGAAACTGTAAGGCTGGAGGTGATGTCCTGGTAGTCAGTAAATGTGGGGCTGATAGTGCTGTCCTGGGAGACAGTAATGGTGAAGCTGGAGGTGCTGTCCTGGGAGACAGTAATGGTGAAGCTGGAGGTGCTGTCCTGGGAGACAGTAATGGTGAAGCTGGATGTGCTGTCCTGGGAGACAGTAATGGTGAAGCTGGAGATTTTGTCCAGGTAGTCGGGAATTATACGCAGGAAGGAATACATATAAATGACCTCATAGGGGACAGGAGCCATAGTAGGGAAACAAGTGTAGTCAAAGATAAGATAAAACCAATATTGCAAACTAGAAATACCGCAGGAAATAGCAAACAAGAGGACTCCACTAGCAATAGTGAGGATATATTACCAAAAACAACTGGTGGGAGCTCCATTGTTGGTGCTAGGGAGGATAGAAGTAAGACAGGGAAACATGCACCAACAGGGAATACAGTCACAGAAACCCAAGGCAAACGGAAACCAAGCCTGTGCACATACTATGCACTTGGTATCTGCTGGCATGGGAAATCTGGAAAAACAGATGGGACGTGCAACTATGACCACCCTAGAAAATGCCATGCCCATATGACAACAGGAAAATGCAAACTCCCTTCCTGTAAGCTTTTTCACCCTGAACTGTGTACCTCTTCAGTACAGGAAAGACTGTGCTATAACTTAAATTGCCAGGCATACCATCTAAAGGGGACAAAAAGATACAAAACATCCAGGCCATGGGAAAACCTGGGTAGCCACAGCCACTCAAGAGGGAGAGGTTTTTTAGTGCCAGGAAGGAAAAAAAAACTGGCAGGAAATGGCAGAAATCGTACACCAAATCCAGTCATTCCTGGAGTGGAACCACAGTCGATGGCCTCCACTCCAAACCAACAGATACAGATACTAATGCCGGAAAAAAAATCCCCCCCCCCCAGTACCAACAATACCACCAGTCCGATAACATTCTTCTTTGCAAATATACAGGGTCTAAAGCCAGCAACAAACAACAAAATACCTTTCATCCGTGGACTGCTTGCAGAGGCAAAGGCAATGTTCGCGGCTTTCACTGAGACCCACATGAAGGATCACTTGGACAACGAAATATGGATCCCAGGTTACAACCTATACAGATGTGACAGAGTGAACAGGCAAAAGGGAGTGGGGGTTGGCCTGTACATTGCAGAGTCACTTGTTTGCACAGAACTGCTTAATGCCTCAAATGATGTAGTGGAAGTTTTAGCAGTAAAGGTCGAGAACCAAAACCTAGTCATTGTGGTAGTCTACAAGCCTCCGGATGCAACATACCAGCAATTCCAGGAACAGCTGTTAAAAATTGACCACTGTCTGGAAAATCTTCCAGCTCCTGCACCCAACATCTTGCTCCTGGGGGATTTCAACTTAAGGCACCTAAAATGGAGGAATATAGCAAATAATATTGTTGCAGTAATAACACCAGGAGGCAGCTCTGATGAAAACTCACACTCACACCAGCTTTTAAATCTCTGCACAAAATTCAGTTTAAACCAGCAAATAATAGAGCCTACTAGACTGGAGAATACACTAGACCTCATCTTCACTAACAATGATGATCTGATAAGAAATGTCACCATATCAAAAACAATATACTCAGATCACAACATAATTGAGGTTCAGACATGTATGCATGGAGTCCCAGACCGACATAATGAGACTAGTCACGAGGGAGCATTCACCAAATTCAACTTCAATAACAAAAACATAAAGTGGGACCAAGTAAACCAAGTCCTAACCGATATAAGCTGGGAAGATATACTAAGCAACACAGACCCCAACTTATGCCTAGAACAGATTAACTCGGTGGCACTCGATGTATGCACAAGGCTTATTCCTCTAAGAAAAAGGAGGAGTAGATGTAAAATAGAAAGAGACAGGCGCTCCCTTTACAGGCGACGGAAAAGAATAACAGAGCGGCTAAAAGAGGTCAATATATCTGAAATGCGTAGGGAGACACTGGTCAGAGAAATAGCAAGCATCGAACTTAAGCTAAAAGAATCCTTTAGGAGTCAGGAATCGCGGGAAGAACTAAAAGCCATAAATGAAATCGAAAGAAACCCAAAGTATTTCTTCTCCTATGCCAAATCAAAATCGAGAACAACGTCCAGTATTGGCCCCCTACTTAAACAAGATGGGTCCTACACAGATGACAGCAAGGAAATGAGTGAGCTACTCAAGTCCCAATATGACTCAGTTTTTAGCAAGCCGCTAACCAGACTGAGAGTCTGGCCCCAGGGCCAGACTCATGGAACTCTGTGTTCATCAAGAACTGCAAGAAGCCCCTATCACGAGCCTTTTCCATCCTATGGAGAGGGAGCATGGACACGGGGGTCGTCCCACAGTTACTAAAAACAAGACATAGCCCCACTCCACAAAGGGGGCAGTAAAGCAACAGCAAAGAACTACAGACCGATAGCACTAACATCCCATATCATAAAAATCTTTGAAAGGGTCCTAAGAAGCAAGATCACCACCCATCTAGAAACCCATCAGTTACACAACCCAGGGCAACATGGGTTTAGAACAGGTCGCTCCTGTCTGTCTCAACTATTGGATCACTACGACAAGGTCCTAAATGCACTAGAAGACTTAAAGAAAGCAGATGTAATATATACAGACTTTGCAAAAGCCTTCGACAAGTGTGACCATGGCGTAATAGCGCACAAAATGCGTGCTAAAGGAATAACAGGAAAAGTCGGTCGATGCATCTATAATTTCCTCACTAACAGAACACAGAGAGTAGTCGTCAACAGAGTAAAGTCCGAGGCAGCTACGGTGAAAAGCTCTGTTCCACAAGGCACAGTACTCGCTCCCATCTTGTTCCTCATCCTCATATCCGACATAGACAAGGATGTCAGCCACAGCACCGTGTCTTCCTTTGCAGATGACACCCGAATCTGCATGACAGTGTCTTCCATTGCAGACACTGCAAGGCTCCAGGCGGACATCAACCAAATCTTTCAGTGGGCTCCAGAAAACAATATGAAGTTCAACGATGAGAAATTTCAATTACTCAGATATGGTAAACACGAGGAAATTAAATCTTCATCAGAGTACAAAACAAATTCTGGCCACAAAATAGAGCGAAACACCAACGTCAAAGACCTGGGAGTGATTATGTCGGAGGATCTCACCTTCAAGGACCATAACATTGTATCAATCGCATCTGCTAGAAAAATGACAGGATGGATAATGAGAACCTTCAAAACTAGGGAGGCCAAGCCCATGATGACACTCTTCAGGTCACTTGTTCTATCTAGGCTGGAATATTGCTGCACACTAACAGCACCTTTCAAGGCAGGTGAAATTGCCGACCTAGAAAATGTACAGAGAACTTTCACGGCGCGCATTACGGAGATAAAACACCTCAATTACTGGGAGTGCTTGAGGTTCCTAAACCTGTATTCCCTGGAACGCAGGAGGGAGAGATACATGACTATATACACCTGGAAAATCCTAGAGGGACTATTACCGAACTTGCACACGAAAATCACTCACTACGAAAGCAAAAGACTTGGCAGACGATGCACCATCCCCCCAATGAAAAGCAGGGGTGTCACTAGCACGTTAAGAGACCATACAATAAGTGTCAGGGGCCCGAGACTGTTCAACTGCCTCCCAGCACACATAAGGGGGATTACCAACAGACCCCTGGCAGTCTTCAAGCTGGCACTGGACAAGCACCTAAAGTCAGTTCCTGATTAGCCGGGCTGTGGCTCGTACGTTGGTTTGCGTGCAGCCAGCAGTAACAGCCTGGTTGATCAGGCTCTGATCCACCAGGAGGCCTGGTCACAGACCGGGCCGCGGGGGCGTTGACCCCCGGAACTCTCCCCAGGTAAACTCCAGGTAGCAGTCACACTCATCCTGTAGGTAGCAGTCACACCCATCCTGTATGTAGCAGTCAAACCCATCCTGTAGGCAGCAGTCATACCCATCTTGTAGGTAGCAGTCACACCCATCCTGTAGGTAGCAGTCATACCCATCTTGTAGGTAGCAGTCACACCCATCTTGTAGGTAGCAGTCACACCCATCTTGTAGGTAGCAGTCATACCCATCTTGTAGGTAGCAGTCACACCCGTCCTGTAGGTAGCAGCCATACCCATCTTGTAGGTAGCAGTCACACCCATCCTGTAGGTAGCAGTCATACCCATCCTGTAGGTAGCAGTCACACCCATCCTGTAAGTAGCAGTCATACCCATCTTGTAGGTAGCAGTCACACCCGTCCTGTAGGTAGCAGCCATACCCATCTTGTAGGTAGCAGTCACACCCATCCTGTAGGTAGCAGTCATACCCATCCTGTAGGTAGCAGTCACACCCATCCTGTAGGTAGCAGTCATACCCATCTTGTAGGTAGCAGTCACACCCATCCTGCAGGTAGCAGTCATACCCATCTTTTAGGTAGCAGTCACACCCAACCTGTAGGTAGCAGTCATACCCATCTTGTAGGTAGCAGTCACACCCATCCTGTAGGTAGCAGTCATACCCATCTTGTAGGTAGCAGTCATACCCATCCTGTAGGTAGGAGTCATACCCATCTTGTAGGTAGGAGCCATACTCATCTTGTAGGTAGCAGTGATACCCATCCTGTAGGTAGCAGTCATAACCATCTTGTAGGTAGCAGTGATACCCATCCTGTAGGTAGGAGTCACACCCATCTTGTAGGTAGCAGTCATAATTATCCTGTAGGTAGAAGTCATGCCCATCTTGTAGGTAGCAGTCATACCCATCTTGTAGGTAGGGGTCATACCCATCCTGTAGGTAGGAATTATACCCATCTTGTAGGTAGCAGTCATACACATCCTGAAGGTAGTAGTCATACCCATCCTGTAGGTAGTAGTCATACCCATCCTGTAGATAGTAGTCATACCCATCCTGTAGGTAGCAGTCATGCCCATCCTGTAGGTAGCAGTCATGCCCATCCTGTAGGTAGCAGTCATGCCCATCCTGTAGGTAGCAGTCATGCCCATCATGTAGATAGTAGTAATACACATCCTGTAGGTACTAGTTAGATTACATAATGTATCCAAGAAGTGTGGCCTTTTGGGTTGAATCAACAGTTTACATGTACAGTTTACAAGAATAATGGATTCTGCTAGAGTAGCAATGAATTGGTTACATAGCAAATTTTCCTGATTATGGAACTCCTCGACGCTGTTTCACAATATACTCCTATGTTAATTTCTTCAACTTCATCACAGTCTTATTGAAAATATGTGCCATCAAGACACCGGTTGAAATATTTAAAATTTGCTCTATTCGAGTCCCAATATGACTGTTTTAAGCGAGCAGCTAACCAGATTGAGAGTCGAAGACCTAAATAATTCTTTTATGAGCGAGACAGAATTTGGTAGACTCTAACCTATCTGATATTATCCTAACGCAAATTGACTTCGAAAAGGCGATAAATGACATGACCATGCACTCTGCCCCAGGCCCAGACTCATGGAACTCCGTGTTCATCAAGAACTGCAAGAAACCCCTATCATTTGCTTTTAACATCCTATGGAGAGGAAGCATGGACACAGGGGTCTTTCCACAGCTGCTAAAAACAACAGACATAGCCCCACTCCACAAAGGTGGCAGTAAAGCAATAGCAAAGAACTACAGACCGACAGGGCTAACATCCCATATCATAAAATCTTTGAAAGGGTTTTAGGAAGCAAGATCGCCATCAGTTACACAACCATGGGCAACATGGGTTTATTGCAGGTCGCTCCTGCCTGTCCCAACTACTGGACCACTATGACAAGGTCCTGGATGCTCTAGAAGATAAAACGCAAATGTAGTATTCACAGACTTTGCAAAAGCCTTTGACAAGTGTGACCCTGGTGTAATAGCGCACAGAATGCGTAATAAAGGAATAACAGGAAAAGTTGTTAGATGTATCTATAATTTCCTAATAAATATAATACAAAGAGTAGTAGTAAACAGAGTAAAGTCTGAGGCGGCTACTGTGAAAAGCTCTGTTCCACAAGGCACAGTACTCACTCCCATCCTGTTCCTCATCTTTATATCTAACATAGACAAGGATGTCAGCCACAGCACCGTGTCTTCCTTTGCAGATGACACGCGAATCTGCATGACAGTGTCCTCCATTGAAGACGCTGCAAGACTCCAGGCGGACATCAACCAAATCTTTAAATGGGCCGCAGAAAACAACATCTTGGGATCTTAATACAGGGAATTCTTCACTTGCCCAACCTTTAGGCATGACCTACTTCCACATTTGAATTTGTCAAGTGTGATACCTCCTACGACTGCTGCACCTCACCTGTCTACAGTATGTAAGCCACTTCTGCGCCCATATGCTGTATTCTTTTCAAGATTGATGGACTGATTATATCGACTCAAGGCTGAGGAACTGATTACCTGAAACTCCTCCTGTTCTTCACCATTCTCCTTTGTATGGACTGATGAAGCCATTGTGTGGCGAAACGTTTCCTCAATAAAGATACCCAAGTGTTGCAGAAAGTCGTTCCAAATTAACTCATTCCGTTATATAGTCCTCGTTATATAGACCCCAAAGAAAATAAGTCACTTTGTATGACTTTTTTTGGGTTATCCTAGGTAATCTACATATATGCTGCTATGTATGACGATCTATGTAACTGTATTTATGTGTACCTCTACCTGAATAAACTTACACTACTATGACATTTAAGCTGCTGACATATCCAGCAAAATGTCTATGATAAGTAATAAAGGCCATTGTGTCACCCAGTTTCCTCAGCACTGAAACTCAGAGAGACTTTTCTTTGAACATCTCTTCTTGGTTTTCCCTGTCAGCAGTCAAACCAGGGAAGAAAACCTAGTGGTTCAAAAAAAAAAAAAAAAAAAAGGTATCCTACAGCCTCATTGCACGAGTTAGCAGTTTTCTTCACCACAAGGTTTAAGTTTGTTTGTCCAAAGCAAGGCACACGGCGAGATCATTCTTGTAGTCTGCTGTTGTGTACAAAATTTATGTCGACCAGTCATGTTACTTGAAATGGTATATTATTATTATTATTATTATTATTATTATTATTATTATTATTATTATTATTATTATTATTATTATTATTATTATTATTATTATTATTATTATTGTTATTATTATTGTTATTACTAGTATTATTAAGGGCTTTTGATCCAAAGAATTAGAGCTCTCCTTTACTAGATCAAAGTTGCCTCCTATTCCCCAGGTGCAGTATGACTCATATGAGTTTAGTGCTTACCATTAATAAATAATAATAATAATAATAATAATAATATCATTATTATTATTATTATTATTATTATTATTATTATTATTATTATTATTATTATTATTATTATTATTATTATAGTAAAATAAAGCACCAAACCTTGGGGGAATGAGAGAAAATCTGGTTCAATCCAGGGAAAGGGAGGCTATGTCAAATTCCTTGGATCAAGAACCCTTCACCGGCATCAAGGCATCCTTGGATCAAGAACCCTTCACCGGCATCAAGGCATCCTTGGATCAAGAACCCTTCACCGGCATCAAGGCATCTCTCTTGGGGGTCAGTGAAAGTTACGAAGCGTTCCACAACGTAGAACTGTTAGTGTTGTGCCAACTAATACACTCGGCTCAGATCTCACATTTTCACGGTGGGTAAGTTGGATCCGACAAGAAACCTGGCTGCTCCAATTACCTGTTCCATTTGGTATACTTGGCATAAAATTAGCAGTCAGGTGTGAAAAGGTTCATATTGCAAAAGAAGATACATTTATTGGGCCGTTTCGCTTAATAGAGGTGCTTTATAACGTACACAGCGAAATATTGCCCCAACAGAAGCTTGCTCGACAATGTCTTTACTATTGTCCAGCAGTAGGCCATTAACAACGAATTCAGGTGTCGGCTACAGGAGCTAGGACTATCGGCAAATCCAAGTATACTAAAATTTACAGTACCATGGCTAGAACGATTCCAAACTAACTGACAAATTTTATCTGGAAATTAGATGACGTTATGGTTCGACCTTGACCATCACTTACTCTAAGACTTGCGGAAATGTCTAGTTTTCATTTTTAATCTTGTCTGGCAGGCAACGCTCTCGCCTCACACACTGAGTGTCCGTTGTTCAATCTCCGACAACGACAAAACTCCGGCTGAGTCGGGACCACTCTTGCTGCGACAAGGGTAGAAACACAGGGCGTTTCCTTACACCTGCTGTCCCCGTTCACCTAGCAAGCAAGTAGGTACCCGGGTGTTAGTCGACTAGTGTAGGTCGCATCCTTGGGGGACAAAACTGAAGAGCAACAATGGAAATAAAACAGACAGTTCTTGATGACGCACTGACTTTCTTGGGTTATCCTAGGTCGCCAACTCTCCGGAGTTAAAAATTCGAACAAAATCTTATCTTATTCTTTATTCCGCTCAAATGGTTCGGCATAATGGAGAGTGACTTGTGCTTCAACGGGACGAAAAGGAACTCTCTCAAAATAGAAATTTGAATTTTAGAGGGCCGTTGTGGTCCATCCCGGAAGGGCCCCAACAAAATGTCACACGGAATGTTGTTTAAAAATTCCATCCTGCATAAGACACACAAAGAACAAAAGAAACTATAATACTAGTTAATAGCTAATTTTTTAATTATTTTTATTACAGGAAGTCCCCACTTAACGTCGATAGGTTCTCGGAAACTGCGACTTTAAGCGAAGCGACGTATAACGAAACTAATTTTACCATAGGCTAATTGATATCAACAAAAGTTAGGTTCCTATGTAAAGCCAGAGCTGAGAGGGAGAGCAGTAGTGCTGCAGAATTATATGAAACACGCTACAAATAAAAACCAAATACAAACAGCCATAAGGGAGTAGATTGACATAAGCGAAAATGGAGTTACGCCGATGTATCTCCTCCATCCAGATATTTAAGTCTTTCCATTCTTCCCTTCCTGACTGAAAATTGATTTCTTTTTCTCATCAACGTTATAACGAAATGACGTTGAACAAAACGATGTTAAGTGAAGACTTCCTGTATTATTATTATTATTATTATTATTATTATTATTATTATTATTATTATTATTATTATTATTATTATTATTATTATTATTATTATTATTATTATTATTATCATGGGGAATCTGTAAACCCGTGTCACAGCACTTGGGAAGGAGAGAATAACTCAAATTCCCTGAATCAAAAGCCCTTCACAAGCATCAACGTTCCTTCCTCTGAAGGGATGGTTTTCACATACGTATATTAAATCTTGGCATTATCAACAGCTTTCTGCTACATACGCTATCCTACTAGTTTTTTTGTCTTGTGGATATACGTAGTTGCTATTGCTCTCAGCCAGACCTTTCCCCATATTTTAATATTCAAGCTTCATACACACACTCGTTCGTGTGAATGTTCATTTTTACAACACAGTTTTGTATATATTCCCGTTGTTTTTTATGTTAACATATTTGATTCTTATTTATTGTATTTTAAGTATGCTTCGTGTATACTTTTTGAGTTTCATGACAATTTATTGTACGTATTACAGTTTTTGTTTTTACTTCCTTTCTCTCCTATGTTTATATATTCTTGACCAACAGCCTGACTGATTACAGATCAGGTCGCGTTTAACGGACGGAGGACCGAGCTTCCAACACTCCCTGTGCTTAATAATGACCCACATGAGTTAGCTGTTTAAGGGCTACGACGGCTTGTGCCGTATGAACCTAGCTCCCAGAAGTCTGGTGTCTAGATGTACAAATAGATGTACGCTTAGAGCATAGGTACTGCCCAACCAGCTCGTGGCACAGACAGACACTTGGTATATAGATGCAACGGCTGGATCAAACCTAGATCAATTGTGGTTATATTTGTATAATTGACGGAGTATATATATATCTATGCAAATTAATATGAACCCCAATGGAAAGAAGTCACAGTGTTTGACCTTATTGAGTTGACATACTACTATATAGAAAGCCGCTTGTTATACTGAGCATTTCGGGCAAATAAGGTCAGTTTTGTCCTATGCACTTGGTATCTGCAGACATGGGAAATCTGGAAAAACAGACGGGACGTACAACTATGACCACCCTAGAAAATGCCGTGCCCATATGACAACAGGAAAATGCAAACTCCCTTCCTGTAAGCTTTTTCACCCTGAAATGTGTACCTCTTCAGTACAGGAAAGACTGTGCTATAACTTAAATTGCCAGGCACACCATCTAAAGGGGACAAAAAGATACAAAACATCCAGACCATGGGAAAACCTGGGTAGCCACAGCCACTCAAGAGGGAGAGGTTTTTTAGTGCCAGGAAGGAAAAAAAAACTGGCAGGAAATGGCAGAAATCGTACAGCAAATCCAGTCATTCCTGGAGTGGAACCACAGTCGATGGCCTCCACTCCAAACCAACAGATACAGATACTAATGCCGGAAAAAAAATCTCCCCCCCAGTACCAACAATACCACCAGTCCGATGACATTCTTCTTTGCAAATACACAGGGTCTAAAGCCAGCAACAAACAACAAAATACCTTTCATCCGTAGACTGCTTGCAGAGGCAAAGGCAATGTTCGCGGCTTTCACTGAGACCCACGTGAAGGATCACTGGACAACGAAATATGGATCCCAGGTTACAACCTATACAGATGTGACAGAGTGAACAGGCAAAAGGGGGGGGGGGTTGGCCTGTACATTGCAGAGTCACTTGTTTGCACAGAACTGCTTAATGCCTCAAATGATGGACCTGGAGTTTACCTGGAGAGAGTTCCGGGGGTCAAAGCCCCCGCGGCCCGGTCTGTGACCAGGCCTCCTGGTGGATCAGAGCCTGATCAACCAGGCTGTTGCTGCTGGCTGCACGCAAACGAACGTACGAGCCACAGCCCGGCTGATCAGGAACTGACTTTAGGTGCTTGTCCAGTGCCAGCTTGAAGACTGCCAGGGGTCTGTTGGTAATCCCCCTTATGTGTGCTGGGAGGCAGTTGAACAGTCTCGGGCCCCTGACACTTATTGTATGGTCTCTTAACGTGCTAGTGACACCCCTGCTTTTCATTGGGGGGATGGTGCATCGTCTGCCAAGTCTTTTGCTTTCGTAGTGAGTGATTTTCGTGTGCAAGTTCGGTACTAGTCCCTCTAGGAGTTTTAGCAGTAAAGGTCGAGAACCAAAACCTAGTCATTGTGGTAGTCTACAAGCCTCCGGATGCAACATCCCAGCAATTCCAGGAACAGCTGTTAAAAATTGACCACTGTCTGGAAAATCTTCCAGCTCCTGCACCCAACAACTTGCTCCTGGGGGATTTCAACTTAAGGCACCTAAAATGGAGGAATATAGCAAATAATATTATTGCAGTAATAACACCAGGAGGCAGCTCTGATGAAAACTCACACTCACACCAGCTTTTAAATCTCTGCACAAAATTCAGTTTAAACCAGCAAATAATAGAGCCTACTAGACTGGAGAATACACTAGACCTCATCTTCACTAACAATGATGATCTGATAAGAAATGTCACCATATCAAAAACAATATACTCAGATCACAACATTATTGAGGCTCAGACATGTATGCGTGGAGCCCCAGACCGACATAATGAGACTAGTCACGAGGGAGCATTCACCAAATTCAACTTCAATAACAAAAACAAAAAGTGGGACCAAGTAAACCAAGTCCTAACCGATATAAGCTGGGAAGATATACTAAGCAACACAGACCCCAACTTATGCCTAGAACAGATTAACTTGGTGGCACTCGATGTATGCACAAGGCTTATTCCTCTAAGAAAAAGGAGGAGTAGATGTAAAATAGAAAGAGACAGGCGCTCCCTTTACAGGCTACGGAAAAGAATAACAGAGCGGCTAAAAGAGGTCAATATATCTGAAATGCGTAGGGAGACACTGGTCAGAGAAATAGCAAGCATCGAACTTAAGCTAAAGGAATCTTATAGGAGTCAGGAATAGCGGGAAGAACTAAAAGCCATAAATGAAATAGAAAGAAACCCAAAGTATTTCTTCTCCTATGCCAAATCAAAGTCGAGAACAACGTCCAGTATTGGGCCCCTACTTAAACAAGATGGGTCCTACACAGATGACAGCAAGGAAATGAGTGAGCTACTCAAGTCCCAATGTGACTATAATCATGTATCTCTCCCTCCTGCGTTCCAGGGAAGACAGGTTTAGAAACCTCAAGCGCTCCCAGTAATTGAGGTGTTTTATCTCCGTTATGCGCGCCGTGAAAGTTCTCTGTACATTTTCTAGGTCGGCAATTTCACCTGCCTTGAAAGGTGCTGTTAGAGTGCAGCAATATTCCAGCCTAGATAGAACAAGTGACCTGAAGAGTGTCATCATGGGCTTGGCCTCCCTAGTTTTGAAGGTTCTCATTATCCATCCTGTCATTTTTCTAGCAGATGCGATTGATACAATGTTATGGTCCTTGAAGGTGAGATCCTCCGACATAATCACTCCTAGGTCTTTGACGTTGGTGTTTCGCTCTATTTTGTGGCCAGAATTTGTTTTGTACTCTGATGAAGATTTAATTTCCTCATGTTTACCATATCTGAGTAATTGAAATTTCTCATCGTTGAACTTCATATTGTTTTCTGCAGCCCACTGAAAGATTTGGTTGATGTCCGCCTGGAGCCTTGCAGTGTCTGCAATGGAAGACACTGTCATGCAGATTCGGGTGTCATCTGCAAAGGAAGACACGGTGCTGTGGCTGACATCCTTGTCTATGTCGGATATGAGGATGAGGAACAAGATGGGAGCTAGTACTGTGCCTTGTGGGACAGAGCTTTTCACCGTAGCTGCCTCGGACTTTACTCTGTTGACGACTACTCTCTGTGTTCTGTTAGTGAGGAAATTATAGATCCATCGACCGACTTTTCCTGTTATTCCTTTAGCGCGCATTTTGTGCGCTATTACGCCATGGTCACACTTGTCGAAGGCTTTTGCAAAGTCTGTATATATTACATCTGCATTCTTTTTGTCTTCTAGTGCATTTAGGACCTTGTCGTAGTGCTCCAGTAGTTGAGACAGACAGGAGCGACCTGTTCTAAACCCATGTTGCCCTGGGTTGTGTAACTGATGGGTTTCTAGATGGGTGGTGATCTTGCTTCTTAGGACCCTTTCAAAGATTTTTATGATATGGGATGTTAGTGCTATTGGTCTGTAGTTCTTTGCTGTTGCTTTACTGCCCCCTTTGTGGAGTGGGGCTATGTCTGTTGTTTTTAGTAACTGAGGGACGACCCCCGTGTCCATGCTCCCTCTCCATAGGATGGAAAAGGCTCGTGATAGGGGCTTCTTGCAGTTCTTGATGAACACAGAGTTCCATGAGTCTGGCCCTGGGGCAGAGTGCATGGGCATGTCATTTATCGCCTGTTCGAAGTCATTTGGCGTCAGGATAACATCGGATAGGCTTGTGTTAGTCAAATTTTGTGGCTCTCTCATAAAAAATTCATTTTGGTCTTCGACTCTCAGTCTGGTTAGCGGCTTGCTAAAAACTGAGTCATATTGGGACTTGAGTAGCTCACTCATTTCCTTGCTGTCATCTGTGTAGGACCCATCTTGTTTAAGTAGGGGCCCAATACTGGACGTTGTTCTCGATTTTGATTTGGCATAGGAGAAGAAATACTTTGGGTTTCTTTCGATTTCATTTATGGCTTTTAGTTCTTCCCGCGATTCCTGACTCCTAAAGGATTCTTTTAGCTTAAGTTCGATGCTTGCTATTTCTCTGACCAGTGTCTCCCTGCGCATTTCAGATATATTGACCTCTTTTAGCCGCTCTGTTATTCTTTTCCGTCGCCTGTAAAGGGAGCGCCTGTCTCTTTCTATTTTACATCTACTCCTCCTTTTTCTTAGAGGAATAAGCCTTGTGCATACATCGAGTGCCACCGAGTTAATCTGTTCTAGGCATAAGTTTGGGTCTGTGTTGCTTAGTATATCTTCCCAGCTTATATCGGTTAGGACTTGGTTTACTTGGTCCCACTTTATGTTTTTGTTATTGAAGTTGAATTTGGTGAATGCTCCCTCGTGACTAGTCTCATTTTGTCGGTCTGGGGCTCCATGCATACATGTCTGAACCTCAATTATGTTGTGATCTGAGTATATTGTTTTTGATATGGTGACATTTCTTATCAGATCATCATTGTTAGTGAAGATGAGGTCTAGTGTATTCTCCAGTCTTGTAGGCTCTATTATTTGCTGGTTTAAATTGAATTTTGTGCAGAGATTTAAAAGCTCGTGTGAGTGTGAGTTTTCATCAGAGCTGCCTCCTGGTGTTATTACTGCAACAATATTATTTGCTATATTCCTCCATTTTAGGTGCCTTAAGTTGAAATCCCCCAGGAGCAAGATGTTGGGTGCAGGAGCTGGAAGATTTTCCAGACAGTGGTCAATTTTTAACAGCTGTTCCTGGAATTGCTGGGATGTTGCATCCGGAGGCTTGTAGACTACCACAATGACTAGGTTTTGGTTCTCGACCTTTACTGCTAAAACTTCCACTACGTCATTTGAGGCATTAAGCAGTTCTGTGCAAACAAGTGACTCTGCAATGTACAGGTCAGTTTTTAGCAAGCCGCTAACCAGACTGAGAGTCGAAGATCAAAATGAATTTTTTATGAGAGAGCCACAGAATTTGGTTAACACAAGCCTATCCGATGTTATCCTGACGCCAAATGACTTCGAACAGGCGATAAATGACATGCCCATGCACTCTGCCCCAGGGCCAGACTCATGGAACTCCGTGTTCATCAAGAACTGCAAGAAGCCCCTATCACGAGCCTTTACCATCCTATGGAGAGGGAGCATGGACACGGGGGTCGTCCCACAGTTACTAAAAACAACAGACATAACCCCACTCCACAAAGGGGGCAGTAAAGCAACAGCAAAGAACTACAGACCGATAGCACTAACATCCCATATCATAAAAATCTTTGAAAGGGTCCTAAGAAGCAAGATCACCACCCATCTAGAAACCCATCAGTTACACAACCCAGGGCAACATGGGTTTAGAGCAGGTCACTCCTGTCTGTCTCAACTATTGGATCACTACGACAAGGTCCTAGATGCACTAGAAGATAAAAAGAATGCAGATGTAATATATACAGACTTTGCAAAAGCCTTCGACAAGTGTGACCATGGCGTAATAGCGCACAAAATGCGTGCTGAAGGAATAACAGGAAAAGTCGGTCGATGGATCTATAATTTCCTCACTAACAGAACACAGAGAGTAGTCGTCAACAGAGTAAAGTCCGAGGCAGCTACGGTGAAAAGCTCTGTTCCACAAGGCACAGTACTCGCTCCCATCTTGTTCCTCATCCTCATATCTGACATAGACAAGGATGTCAGCCACAGCACCGTGTCTTCCTTTGCAGATGACACCCGAATCTGCATGACAGTGTCTTCTATTGCAGACACTGCAAGGTTCCAGGCGGACATCAACCAAATCTTTCAGTGGGCTGCAGAAAACAATATGAAGTTCAACGATGAGAAATTTCAATTACTCAGATATGGTAAACACGAGGAAATTAAATCTTCATCAGAGTACAAAACAAATTCTGGCCACAAAATAGAGCGAAACACCAACGTCAAAGACCTGGGAGTGATCATGTCGGAGGATCTCACCTTCAAGGACCATAACATTGTATCAATCGCATCTGCTAGAAAAATGACAGGATGGATAATGAGAACCTTCAAAACTAGGGAGGCCAAGCCCATGATGACACTCTTCAGGTCACTTGTTCTATCTAGGCTGGAATACTGCTGCACACTAACAGCACCTTTCAAGGCAGGTGAAATTGCTGACCTAGAAAATGTACAGAGAACCTTCACGGCGCGCATAACGGAGATAAAACACCTCAATTACTGGGAGCGCTTGAGGTTCCTAAACCTGTATTCCCTGGAACGCAGGCGGGAGAGATACATGATTATATACACCTGGAAAATCCTAGAGGGACTAGTACCGAACTTGCACACGAAAATCACTCACTACGAAAGCAAAAGACTTGGCAGACGATGCAACATCCCCCCAATGAAAAGCAGGGATGTCACTAGCACGTTAAGAGACCATACAATAAGTGTCAGGGGCCCGAGACTGTTCAACTGCCTCCCAGCATACATAAGGGGGATTACCAACAGACCCCTGGCAGTCTTCAAGCTGGCACTGGACAAGCACCTAAAGTCGGTTCCTGACCAGCCGGGCTGTGGCTCGTACGTTGGTTTGCCTGCAGCCAGCAGTAACAGCCTGGTTGATCAGGCTCTGATCCACCAGGAGGCCTGGTCACAGACCGGGCCGCGGGGGCGTTGACCCCCGGAACTCTCTCCAGGTAAACTCCAGGATGCGACCCATACCAGTCCACTAACACCCAGGTATCCATTTTATACTGATGGGTGAACAGGGACAGCAGGAGTCTTATGGAAACACGTCCCTAATGAAACCATACCACGGATGGGGTTTGAACCCGCGGTAAGAGAGTCTCAAAACTCGACGGTGTGGAGTTTTGAGACTCTCTTACCGCGGGTTCAAACCCCATCCGTGGTATGGTTTGTTTGAAATCGTGTCATTACGATTTCGTGAGTCACGTCCTTAATGTTTTCCAGCCGTACCGGAGATTCAAACTCCGGACCTCAATGTGTAAGCTGAGTACACTAGCAATCGAGCTACAGGACATATATTATTATCTTGGCATGTCAGTAAACAGTTTGAGAACAGTAATACGAAAAGAACTTCAAGTGAGCTTTATTGACTTAAGACTGACACCAGTCAGTCCATCTATCATCATTCTATCCTGCAGGATGAGCCGCATGTGTACTTGGAGTATACCAGGAGAAGGTTTCGGGGTCAACGCCCCCTCGGCCAGGTCTGTGACCAAGCCTCATGGTGGATCATGGCCTGATCAACCAGGCTGTTACTGAAGGCTGCACGTAAACCGACGTAAGAACCACAGCCCGGTTGATCGGGAACTGACTTTAGGTGCCTGTCCAGTGCCTTCTTGAAGACAGCCAGGGGTCTATTGATAATTCCCCTTATGTATGCTGGGAGGGAGTTAACAGTCTTGGGCCCCTGACACTGTGTTATCTCTTAGCATATTCGTGGCACCTCTGCTTTTCATTGGGGGATGTTTCATCTCCTGCCAAGTCTTTTGCTTTTGTAAAGAGCGATTTTCGTGTGCAATTTTGGGACTAGTCCCTCTAGGATTTTTTAAGTGTATATTATGGCTTTCTCACCTGCCTTCTAGAGAATATAAATCAAGGGACTTCAACTGTCCCAGTAATTTAGGTACTTCATCGTACTCATATGTACCGTAAAAGCTCTCTGCATATTCTCCACGTCGGCAATTTCGCCTGCCTTGTAAGGGGCCATTAGTGTACAGCAATATTCCAGCCTAGAGAGAATAAGCGATTTGAAAAGACTCATCATGGGCTTGGCATCCCTAGGGCAAAAGCAACATTCAATACCTGATGTTATTTTGCCCTAGATTTGGCATAAGAAAAGAAGTATTTTGGGTTTCTTTCGATTGCATTTATGGCTTCAAGTTCTTCCTGTGTTTTTTGTCTCCTGTGTGATTCCTTAAGCTTAAATTCGATATTTATTATTTCTCTGACCAGTGCCTCCTTTCGTATTTCGGATATACTAGCCCCTCTCAGCAACTCTGTGATTCTTCGCCTTCGCCTGTATAGGGAGTGTCTCTCTCTTTCTAGTTTACATCTTGTCTCTTTTTTTTTCTTAAAGGAATGTGCCTTGAGCTTACCTTAAGTGCCACAGCGTTAATTCTTTCTAGGCAATTGTTATTATAAACATGGGAGCGTTAAACCCGTAGGATTATACAGCTCAATTGGGGGGATGGAAAGTATTCAGGCTTAATTCAGGGAACCATAGCACAGATCCAATTTCCTAGATCAAGAGCCCCTCACCAGTGTCAAGGAACCTCCCTTGAGGAGACTTTCTAGGCAAAGTTCGGATCCGTGTTGTTTAGAATATCTTTCCAGCTTGTTTCATTAAAGACATAGTTGATTTGATCCACTGTATGTTTTTGTTACTAAAGTTGAATTTGGTTAAGGCACCTGCATAACTGGTCACCGTACGCTGGTCAGGAACCCTGTGCATACATGTCTGGACCTTTTTTATGTTATGATCTGAATGTATTGTCTTTGATACTGTTACATTTGGTATCAAATCATCATTATTAGTGAAGATGAGGTCAAATGTATTTTCCAGTCTTGTTAGCTCCACTGTTTGCTAGCTTAACGTGAATTTGTTGCAGAGATTTAATAGCTCATGTGTGTACTCACCTATTTGTGGTTGCAGGGGTCGAGTCCTAGCTCCTGGCTCCGCCTCTTCACCGGTTGCTACTAGACCCTCTCTCTCCCCGCTCCATGAGCTTTATCAAACCTCGTCTTAAAATTGTGTATGGTTCCTGCCTCCACTACGTCATTTTCTAGGCTATTCCACTGCCTTACAACTCTATGACTGAAGAAATACTTCCTAATATCTCTCTGACTCATTTGTGTCTTCAGCTTCCAATTGTGGCCTCTTGTTTCTGTGTCCCCTCCCTGGAACATCCTGTCCTTGTCCACCTTGTCTATTCCACGCAGTATTTTATATGTCGTTATCATGTCTCCCCTGACCCTCCTGTCCTCCAGTGTCGTCAGGCCGATTTCCCTTAATCTTTCTTCATAGGACATTCCCCTTAGCTCTGGAACTAACCTTGTTGCAAACCTTTGTACTTTCTCTAGTTTCTTGACGTGCTTTATCAAGTGCGGGTTCCAAACAGGTGCTGCATACTCCAGTATGGGCCTGACATACACGGTGTACAGTGTCTTGAATGATTCCTTACTAAGGTGTCGGAATGCTGTTCTCAGGTTTGCCAGGCGCCCATATGCTGCAGCAGTTATCTGATTGATGTGTGCTTCCGGAGACATGCTCGGTGTTATACTCACCCCAAGATCTTTCTCCTTGAGTGAGGTTTGCAGTCTTTGGCCACCTAGCCTATACTCTGTCTGTGGTCTTCTGTGCCCTTCCCCTATCTTCATGACTTTGCATTTGGCAGGATTAAATTCGAGAAGCCATTTGCTGGACCAGGTGTCCAGTCTGTCCAGGTCTCTTTGAAGTCCTGCCTGGTCCTCATCAGATTTAATTCTCCTCATTAACTTCACATCATCTGCAAACAGGGACACTTCTGAGTCTAACCCTTCCGTCATGTCGTTCACATATACCAAAAATAGCACTGGTCCTAGGACCGACCCCTGTGGGACCCCGCTCGTCACAGGTGCCCACTGTGATACATCATTACATACCATGACTCGTTGTTGCCTCCCTGTCAGGTATTCTCTGATCCATTGCAGTGCCCTTCCTGTTATATGCGCCTGATGCTCTAGCTTCTGCACTAATCTCTTGTGAGGAACTGTGTCAAAGGCCTTCTTGCAGTCCAAGAAGATGCAATCAACCCACCCCTCTCTCTCTTGTCTTACTTCTGTTATTTTATCATAAAACTCCAGAAGGTTTGTGACACAGGATTTGCCTTCCGTGAATCCGTGCTGGTTGGCATTTATACTCCTGTTCCGTTCCAGGTGCTCCACCACTCTCCTCCTGATAATCTTCTCCATAATTTTGCATACTATACACGTCAATGACACAGGTCTATAGTTTAGTGCCTCTTTTCTGTCTCCTTTTTTGAAAATGGGAACTACATTTGCCGTCTTCCATACCTCAGGTAGTTGCCCAGTTTCCAGGGATGTGTTGAAGATTGTGGTAAGTGGTACGCACAACATATCTGCTCCCTCTCTAAGGACCCATGGAGAGATGTTGTCCGGTCCCATTGCCTTTGAGGTATCGATGTCCCTTAGCAGTTTCTTCACCTCCTCCTCATCTGTATGTATGTCGTCCAACACTTGTTGGTGTATTCCTTGTTGGTGTCCCCATCTGGTCTGTCCCCCCAGAGTCCTTCCTGTCTCTACTGTAAATACTTCCTTAAATCTCGTGTTGAGCTCCTCACATACCTCTTGATCGTTTCTTGTGAGTTCTCCACCTTCTTTCCTCAGCCTTATCACCTGGTCCTTGACTGTTGTCTTCCTCCTAATGTGGCTATACAGCAGTTTCGGGTCAGATTTGACTTTCGATGCTATGTCGTTTTCATACTGTCGCTGGGCCTCCCTCCTTATCTGCGCATACTCGTTTCTGGCTCTTCTACTAATCTCCTTGTTTTCCTGGGTCCTATGCCTCCTGTACCTTTTCCATTCCCTGTTGCACTTAGTTTTTGCCTCCCTACACCTTCGGGTAAACCAAGGACTCGTTTTGGTCTTCCTATTATTTCTGTTTCCCTTGGGAACAAAACTTTCCTCTGCCTCCTTGCACTTTGTTGTCACATATTCCATCATTTCGTTTACTGATTTTCCTACCATTTCTCTGTCCCACTGAACCTCCTGCAGGAAGTTTCTCATACCTGTGTAGTCCCCCCTTTTATAGTTTGGCCTGTCCCCTTCAGTTCCTGTTACCTTCTCCACTTGTCAAAACTCAGAACCACATGATCGCTAGCTCCAAGGGGCCTCTCGTAAGTGATGTCCTCGATGTCTGAACTGCTCAGGGTGAACACAAGATCCAGTCTTGCTGGCTCATCCTCCCCTCTCTCTCTGGTTGTGTCCTTGACATGTTGATGCATGAGGTTTTCAAGTACCACATCCATCATCTTGGCTCTCCATGTTTCGGGACCCCCATGTGGCTCCAGGTTTTCCCAGTCGATCTCCCTGTGGTTGAAATCGCCCATTACCAGTAACTTTGCTCTGCTCGAGTGAGCTCTTCTTGCCACCTCAGCCAGTGTGTCCACCATCACCCTGTTGTTTTCTTCGTACTCCTCTCTTGGCCTCCTGCAGTTCTGTGGTGGGTTATACATCACTCCAATGACTACTTTATGTTCTCCGGACTGAATTGTACCTACAATGTAGTCTCTTTCTCCAATCATGTCCATGCCTTCCATTTCCTCAAATCCCCATTGGTGTTTTATGAGCAGTGCAACCCCTCCTCCCCCTCTACTCCTTCTATCTTTCCTCAGGATCTGATATCCTGTTGGGAAGATTGTGTCTGTTATTGTCTCAGCGAGTTTTGTTTCTGTGACTGCTATGATATCTGGGGATTTTTCACTGATTCTTTCATTCCACTCCTCATGTTTATTCGTTATTCCATCCGCGTTTGTGTACCAAACCTTTAGTTTCTTTTCTATCATTGTGGTCATGCAAGTATATTGGGGTTGGGGGAGCGAGAGCCTTGGTGGGGGCCTATATGGGGCTGTGGTGTAGGTGGGGTATGTGTTGATGGGGGTGGGGTCAGGATGCCCATAAGGGACAGCTGTTGGGGTGAGGTTTGTGATATGGGGGTTGGTGGCAGAGGGAACAGTGAGTGGGTTGTAGTATAGGTTGCTCAGTTGCGTTGGGAATGTCGCGGGTGGAGTCTTTTGGCGGGAGATTCTGTGGGGTGTGTTTGCCCTTCCTCCTGTGTCTGGGTCCTGCTCATTTTCATTGCTTCTCGTTCCTCCTTGCGTCTCTGTACCCTCTCTTTCAGTGTAGTCCTTTCTTCTTGTGTTCTGTCGCGGTCGAGGTATACTCTCTGGTACCCCTCTTTGTCCCTCAGTCTTGCTTTCTCTTGCAGAATCCTGGTTCGAACTGATTCTTCCTTGAAAGTTACTCTGACAGGCCGTATCCTTCCACTCGCAAACCACCCAATTCTCTGAAAATTTGTCACCTGGGTCATATTGCCCTCCCCTATTGTTTTCATGATGCCTTCAATCATTTTTTTCTCCTCCTGTTTTATTTCTTCAAAGTTGGCCCCCTTAGCTTCTTGGAGCCCGTACACAAAAACTGACCTCGCCCTTTCCTCCTCCCACTGAGTCTCCATCTGCTTCCTCTGAGGCATTTCATTTCCTTCCATTGACATGTTCTTGCCTTCAGTCCCTGTCATATCTGAAACTTCTATTCTCAGTGAACTGTCTTTCCTGGCCAGCTGTCCCTTGCTACTGTGTGTGTGTGTGTACTCACCTAATTGTACTCACCTAATTGTGGTTGCAGGGGTCGAGACTCAGCTCCTGGCTCTGCCTCTTCACTGATCGCTACTGGATCCTCTCTCTCTCTCTGCTTCCTGAGCTTTGTCATACCTCTTCTTAAAACTATGTATGGTTCCTGCCTCCACTACTTCACTTGCTAGGCTATTCCACTTGCTGACAACTCTATGACTGAAGAAATACTTCCTAACGTCCCTGTGACTCGTCTGAGTCTTCAGCTTCCAGTTGTGACTCCTTGTCCCTGTGTCCCCTCTCTGGAACATCCTATCTCTGTCCACCTTGTCTATTCCCTGCAGTATCTTGTATGTCGTTATCATGTCTCCCCTGACCCTTCTGTCCTCCAGTGTCGTCAGTCCGATTTCCCTTAACCTTTCCTCGTACGACATTCCCTTGAGCTCTGGGACTAGCCTTGTTGCAAACCTTTGTACTTTCTCTAACTTCTTGTCGTGCTTGACCAGGTGTGGGTTCCAGACTGGTGCTGCATACTCCAGTATGGGCCTAACATACACAGTGTACAGTGTCTTGAACGATTCCTTATTAAGGTATCGGAACGCTATTCTCAGGTTTGCCAGGCGCCCGTATGCTGCAGCGGTTATTTGGTTGATGTGTGCCTCCGGTGATGTGCTCGGTGTTATGGTCACCCCAAGGTCTTTCTCCCTGAGTGAGGTCTGTAGTCTTTGTCCACCTAGCCTATACTCTGTCTGCGGTCTTCTTTGCCCCTCGCCAATCTTCATGACTTTGCATTTGGCTGGATTGAATTCGAGAAGCCAGTTACTGGACCACATGTCCAGCCTCTCCAGGTCTCTTTGCAGTCCTGCCTCATCCTCGTCCGATTTAATTCTTCTCATCAACTTCACGTCATCTGCGAACAGGGACACTTCAGAGTCTATTCCTTCCATCATGTCGTTCACATATATCAAAAATAGCACTGGTCCTAGAACTGACCCCTGTGGGACCCCGCTCGTAACAGGCGCCCACTGTGATACCTCTTCACGTACCATGACTCGTTGCTGCCTCCCTGTCAGGTATTCCCTTATCCATTGCAGTGCCCTTCATTTTACGTGTGCCTGATCCTCCAGCTTCTGCACTAATCTCTTGTGAGGAACTGTGTCAAAGGCCTTCCTGCAGTCTAGGAAAACGCAATCTACCCAACCCTCTCTCTCGTGTCTTACTTCTGTTACCTTGTCATAAAACTCCAGGAGGTTTGTGATACAAGATTTGCCTTCCATGAACCCATGCTGGTTTTCGTTTATAATCTTGTTCCTTTCCAGGTGTTCGACCACTCTCCTCCTGTGTGTGTGTGTGTGTGTGTGTGTGTGTGTGTGTGTGTGTGTGTGTGTGTGTGTGTGTGTGTGTGAATTTTCATGAGCTGCCTCCTGGGGTTTCTCTGCTAAAACATTATTTACAACATTCCTCCACTGTAGGTGTCTTAATATGAAATCACCCAGCAGCAAGATGTTTGGGTGCGGATACCTGGAGGTTACCTGGAGGTTATTCCGGGGATCAACGCCCCCGCGGCCCGGTCCATGACCAGGCCTCCCGATGGATCAGGGCCTGATCAACTAGGCTGTTACTGCTGGCCGCACGCAGTCCGACGTACGAGCCACAGCCCGGCTGATCCGGCACTGACTTTAGGTATCTGTCCAGCTCTCTCTTGAAGGCAGCCAGGGGTTTATTGGCAAATCTCCTAATGCTTGATGGGAGGCTGTTGAACAGTTTTGGGCCCCGGAAACTTATGGTGTTTTCTCTTAGTGTACCAATGGCGCCCCTACTTTTTATTGGCGGCATTTTGCATCGCCTGCCCAGTCTTTTACTTTCGTAGGGAGTGATTTCTGTGTGCAGATTTGGGACCATTCCTTCCATAATGAGTTATCCTAGATAATTTACATGTTTCTAGGCATAATTGTACGTAGGTGTACCTGTACCTAAATAAATCAATTAGACTTTTTGAGGGGATTATCCTAAGTAATTTACAATATGTATAATTTGTGTAACTATTTATGTGTACTTGTGACTAAATAAACTTGACCTTTTTGAGGGGGTTTTCCAAGGTAATTTACATATGTTACTATGTATAATTTGTGTAACTATGCGTACATGTACCTAAATACTTATTTGTGTTTGTCTCTGGTGATCTTTGTTCATCACATGGTTTATTGACACTCTCATGGCTCGCCCACCCAGCTGAAAGGGAAAATGCAGTTCAATCTGGAACATGAGTCTGCGGAAGAATATAGCTTGATTTAGTTGTTTAAAAGTGCTATTCTCGTCGCAAACTTCCCAGTGTATATCTGTATTACTTATCGTGCTCAGGTGTGAGAGCGATCAATAGCAGGAGTCGTGGCTGAATGCTGCAAAAGCTTTTCCACCGGCGCATCACGCCATACGAACGTGGCGCCGCGGCTTTCAGGAATTACGCGCACGCTCATTGGCTGAGGCTGGAGGGAACTGGTGACGTTTTGGAATATCTCCTGCCCATTGGCTGTGGAGAGGCACGACGTCACGGATTACCACGCGGTGATTGGCTCCAGCCACATGGGCACGTCATGAAAAACGTGGAGCGGCAATTGGTTGTGGCGAGTCGGCACGTCATGAAAATGCTGGGTGATGATTGGCTGTGTGGAGTGGTGCCACCTCGGCCGAGACCCGCCTGGAAATTGATGTTTAGAGAGCCTATAAAGCGAGCCTGGCAAATGATCCTGTAGTGCACCAGAAAGGTTTACCAGGATAGCACCGCTACATAACTCTGGCTGCTGTGTTAACTAGATATAACTAAGTGCGCGGTAACTTCCGTAAGTACACTTAACTAGTATTTTAAGTGAGAGTGTAACAAAGTGTCGCATTTGAATTATTGTAAAGCGAACAATTTGGCTCATCGCGTCAATTTACATTTCATATCGGAGAAAAAGTCCTGCTGAAATATGGGAATATATACATATATATTGCAGCTGTTAATGAACGTATAACTAGATGAATAACTGAAGTGTAATGAACACTTGTTAATGCTCAATAATATCCCACATGGAGACAGAAACACAAAAGGTTGATTAATGTGTATATTTCGACCCCTTTCTGGGATCCTCTTCAGTGTATAACTACATGTTTGTGGTTATTTCTAGACTTATTTGTGAAATGTTAATTTTTATCCTGTGATACTAAGCGTAACTTTCCAAGTTGTGTTTGTCTCGCATGAAGCTTTTAAAAAAGTGACAGGACTCCAGGATTTTGTTCATGTAAACTCTGCAGTGTTCCCTTTTCAGATCACTTGCTCTTGTACACTGGTATAAAGACCACAGGACCATGCCGGCCTACGCAGAAACTCTCACAGAGACCAAACCTGAAGACCCAGCCATGATCACACCTCTCAACGATGACATCAAGGCGAGTGGTCTTTTCAAGCTCTAGCTCCTGGCTTAAGGGGTTTCTTTGGTCAGGGAAAGTGCCCATTTCAAGGGGTAGTGTCTGGTCTGGGTATAATTCTAGCTTCTAATTCAAGGAGTGGTTTGGTTTGGGAAAGCACTTTAATTAAGGATTAGTTAGGTCTTGTCAATCTCTAGCTCTTGGTTTAAAGGGTAACTTGGTTTTTAACCACTTTATTTAAGGTTTGTTCTTGTCACTCTCTAGCTCTTGGTTTAAGGGGTAACTTGATCTAATTAGAATTGTCAAATGATGTTGGTTTGTGTTTGTTGGTTGAATTAAAGGGAACGTGATGTTAATTATCCACTAATACGTAATTAAATTTTAAATGTTATTATTTCAAGTTAAATATAATTAATATAGATTAATACTGTGTTTTTTTTTTTGCATAATTAATATCAATGGACTTTCATATATTTGCACTCATGACTTGTGTTTCCTATGTTTTGAATGCAAGTGAAAGCAGTGTCTATATTTGCCATCACTTTCATAAATATTTTTGCTGTACATCTCATCAACTGTGAATTGAATCTATTGGATATTTTGTTAGTCAAAAGTGTGGTGAAAATATTTTTAAGTGATGTGTCAACCTTCAAGGTGAAGTTTCCTGTGAATGGTTCTTGATCCAGAGAACTGGAGCTGTCCGTCCCTTCCTTGGATCAAACTTAATTGTCTTGCATTCCCCAGATGCTGTATGGCCCTCAGGGGTTTAGCGGTTCTCTAAGATAATAATAATCTAAATCAGTAACAATGTGGCAGTGGGTGCCGGCTGGCGTGACAGCTGTCAAATTGCCGGTAAGGCGAGTCAAGTTCTGAATATATCAATCTTAAGAGACGGTAAACAGTAAAGCAAGATAGACGTGACAGTAAACATTAAGAAAAGTTATACACTTGTTTAAAAAAAAGTTTATACTAGTTTATTAATATTATTAATAATGGGACTGAAAAAAAATAGGTTACAGTTTGTGTACTTTCTTAAACTGCCGGTAATATACCTACATTGTTTTAAAAATTCCTAGGCTTTTATATTTATTATTATTATTTGCAGCTTAATAAAAAAATACGGCAATTTTGATAAAGTACATTTTCTTAAGATTGATAATGAAAGGATTATTTAATAAAAAGGTCAAAAATGGGGTGTGCTCAACATTTGACACCAAGTTAGGGCTGCGACACCAGCTAAAGAAAACGGAGGAGTTATACAAAAGAAGATAAACTAAAGTAAAATGTCAATAAACCATATTAATAATTGCCTGCATAAAACATTTATTAATGTAAATGTCATTGGTTACTTTTAAAGATAATAGCTAAAAGTTACGTAAGAATTTGTAAATATTCTCACTAACCTTATTTAGGCGGATATTTATTATTAGTGCTTCCTCTTGATGCACAAGATTTTTTCTATTCATAGTGAAATGTTGGTTTTGTATTCAAACCGTTGACGGGAAAAAAAGCATGAATAAAAAGTATTAACCAAAAGTTTTTACATAATCTGCAGTTGAGTGTTGTGCAGGGAAAGTGTGTAGTGACTGTGAAATGAAGCAGAGTTTTTATTAACTGTTTTATTCATGTAGGTCAATGACACCTGAAGTATTGGTGATTGTGTCTTAGTTCATTAATGTTATTCATAAACAGTAATTTACTATAATTATAGTTAAGTGAGCTATTATGAACGAAAGTAATAGGCTGAAATGAACTGCCTGCTGTTGCCTTTCTCTTTTTTTAATAGTAATATCTTTATTTGCTACAAGTACATATACAAGGTATACAGTCGTAGCTGACATCAATGACATACTATTATATAGAAAGCCGCTTGTTATGCTGAGCAATTCGGGTAAATTAGGTTAGTTTTGTCCCAGGATGCGACCCACACCAGTCGACAAATACCCAGGTACCCATTTTATACTGATGGGTGAACATAGACAACCGGTGTAAGGAAACATGTCTACCCTTCCCCGGAATCGAACCTGGACCCTCACTGTGTGAGAGAGTTTTTGCCACCAGTCACGGGGCCTGACAGTATTTTATTACATTTAAACTACATTACTTGTATACTGCAGAAAAGAAATAAATTTATTATTATTATTATTATTATTATTATTATTATTATTACTATTATTATTATTATTATTATTATTATTATTATTATTATTATTATTATTATTATTGCTTATAATGGTTGGTAGTGCCCCAGAGCTCACTGAGGGCCCATACCTTGAGTATACCTGGAGAGGTTTTTGGGGGTCAATGCCACCAGTCACGGGGCCTGACAGTATTTTATTACATTTAAACTACATTACTTGTATACTGCAGAAAAGAAATAAATTTATTATTATTATTATTATTATTATTATTATTATTATTATTATTATTATTATTATTATTATTATTATTATTATTATTATTATTATTATTATTATTATTGCTTATAATGGTTGGTAGTGCCCCAGAGCTCACTGAGGGCCCATACCTTGAGTATACCTGGAGAGGTTTTTGGGGGTCAATGCCCCCAAAACCCTTTCCAGGTTTGTGACCAGGCCTCGTGGTGGATCAGGGCCTGATCAATTAGGTCGTTACTGTTGGCCACACGTAAACTGACGTACGAACCACAGTTGGTCAGGCGCTGAATTTAGGTGCCTGTCCAAAGCTTATGTATGGTGGGAGGCAGTGTCTTGGGCCCTTGACACTTATTGTGTTGTCTCTTATTGTTCATGGTTAGATATCTGGCACTGGTGGGAATATTGGGCATGTTTCCTTACACCTGCTGTCCCTGTTCACTTAGCAGTAATTAGATACTTGGGTGTTAGTCGACTGGTGTGGGTTGCATCTGGGGGGTTATATCTTAGATAGGGCTGGACTTTGAAATAAGCTAAGGTAGGGTAACAGCTCTTAGCCTGTAAATTTAACTGTGTAGAAAAAAAAAGCGAAATAACATTTACTGAATGTATGCTATATTTTTTTTTTTAACAAGTCGGCCGTCTCCCATCGAGGCAGGGTAACCCAAAAAGAAAGAAAATCCCCAAAAAGAAAATACTTTCATCATTCAACACTTTCACCTCACTCACACATAATCACTGTTTTTGCAGAGGTGCTCAGAACACTAACAGTTTAGAAGCATATACGTATAAAGTTACACAACATATCCCTCCAAACTGCCAATATCCCGAACCCTTCCTTTAAAGTGCAGGCATTGTGCTTCCCATTTCCAGGACTCGAGTCCGGCTATATAAAAATAACGGGTTTCCCTGAATCCCTTCACTAAATATTACTCTGCTCACACTCCAACAGCTCGTCAGGTCCCAAATACCATTCATCTCCATTCACTCCTATCTAACACGCTCATGCACGCTTGCTGGAAGTTCAAGCCCCTCGCCCACAAAACCTCTTTTACCCCCTCACTCCAACCTTTTCGAGGACGACCTCTACCCCGCATTCCTTCCCCTACAGATTTATATGCTCTCCATGTCATTTTACTTTGATCCATTCTCTCTAAATGACCAAACCACCTCAACAAACCCTCTTCAGCCCTCTGACTAATACTTTTATTAATTCCACACCTTCTCCTAATTTCCACACTCCGAATTTTCTGCATAATATTTACACCACACATTGCCCTTAGACAGGACATCTCCACTGCCTCCAACCACCTCCTCACTGCTGCATTCACAATCCAAGCTTCACACCCATATAAGAGTGTTGGTACTACTATATTTTCATACATTCCCTTCTTTGCCTCCACAGATAACGTTTTTTGTCTCCACATATACCTCTACGCACCACTCACCTTTTTTCCTTCATCAATTCTATGACTAACCTCATCCTTCATAAATCCATCAGCATTAATGAGTTTATGTAGTCTCCAAGCTTAACAAACTAACTTTTATTTACAGAGATCTAGTGGAGCTCGTGGCCGGGAGGGTGTGGTAATTAGTGGCATGTCCGGCCGCTTCCCAGAGAGCAATAACATTGAGGAGTTTGCCAATAACCTCTTCTCTGGGGTGGATATGGTCACTGAGGATGGTCGCCGCTGGGTGCCAGGTAAGAAAGTCAGTTCATTTAATTAACTAAAAGCACTAACCTTGTAAAATCCCAAGAACCACTTAATAAGTTTATTCAGGTACAGGCACACAAATACAGTTACACCAATTTTCATACCTAGGATAACCCAGAAAAAAGTTAGACGAAGTGACTTACTATGATGTTACACGCTCACATATGCCTGCTGGATTCTCAGGTCCCTACCACTCAAAGCCATCACATCCTCCCTCCAGCTTTCCTGGAATATTCCCTACAGCTTCCATCTACCTCAGATTTATACACCCCTCACTAAATCATACTACAGTAAGGTTTGATAATTATGTTCAGATTATCAATGTCTGCTGATATTAAGATGCTTGACAAAATATCACAAGAGGCTGACAAATCAGAAATGTAAATGTGATGTTTTGGTCTGTCCTGAGCCATTATCAAGTCACTAGTAAAACAAAAAAGCAAAAGCCAGAAGTAAAGTCGAGGCAGGGGTAAATGAGGAAATGGCCAAAGTAAGGCCAAGTTATGTGTTATAATTTGAGTATTTGACACTCGACTGGAAGAGGTAAGCATCCACTGAAATACAGTTGGGGGCTAAGGTAATACATATTCCTAACATACAGTTGGGGCTAAGATAATACATATTCCTAATACAAATCTTAACATCAGTTATGTTTCTATAAAAGCTTGCTCTTTTCTAAGTACTGTAGTACATTATGATATGCTCTCATTTCCAAAACACATTACACTTGATCAAGTCTTCACTTTTTTTATCTGCTGCCTTCATAAAAGTTCTGATTTTCACGATTTTCCTATTTGTGACTTGATACTGGTCCAGGATGAGCTGAAATAATTTAAGTTTTCATTTTCAAGTTGTATGTTTACTGTGACTATTCTTCTCGACAATATGTATAGTAGTAAGTTTATTTAGGCACAGGTATACATAAGTTCAGTTATCGTACATAGTGTAAATTACCTAGGGTAACCCAAAAGAGATCAGACTAGGTGATTTATTTCCACTGTTTGTGTTTACAATATTTTTCCAGTTTACTTACCCTTCTGATTGTGTTCATGGTACATAAGATATTTGTATTTTCCAAGAAGATACATTTGAATTACAATAGAAATATAACAGTAAATCTTACAAGGAAAAGCCCTTAGTTATACATAGCATTTTGGGAAATTAGTATACATTATACAACTATGGTGAAAAGGTCTATTCCACAAGGCACAGTACTCGTTCCCATTCTATTCCTCATCCTCATATCTGACATAGACAAGATGTAAGTCATGGCTCCGTGTCTTCCTTTGCGGATGACACCCAAATTGCCATGACAGTGACCTCCATCGAAGACACTGCAAGACTCCAAACGGACATCAACCAAATTTTCAAATGAGCCACTCAAAACAATATGAAGTTATGAAGTTCAGTGAAGAGAAATTTCAACTACTCAGATATAGAAAACTTGAGGAAATTAAAACTGCATCAGGGTATACAACAAATTCTAACCATACATTAGAGCAAAAAAGTAATGTGAAGGACATGGGAGTGATAATGTCAGAGGAATTCGCCTTCAAAGACCGCAACAATGTATCTGTCACATCTACTAGGAAAATGATAGGATGGATAATGAAAACCTTCAAAACTAGTGATGCCAAGCCCATGATGATTCTCTTCAAATTGCTTGTTCTCTCTAGGCTGGGATACTGCTGAACACTAACTGCCTCACCTCAAGGCAGGCAAAATTGCTGACCTGGAGAGTGAACAAAGAATTTTCATGGCACACATAAGTATGGTAAGGCACCTAAATTACTGGGAACTGTTGAAGTCCCTTGATTTGTATTCCCTGGAACCCAGGCAAGAGAGAGAGATACACGATAATACGTATACACTTGGAAAATCCTGGAGGGATTAGTACCAAACTTGCACATGAAAATCACGCCCTATGAAAGCATAAGACTCGGCAGGAGATGCAACATTTCCTCATTGAAAACCAGGGGTGCCACAAGTACACTGAGAGACAACACAGTAAGTGCCTGGGGACCAAGACTGTTTAACTGCCTCCCAGCATACGTAAAGGGGATTACCAATAGATCCCTGGGTGTCTTCAAGAAGGCACTGGACAGGCACCTAAAGTCAGTACCTGACCAGCCGGGCTGTGGTTCATACATCAGTTTGCATGCAGCCAGCAGTAACAGCCTGGTTGATCAGACCCTGATCCACCACGAGGCCTGCTCTCAGAGTAAGCTGCAGGGGCATTGACCCCCAAAACCCTCCCCAGGTATACTTAGAAGTTAAACTTTTCATTTTTTATTGCTGTACTAATATCTCTACATACAGAAGTCAAAATGTGTTAATTCAATTTCTGTAGTTTTAAAAATTAATTAAAATTGTAGTACAGTGGTACCTCGAGATACGAACAACTCGAAACTCAAACAATTATGTACGTGTATTTATGTAAGTGCTTTTGTAAGTGTATTTTTGGGGGTCTGAAATGGATTAATGTACTTTACATTATTCCATATGAGAACAAATTCGTTCAGTATCATTACTCGAACAGCCTTCTAGAATGAATTAATTTTGTATCCCGAGGTACTGTACCACTGTATACTATAGTTATTTCTATGATGAAGTATATATTTAGATTTTTAGAATAAAAAGGTAATATTTAGCATGCTTTATGGTAATTTTGTTAATTTTTCTCAAAAATACCACTAAAAATGTAAGAAAGATTTAGTATTATGTTATTGAAGCATATCATATTTGGGGTGATTTGGGCAGGCCATTTATTGTTGAGCAGGATAAATATTGTACATCTTTAAATCCTCACCTTCCACCCCTTCTCTGAAATAAACTTTGGAGTTTCAAACTGATTGTTATTTTGTTAGCAAAATTAGTCTGTTCAAATTGCAGGTATCCACAATCTTCCTAAACGCTCTGGCAAGCTGCCTGATCTCACCCACTTTGACAGTGCTTTCTTCAGTGTGTCTCCACGTCAGGCTCATGCCATGGATCCCCAGCTACGCCTTCTGCTGGAGCTCACCTATGAGGCCATTGTAGATGCTGGTAAAGCCGTGATTACATTTCTTAATATGTTTCAAGCAAGTTACAGTTGTCCTTTTTTGACAGTATGTAATACTGGTACTTGATACTGAGGATACTGTACAGTATAACCAGGGGCTTTCTGTGTAGTATGTCATTGATGTCAGCTATGGTCTGTATAAGTTGTATCATGTACCTGTAGAAATAAACATTATTATTATTATTAGCATTAGTATTATTTTTATTCTTACAGTATTCAGGACATTATGCATACTGAACATACAGAAAGCTTGTATAATTATATGATTGTTTTAACTTGTATATTTGTATTTTTCTTTTCTGTTTACAAAATATATATCTATTTCAAAATATATGCAGTAAAAATCATACTCATCTAACCATCCTGTTCAAAATGTTATATACTATGTGTGTTCATTTAAAATTCATACCTAGATGTACTCTTTGAGACATAGTTAATAGGACTTTGTGCATAAAAACATTCTTGCACTTCCGTCCACAGGACACAAAGTGTGCATGATAAACTACTGTAGTCGCTGGCAGAAAAAATGATTAATGTTACTGTAAGTAAAATTATTGAAATGTTACTACAATTTTTCCGAAATTCTGGTAACAACTTCGCAGGCATGAACCCAAGTGAGCTGCGAGGGCGTCGTGTGGGCGTATATGTGGGTGTGAGTAGCAGTGAGAGTGAGGAGGCATGGACAGCTGACCCAGCTGTTTCTGGCTATGCTCTTACTGGCTGTTGCCGTGCCATGTTTCCCAACAGATTATCCTATACTTTTGACTTCAAAGGCAAGTTACTAGTAAATACTATACTGTATTACATTCAGTACTTGTATATTTTTAAAATTTTACTAATAGATACTGTATTACACACATTTAAAATTTTACTAATAGATATTATATACAGCACTTTTTTCTTTCAACACATTGGCCATCTCTCACTAAGGCAGGGTGACTCGAAACAGAAAGAAACACTTTGGCCATCATTCAACACTCCCACCACCACCTGCACATAACCTGTCTTTGCAGAGGCACTCAGATACAACAGTTCAGATATCACTCTGAACAGCAAATATCTCAAACCCCTTTTATTTCTAAAATTTTACTAGTAGACACCATATTACGTACAGTATTTGCATATTTTTAAAATTTAATTTTAGTTTTCTTTAATTTTTTGTTAAACATAATGAGTGAGCTGCTTCACTTTGCTATAATGAAAGGAGATTGACTTTGTAATAATTTACTATTAAAATAAAAGCAAGTTGGTACAGTACTGCATATTGCTAGCCATCATAATAATAATAAGTTATCTGACCCAGGTCCCAGCTTCGCAATAGACACAGCTTGCTCTTCCTCGATGGTGGCTCTTCAGACAGCATGGTTGGCATTAAGTGATGGGGAAATTGAGGCAGCAGTGGTGGGAGGTACTAACCTTACACTCAAGCCCCAGAACTCTATGCAATTCAATGCTCTCAATATGCTTGCATCTGATGGCAAGTGCAAGTCTTTTGATGCCTCTGGTGATGGGTTAGTATCACCAGTAGTCACATTATTATTTTTTTAATCTTGAAATAAAGGAAAAGTGTGTGCTAATTATACTTAAATAAATTGAGTGGTCAAAACTAAAAAGTAGGTTCTGTTCTCAGGTATGTGAGGAGTGAGGCAGCTGCTGTGATTTTCCTCCAGCGTGCATCTGAAGCTCGCAGAGTGTATGCCCATGTTGTCCATGCTCGGGCAAACACTGATGGGCACAAGGGTGAAGGTGTTACTTTCCCTTCAGGAAAAGTACAAAGAGACCTAATGCAGGATTTGTACAGCCATGCTGGCATCTCTCCCCTGGATGTAACATACATTGAAGCCCATGGAACAGGCACCAAGGTTGGTCTTATCTTCTCTTCAATCCTGCTGTTGAAATTTTCATACTAAAGAATTCACTTACCTATCAAGAGTAAGATATTTGGATAATAATAATAAGAATTGACATTTGGATATACCTGCCAAAACCCCCTTAAAAAATATGTTTTGTGGGTATATATTAGAAATCATCATTGTCTGATGTACAGTAACATCATTTACTTCAGTTTCTTTTAATTTATTATTTATTATCACACTGGCCGATTCCCACCAAGGCAGGGTGGCCCGAAAAAGAAAAACTTTCACCATCATTCACTCCATCACTGTCTTGCCAGAAGGGTGCTTTACACTACAGTTTTTAAACTGCAACATTAACACCCCTCCTTCAGAGTGCAGGCACTGTACTTCCCATCTCCAGGACTCAAGTCCGGCCTGCCGGTTTCCCTGAATCCCTTCATAAATGTTACTTTGCTCACACTCCAACAGCACGTCAAGTATTAAAAACCATTTGTCTCCATTCACTCCTATCAAACACGCTCACGCATGCCTGCTGGAAGTCCAAGCCCCTCGCACACAAAACCTCCTTTACCCCCTCCCTCCAACCCTTCCTAGGCCGACCCCTACCCCGCCTTCCTTCCACTACAGACTGATACACTCTTCTTTTAATATGAAGTAATATTTATTTTTCATGACTTGAAATGCATACTTTAATTTTTATTAATGTATAATTCACCTCACAATATATTTATAATTGCATGACATTCGTATAGTGTACATGTTAATGTCTTAATGTTAATAGTCTTAATGACCCTCGTGTAGTAGTCGTAATAGTATGATAACGAGATGTTATCTCCATTATAGAATAATAATAAGATATTATCTCCTTTATTTTATAATAATAAGGTAAAAAGGACCCCAATGGAAATAAGTCACTCTGACTTTTTGGATTATCCTAGGTTCTTTACACATATGCTGCTATATGTATGATAATCTATGTAACTGTATTTGTGTATACCTGAATAAAATTACTTACTTACTCAGGCAGGTGACCCTCAGGAGGTAGGGGCCCTAGCAGAGGTGTTCTGCCCTGGTCGCTCAACACCACTCCTGATGGGCTCAGTTAAATCCAATATGGGCCATTCAGAACCTGCATCTGGCCTCTGCTCCATAGTCAAGGTCAGTTTAATTGCAACTTTGCCTCAGTAATGACCTGTTGTTAATATTTAGTGATACACAGTCATACCCCTCCCTATGTCATTAAATGGTTCCAAGGGCCATGAAGTAACCAAATTAAAAATGCCTTAAAATTACAACAAACACTGTGAAATTAGCATAAATAACTCATGAAAGAATAAAACCATTTCTAAATCTTAAGGAACACTAAAACCACATTTTGGTCATAATTTTTTTTAAAATAATGAACACAATTAAAAAAAATTATAATGTAGGTGATGTTGCTGAGTGACATAAAATCAGATATAATGATGTTCACTGAACTGAATTTTACTCTAGAAAAGTGGCATAAAGGCAAATTTGATATGGGTTGAAATGACATTAAGCGGGGTATGACTGTACTTTGATAATTGCTAAACTAACTGTTCTTTTATAACACATAGCCACAAGTTTTTTATTATATGTAGATTTCTGATTGATCACTGTTGTGAATTAGTCAATGAGTTCCCATTAACACATTCCATATTTCATGGTTCAGGTACTACTGGCAATGCAGCGGAAAGAGCTACCTGGAAATCTGCACTTCTCTTCTCCCAATCCCAACATCCCACCACTGTTGGATGGCAGGATCAAGGTAATGACTTAGTTAATTACTTAGACAAATTGCTAGTTATGTATCTATGGCATTTAAATTGTTAATTCATATATATTTGCAAACTGTTTGCTAAGAATGTGTTATTATACTTGCTGAATATTGGTAATTGCTTGGGAAATTATCATAAAAAATTAAAAGTTGCAGTGTACAGTTATAAGTTTGAACTTTTCTACCACGACTGTCTCCACTTCCTTCTTTCTTCTTCCTCTCTTTGTCCTGTCACTGCCTTCCTCTCATGTATATTCTGGCTCCCATACCCTTGTATGTTAGTGTGACTAGTTAATGGTCCAAGTCGGACTGAAATGTTGTCATAAGTTTCTTTCTCCTGTGTGCAGGTTATTTGTTTGTAAGTGATAGTGAAATACACAGTTATGTATTAAATATTCACAGGTGGTGAGCAAGAACACACCTTGGTCTGGTGGCTATGCTGCAGTAAACAGCTTTGGCTTTGGTGGTGCCAATGTCCATGTCTTGTTGCGTTCCCCTGAGGACTTTGTAAAGCCTGCTTCTCCATCTCACTCCAGAGGTATCCTCATACCCTCCACTCAGAGAATAAACCCAGCATCCTCTTCGTCAAGTGGTATGTCTGAAGAATGTAACTTTAATATGAATGCAACTGAGAAACTCAACCAGGAGGACAGTACTTTTTCAAAGCAGCCCAGGTTGGTGGTGGCTTCCGGTCGTACAGAGGAGGCAGTGACCACACTTCTGGAGGGAATTAAAAATATGGCTACCCCAGCACTATGTGGCCTTCTTGATAAACTGTCTGATATGCCCACCAATAGCCATCCAACCCGTGGATATGTGGTTATTAATTCAGAAAAAGAAGTTTTGCAGGTGAGAAGATGTTTGAAAACATGTTTTAGAGAACTGTTATAAACATGTATTAATACATATTCATAAAAATTGCTGTGATTGTTCCATTGTATATGTGAGAGGTGACAATTGTGAATTTTGTATGGTAGAGTGGAGCTTTAATGGATATAGAAAACAGTTAATAAATTGGAAATTAATAAAAATTGTGGATTTCATGGTGGTTGCAGCAAGACAATCACTGAAGGAATATGGAAAGTATTGAGTGTGGTTGGTGCCAGAGGAACTGTCAGTACAATAAGGTTTAAATGGAAGAAGCATGTCTTATACCCCATGCTTGTTGGTATATACAGAATTGGTATTTGGCTATAGAAATTTCAAGATGAACTTAAAAGTGATTGCAGCTGAAAGTTAATACATTAAATAAAGGTAACTATGAATGATTCCATGTCCTTTAATAGATATAAATCATTGTTAGTCGTGAAGGTAAGAGTAATGAGTTTAAGTGGGCAGTACAGTGAGAGTACTGTTTAGCTTGAAATGTGGCTAAATGACTGGATGGTTGAGTGATTGTGTCATCCTTAATGTGTGGATATGAATTAAGTGGTGTGGTACATAGAAAAAAGTGTAGATTTAAGGCAGTAAACTAGATAATCTATGAAGCATCTGTTATTAGGAAGGTAGATAGAATAACGATAAGCAGTTGCAGAGTGCAAAAGTCTCTGTCCTAAGATTGAGTGATATTCTAATAGTATGTAACAGAAGATTAATTAAATAAATTTGTGGTTAGAACAGAAAATGGCTGAGAAGGCGAGAAAAAAAAATGCATAATAATACTTCTGTGGATGCATTGCTTATTTGGCTGAACCACAGATTATTGCCTGTGATGCTACAGATTAGGAAGGTATTAAAAGCCAAGTGTTTTTTTAGATAATTTCAGCTCATATTTTATTAAACTGCAGATATTGCACTTTTCTATTTTTACAAGTGCCTCCATATCCAATAAAAGTTAAGAAGGGGTTAATTAATGATAGAACAATTTTCACTTATATTTATTTATCTCTGAGGATCCATGCATAGTTCTTTTCAGAATGGTCAGATAATTGGCAGACCTATATCTGTTCTTTTAGACATGGGGATATTTGATAAACAAAAATATTTGCGTGAATAATTGAGAGAGATATTAAGTTAATTAGATCTTTATCTTGGATAGATACATTTATCATAAATGAAAATTAAATAACTTTTCAGATTTACCATTGTTCACTTTCCACTGCCTGGTACAGGTGTCAGATGTCTCGCCCACTCCAAGACCCCTGTGGCTGGTCTTCTCTGGGATGGGTTCCCAGTGGAGTGGCTGTGGCCGTGCACTCTTTTGCCTCCCCGTATTTGCTGCTTCAATCAGGCGGTGTCATGCTGCCCTCCTGCCACTTGGACTTGACCTTACACAAATTCTGACTAGTGAAGACCCTTCTGTAATGTCATCGACAGCAGCTAGCTTCTCAGCCATTGCTGCCATGCAGGTATGACTATACGGTATATATAAGTACTGTAATACACCAGGAGGACTTTTGCTTAAACATTATTGTAAATTGAGAGTAAGTATACTCCAGTATAGGAGCTTTAATAGAAATTGTGTATCATGCAAGACAAAACCATTCTCATTACTAAATTTACAAATTGTTATGTTCTTAAATGTTTTGAACTACCTCACTATTGTAAATCTATTTAATCACTACAGTTACTTAACTTTAATATCAGTATGCTCCATAACCTTTCAACATAGAGTAAGAATTAGGATTAGTCTGCACAAAATGCCTAGGCCTGCTAGTGGCCTTCTTCATAATTAATATTTTATAATATGTAAACCCCACATTGTAATCTTTACAGAGAAATAAACATTTCAGTTTAAATTTCAATTAATGTACTGTACATTCTGGAAATGGAATGCAGGTAGCAAAAATTAATTTTACCTTAATTAAATTGCTTTTTTTTTTGCATTATTAGTATTAACAAGTTCCTACTATTTGTTTGCATTTGAGCAATAACTGTTATGGGATTGAACTTTTGACAAAACTGATTCTAATCTAGTTTCCTGTAGGCACTGATAGTAAATTTCAGTTTTGAGGTATCCATCAGTTATGTGCCCTACAACTAGCATAAATGATAAATAATGAAAATTTTGAATTAGCTTTCCCTTCAAGAGGGGCAGGGTACCTTAATGTTGGCACAGGTTTTTGATAAAAAGTATTATCATTTGGTAATTATTCTTTCCATGCTAGGTGGGCCTTGTGGACCTGCTAAAGCATGTTGGGGTGCCGGAGGTAGCTGGGGTAGTGGGACACAGTGTCGGGGAATTGGGATGTGCCTACGCTGATGGAGCTCTAGCAGCTGAACAAACGGTGTTAGCAGCTTATTGGCGAGGCAGGGCTGTTCAGGAGGCCACCTTACCCCCAGGTGCCATGGCTGCTGTTGGTATGTATAAGTACTTTGCAAGAATAATCTATCTTGTATTTCACATTCACTTGATACACTTTATATAATAACAGTATCAGTAATTTGATAAACATATTATCCTTACCACAAAGTGATGTTTTACTAGCAGACAGCTAAATGAAAATTTTAAATGTGATTACTCTTTCCTACTAGGTCTGAGTGCAGAAGCAGCAGAGAAGTGGTGCAAGGATGGTGTAGTGGTGGCTTGCCATAATGCCCATGATTCTGTCACTCTGTCGGGTCCAAAAGAAGCCATCGAAGAAGTGCTGGAGAAGCTCACAGCTGAAGGAATATTCTGTCGTGCAGTAAAGTCAGAGGGTGTGGCCTTCCACCATCCGTCCCTCAAAGCTGCTGCCCCATGCCTCCTTCAAGAACTAAGCAAGGTACATAATGAGTTAATTAACTTTAAATAAAAATAGTTTTTTATTTAAAGTTAATTAACTTCTACTTACACTTAGGTCACACTACACATACATGTACACATTTATTTATACACACTCATCTGAGTTTTCTTTGATTTTATCTTAATAGTTCTTGGTCTTATTAATTTTCCTTTTATATCCATGGGGAAGTGGAATAAGAATCTTTCCTCCGTAAGCCATGCGTGTTGTAAAAGTCAACTAAAATGCCGGGAACAATGGGCTAGTAACCCCTTTTCCTGTAAAGATTACTAAAAAGAATAAGAAGAAGAAAATTGTCAAAGTGGGAAGTCTGAATGTGCATGGATGTTGTGCAGATGATAAGAAAGAGATGATTGTGGATGTTATGAATGAGAAGAAGCTGGATGTCCTGGCTTTAAGTGAAACAAAGCTGAAGGGGGTGGGAGAGTTTCAGTGGAGAGGAATAAATGGGATTAGGTCAGGGGTTTCAAATAGAGTTAGAGCTAAAGAAGGAGTAGCAATAATGTTGAAGGATAAGCTATGGCAGGAAAAGAGGGACTATAAATGTATTAATTCAAGGATTATGTGGAGTAAAATAAAGATTGGATGTGAAAAGTGGGTTATAATAAGCGTGTATGCACCTGGAGAAGAGAGAAGTGTAGAGGAGAGAGAGAGATTTTGGGAAATGTTGAGTGAATGCGTGGGGAGTTTTGAATCAAGTGTGAGAGTAATGGTGGTTGGGGATTTCAATGCTAAAGTGGGTAAAAATGTTATGGAAGGAGTAGTAGGTAAATTTGGGGTGCCAGGGGTAAATGTAAATGGGGAGCCTTTAATTGAGCTATGTGTAGAAAGAAATTTGGTATTAAGTAATACATATTTTATGAAAAAGAGGATAAATAAATATACAAGGTATGATGTAGCACGTAATGAAAGTAGTTTATTAGATTATGTATTGGTGGATAAAAGGTTGATGGGTAGGCTCCAGGATGTACATGTTTATAGAGGGGCAACTGATATATCGGATCATTATTTAGTTGTAGCTACAGTTAGAGTAAGAGGTAGATGGGAAAAGAGGAAGGTGGCAACAACAAGTAAGAGGGAGGTGAAAGTGTATAAACTAAGGGAGGAGGAAGTTCGGGTGAGATATAAGCGACTATTGGCAGAAAGGTGGGCTAGTGCAAAGATGAGTAGTGGGGGGGTTGAAGAGGGTTGGAATAGTTTTAAAAATGCAGTATTAGAATGTGGGGCAGAAGTTTGTGGTTATAGGAGGGTGGGGGCAGGAGGAAAGAGGAGTGATTGGTGGAATGATGAAGTAAAGGGTGTGATAAAAGAGAAAAAGGTAGCTTATGAGAGGTTTTTACAAAGCAGAAGTGTTATAAGAAGAGCAGAGTATATGGAGAGTAAAAGAAAGGTAAAGAGAGTGGTGAGAGAGTGCAAAAGGAGAGCAGATGATAGAGTGGGAGAGGCACTGTCAAGAAATTTTAATGAAAATAAGAAAAAATTTTGGAGTGAGTTAAACAAGTTAAGAAAGCCTAGGGAAAATATGGATTTGTCAGTTAAAAACAGAGTAGGGGAGTTAGTAGATGGGGAGATGGAGGTATTGGGTAGATGGCGAGAATATTTTGAGGAACTTTTAAATGTTAAGGAAGAAACAGAGGCAGTAATTTCATGCACTGGTCAGGGAGGTATACCATCTTTTAGGAGTGAAGAAGAGCAGAATGTAAGTGTGGGGAAGGTACATGAGGCATTACGTAAAATGAAAGGGGGTAAAGCAGCTGGAACTGATGGGATCATGACAGAAATGTTAAAAGCAGGGGGGGATATAGTGTTGGAGTGGTTGGTACTTTTGTTTAATAAATGTATGAAAGAGGGGAAGGTACCTAGGGATTGGCAGAGAGCATGTATAGTCCCTTTATATAAAGGGAAAGGGGACAAAAGAGACTGTAAAAATTATAGAGGAATAAGCTTACTGAGTATACCAGGAAAAGTGTACGGTAGGGTTATAATTGAAAGAATTAGAGGTAAGACAGAATGTAGGATTGCAGATGAGCAAGGAGGTTTTAGAGTGGGTAGGGGATGTGTAGATCAGGTGTTTACATTGAAGCATATATGTGAACAGTATTTAGATAAAGATAGGGAAGTTTTTATTGCATTTATGGATTTAGAAAAGGCATATGATAGAGTGGATAGAGGAGCAATGTGGCAGATGTTGCAAGTATATGGAATAGGTGGTAAGTTATTAAATGCTGTAAAGAGTTTTTATGAGGATAGTGAGGCTCAGGTTAGGGTGTGTAGAAGAGAGGGAGACTACTTCCCGGTAAAAGTAGGTCTTAGACAGGGATGTGTAATGTCACCATGGTTGTTTAATATATTTATGGATGGGGTTGTAAAGGAAGTAAATGCTAGGGTGTTTGGGAGAGGGGTGGGATTAAATTATGGGGAATCAAATTCAAAATGGGAATTGACACAGTTACTTTTTGCTGATGATACTGTGCTTATGGGAGATTCTAAAGAAAAATTGCAAAGGTTAGTGGATGAGTTTGGGAATGTGTGTAAAGGTAGAAAGTTGAAAGTGAACATAGAAAAGAGTAAGGTGATGAGGGTGTCAAATGATTTAGATAAAGAAAAATTGGATATCAAATTGGGGAGGAGGAGTATGGAAGAAGTGAATGTTTTCAGATACTTGGGAGTTGACGTGTCGGCGGATGGATTTATGAAGGATGAGGTTAATCATAGAATTGATGAGGGAAAAAAGGTGAGTGGTGCGTTGAGGTATATGTGGAGTCAAAAAACGTTATCTATGGAGGCAAAGAAGGGAATGTATAAAAGTATAGTAGTACCAACACTCTTATATGGGTGTGAAGCTTGGGTGGTAAATGCAGCAGCGAGGAGACGGTTGGAGGCAGTGGAGATGTCCTGTTTAAGGGCAATGTGTGGTGTAAATATTATGCAGAAAATTCGGAGTGTGGAAATTAGGAGAAGGTGTGGAGTTAATAAAAGTATTAGTCAGAGGGCAGAAGAGGGGTTGTTGAAGTGGTTTGGTCATTTAGAGAGAATGGATCAAAGTAGAATGACATGGAAAGCATATAAATCTATAGGTTTAGGAAGGCGGGGTAGGGGTCGTCCTCGAAAGGGTTGGAGAGAGGGGGTAAAGGAGGTTTTGTGGGTAAGGGGCTTGGACTTCCAGCAAGCGTGCGTGAGCGTGTTAGATAGGAGTGAATGGAGACGAATGGTACTTGGGACCTGACGATCTGTTGGAGTGTGAGCAGGGTAATATTTATTGAAGGGATTCAGGGAAACTGGTTATTTTCATATAGTCGGACTTGAGTCCTGGAAATGGGAAGTACAATGCCTGCACTTTAAAGGAGGGGTTTGGGATATTGGCAGTTTGGAGGGATATGTTGTGTATCTTTATATGTGTATGCTTCTAGACTGTTGTATTCTGAGCACCTCTGCAAAAACAGTGATAATGTGCGAGTGTGGTGAAAGTGTTGAATGATGATGAAAGTATTTTCTTTTTGGGGATTTTCTTTCTTTTTTGGGTCACCCTGCCTCGGTGGGAGACGGCCGACTTGTTGAAAAAAAAAAAAAAAAAAAAAAATAGTTTTTTGTGGTTTTGTTAATGTAACTTATCACTTAGCAAAGTGGGAAAACTATAAGATATACAGTACAGTACTAATTTATTTAAGGGTTTACTGTACTCTGATCCATATCATGATTTTTGTTGCAACACATATCAAAAAGGAATTTTTGTATGGTATTGCATTTTTAAAAAACTGAATTGCAATTTAAGAAGGAATACCCTAATTGGCTTGGAACAAATTTCCTAGAGTGGAATGTTCTAATGTATTAATTGTTATGGTTCAGGTGATTCTGTGTGCCCGGCAGCGGTCCTCAAGGTGGATTAGTTCTTCAGTGCCTGAAACTCGCTGGAGTGAGCCAGGAGTTAACTTTGCTTCACCAGAGTACCTTGTCAACAACCTTCTCTCTCCAGGTCTGTCACATGTGTAACTCTGGCCTGTGTTTGATGGGTAATTTATGAGTTGGCAGAAAGGAATTACTGTATAATTGAAAACTCTGTATTAGTAGCAACCACTTTTAACCCCTTCAGGGTCCAAGGCCAAAATCTGAAGTGGTGCTCCAGTGTCCAAGAAATTTTGAAAAAAAAAAATATTTTTTCTTACAGAATTAAAGAGCATATTTTTGTGAAGGTAATAAGACAAAAAAAAAATTCTGATCAGTACTTACCGAGATACAGTGCCAAGAAGTTTGTCGAAAATGATGTGGTGGCGGCAACATCGACGAATTCCACATACGCGCATTACATTATTTTGCGGTTTTTGTTGTTTTTTCTTTTCTTTTCCAATTTTTTTTCTATTCCTACTAACATTTGGGGCCTGAGAGACCAATACTGTATATAATGTATATATATAAACTCACTGTATTGAACACAATAACCGCACTAAAGTTATTATCATATTATTGTTTACCACTGTTGTTTATTACAATAAACATGCACAAATCTTGTATAATACTAATGTTCTATCATATATTTACATATTTACAATCACTGGACATGGTTTTAGAACTGCTGGAGCTTGTGGAACTCCTTGAAACAAGGCACCATGCACAGAGGCACCTTACATTCCTCACACATAAACCGAGTGTCTTTGCGTCTTTGGTGCCGTCTTTTTGTTTGTGCACAGACGATGCATCTCTTCTGAGCAAATTTCTTCTGAGTTGAAGGAAGTTGTATTATGAAATGATCACCTTCCCTCCTCAAACGCTTGGGTATATCCTGAGGAATTCGAGGACCGTGTTGTATAGCAGGTGTTGTTACCTGGTACTTCATTATGAGTTGTCTGACAACAGACAAACAAAATTCACCATACGGTGGTCTGTTGCCAGTCTTTATTTGGTACATATTATATGCATTGAGCATTGAAATGTCCATGAGATGGAAGAAAAGTTTCATGTACCACTTGTAACTCTTACAAACACAGTCAACAAAACCAATCTGCATGTCACATTTGTCAACCAAGCGCATGTTTTCTGTATAATCAATCACTGTCACTGGTTTTCGAATACGTTCATTAGTCACTCGATCAACTTTGCCACTGTCTTGCATTTCATTACGGTGAATGGTTGTCAACAATGTGACATCTCGTTTGTCATGCCACCGTAATGCCATGATGTCATTGGCAGTAAATACCTGCACGTCATCACCACGAGCACCTGCGTTGAGCCTGGGCATATGTTTACGATTAGAACGCACTGTGCCACACACATCTGTCTTGTTCACTCGCATGAAATCACTGAGTAATGGGCTTGTGTACCAGTTATCGGTATATAATGTATGCCCCTTACCAAGATAAGGTGCCATCATGTTTCTCACTACGTCACCTGAGATACCCAATAACATCTTGGTATCTTTCAATGTTTTACTACCCGTGTATACAAAATATCCAACACCAGGCCACTGTCACAATCACAGAGTACAAACAGTCTTATACCAAAGCGTTTCCTCTTGCTTGGTATATACTGCTTGAATGACAGTCTACCTTTGAACAAAATCAAAGACTCGTCAATTACAAGATTCTTGAATGGATAAAAGTATATGCTGAACTTTTGTTTGAGATACATGAAAACATTTCTAATCTTGTATAACCTGTCACTTCTGTCAGGCCTGGTTTTGTCAGAGAAGTGCAACATACGTAAGAGTAAGATAAACCTGTTCACTGGTATGATTTCACTGAAGACCGGGTAGAAATTAGCCGATCTGTGGACCAGTATGCTTTTATATTATGCTTATAGACGTGAGGCATAAGCATTATTGTTGCAAAAAGCAAATACATTTCTGCAACAGTCGTCTCTTTCCACCTGTGTAGTCTTGACTGTGGTGATAAGATCGTATTTGCCATGGTGTACTCAAAATACTTATTACTTTCCCTGACAATAATTTCCATCAATGGCTGGTCAAAGAATAATTCAAAGAATTCCAGTTCATTGGCCGTGGTTCCAAGGGGACAAGTAGGTAGAATTCCACTTTGAGAGTCATCAAAGTGGTGAGGCTTGGGAACAAAATTGGGATTTTGCTGCCAATCCCACATACGGTTTGCTGGTGGATACTGGACATCATAGGCTGGTTGTGCGGGTGGTTGTGGTTGTGGTGGGCTGGTGGCTGGCGCTCCGCTTTGTCCTTGAACTGACGAGTCAGCAGCGTGGGTCCCAGCGTGGCCTGGTGAGTCACGCATGGCGGTGCCACTACCATCACCACTAACACCATCCACTGATGCCTGTGGTCTATCCATGCCAAGTGTAGCCACATCATCCTCACTATCACTACCTAAAACTGGTGTTGGGCCACGGGATGTACTCCGGGATGTACTCTGTCCCCTGGGCACAGCACAGGGTACACTACCCGAGCGCATGCGGTGGCGAACATACCGACGCTTCACTGGTGAATATGATTCCTCACTATCACTACTCGAATGATCGTCGAGCGCAATAAAATCACAGTCCACGTCACTATCATCATCATTACTGAAGTCAGAGGCCTGGCCACGCGAAAATATTAGTTTTCTCTTGCGATGAGGAACAACCGACCGTGAGTCACGAGTGCCCACACCAGAGGTAGAAGGTTGAGGATCGTCAGGGTTTTCTGCACTATTATCGATATCCTGGTCATTCTTTTCGGTCACTAACTGATCAAAGCCGTAGAATTCGTCTTCATTTCCACTTCCATCAGTGTCAGAACTATCAGATAGGAAGAGGAGAGTCCCAATTTTCCGGGGAGTGAGAGCTGACTTGCGACGAGGCATGGTGAACAAGGGTAACTGAGCCGGCGTTCCCACAATGCTATGCGGGCGCCTAGATTTTTTGTTTATGGCACACACCCACCACGCAGACCCGTTCTCTCACATGTAGGCCTATGAGCATTTTCACGCTAAATTTGACGGCGCTAGAATTTTGGCATAGATCTACGGTTTGGACACTCAACGTAAAGCCGTTGATCTACGGGACGGACCCTGAAAGGGTTAAGTGGGTTAGTAAAATAAATTTGAGTCAGATACATAAGAGGGTGGCTATTCTTTCTTCGGGTGTTTAACAACTGAATACTTAGGTATAATATACCTTCACTTGCAAAAGAAATGTATGGAAAGTTTCAATTCAGTGTGTGGTACTGGTATTTAGTTAGTTACAGTAATTATTTGTTTATTTACTTATTCAGTGACAGAGTTATTTATTTACTTGCTTATTTATCATATCATATTCATATTCGGCTTGTGATATTTTTGACTTATGATTGGTTTGTCAGAATGTTACCCCATCATAAGTTGAGGAGCACCTGTGCTCTATTAACAAAACTGACACTGTAAAAAAGGCAATTTTTTAAATTTGCAGTGCTGTTTGCCGAAGCACTAGAAAAAATCCCTGCTGATGCTGTGGTAGTGGAAGTGTCCCCTCATGGCCTGCTACAAGCCATTCTGAGGAGGTCAATGCCACAGGCTGTGCCTATCCCACTTATCAGGAAAGATGCAAAGTGCCCTCTAACACACTTCTTGGAGGCTCTGGGGAAGTAAGTTCTGTACATGAACTGATGAAACACGTTGATCAGTATATTTTGATAGAGTACCAAAATTTACTGTTGTAAAATGGTCTGTAATGTTAATACTATTTAAATTCACAAAATTTTTTAAAAATATTGCAGATTTCTTTGACCTTGATCTTTTGAGTACCAATACTAAATTATAGCAGTTTCTTAGCTCAACTGAAACCTGTAAGTGCATGAAAACATTAAATAACATTGCTCTCTTATGTGTTTTCTTTAAAGGATGTACATGTGTGGTGTGAGCATGGATGTGAGCACACTGTACCCTCCGCTTCCCATGCCTGTCCCTCACTCCACCCCCTCTATTGCCAGCCTTATCAGGTAATTTATAAATTAAAATTTTATCATAATGAAACTGATGTGATATATGCTAAGATATTATAGTACTTATATTTTTTCTTTTCTGTTGTAGGACTGTATGTTGAGAGAATAGATACGTATAACAATTATTTTTTTTAACTTGGTGTCAAGGTGGGACCATAGTCAGGAGTGGGATGTGGCTCGTTTTAGCACCTCTCCAGCTGGCTCAGAGTATGAGGTGAAGGTGGACTTGGAGTCTGAGGAGCACCATTACCTGGAAGGCCACACAATTGATGGACGTATCATTTTCCCTGCTACAGGCTACCTGGTGAGCAAAATAAAATTGTGCGCATTTAGATTTTTTATTGAAATATCCTGCAAATTTAGAGATGAATCATAGATAAAGAACAAAAAAAGCACAATACTGTAATTGGAACAATGCACAAGTAACCCACACATAGGAGAAAGAAACTTATGAAGGTGTTTTGGTCCAACTTGGATCATTAACTAGTCACAGTGTATGACTAGTTAATGGTCCAAGGTGGACTGAAACATCATCATAAGTTTCTGTCTCCTATGTCCATGTTATTTGTGTAATGTATCATAGATATCAATCAAGTACATAAATTCTTGTGCAGCATGATTTGATGAACCGATAAAGGATCCCCTGACTACTTATAAATTTAGGACTCTGCTTAAAAATCATCTCACCTCTCAGTACTATCCAAACCATCCAAAACAACTTCTAATTATTTTGAAGCAACTCTCCCAAATATTATATTACATGATCTCTAGTCTATTAAACATCTTCCAATCAATGAAATATTACTCTTTGAACCATTATTTGTAATATTGTTTTTATTATGTGCAACTTCAGGATTATTATTCTTATAAACCTCCACCTTGACTACTTTGCATTAGTAATAAGCTTAAATAAAGATTTTAATACAAGTTAACCACTCTTATCTTGTCTAGATTTAAGTAGTTATTATGTACTAGGATCAGTCTGCCCGAAATGCCTCGGCATGATAGTGGCTTTCTTTATACTTAGCAAACTGAAAGTGAAATTACACATTGTAACCTTTACAAAGAAATAAAATCGTTACCTTTTTCTTTAACCCCCCAAAAAGTTAAAAAATGTATATGTATTTACATGAAACTTGTAATATCATGTGCAGGTGCTGGCTTGGCAAGCATTGTGCCGCCTGAAGGGTACACAGTGGAATGAGACACCAGTCACCTTCAGCAATGTAACACTCCATCAAGCCACTGTCCTCTCTTCCTCTACCAACACCCCTGCTGCAGCCACCACCCTAGTTGTCAGAATCTTGCTGGTCAAAGGAGAATTTGAGGTAATAATTGAATAGTGTATTTCAGAAATTTTTAGTTGTAAATGTTCAGTCGAGTATTTTTAATGTAGTATTATGTTAATGAAACAATTTGTAAAATAAATTTTATGAAATAATGAAAATGGATATTTACAAATTCAGTTCAACCGTAGGTCTAATACATCCCATCAATTTTACAGGTAGTTGTAGGTGATTCAGTGGCAGTCTCAGGTTGTATTCACCTAGGAGCAGACCACACTGGTGAAAGCAAGCATTTGCTTGATATCCTGGCTTCAGCAGCTGAAGGAAATGGAGAGATTCTTTTACAGAAAGATGTGTACAAAGAACTTCGTCTCAGAGGCTATCATTATGGAGGCCTATTCCAGGGCATTGCTGAAACAGACCTAAAAGGTAAGACATTTTTAAGGTATTCCTGAAAAAAACAAAAAAGTGAGATTTTTTTTCAGAGCATTATTGAAACAGTCTTAAAACATAAGACTATCAAGGCATTGTAGAAACAGACCTAATAGTAAGAAATATTTCAGGGCACTGTTGAGTGGACTATTTATAAACACAGTCTTATGTGTAATTGTTTGCCATGAAAGGAATTTTCATGTAACAATTTAGCCATAGAAAGTATTAGCTATATTTTTAATTACTTAATCTAGATTTTGTTAATTACCAGGTACCCATGGAAAACTTATGTGGAAAGAGAACTGGGTGGCATTCCTTGACACGATGCTCCAGTTTTCTCTGCTTGGGGTCAAACAACGTGCGCTGATGCTTCCCACCAGAATACGCAAAATTTCTGTAAACCCCAGCAAACTCCTTGACCATATCAAGCAGGAACCTGACCCAAAGACAGTGATGGTGAGTCTCTTTGGTGTGTTCTGTATAAACTTATCTCTTACAATATTTCTGATAAACTTCATCACCTTCCCTTTCCCAGGCATTGTATAATACCCCCCCTCCCTTTTTCTTTTTTAGCTTTGACACCTATTTACTATCTTTGCCCAGGTACAACAAAACTCTCATGTTGGAGTAATAGCTTGCGAGGGTGTGGTCATTCAGGGACTGAAGGCCACATTGGCTCCAAGAAGACCTATTCAGGACCGACCTCTGCTCGAGACTTATCAGTTCGTTCCACTCCATCTGACAGATCATCATCAGATCTCATCTCGTATGACAGCAGAGACAAGTCTAGGAGTTCTCGTGGATATAGCCATAGAGAACTCATTAGGTCTAGGGTTGAAAGTTGTAGAGAGCATTTCTCAAACCATAACCAGTACTGTCCTGGAAACTTCTGTGGCACTTACTCTTACAAATCTCCTCATCTTAAAACCACAGCTTAAGGTAAGTCAAAAAATAAATTCCATACATTTTAGGCTTTAAAGTTTGAATCTGACATTTAAATAACTTTTGATTTTTGGTCCAATATCTCAGTTAACTTTTGTCAATAAATATTGAATATATTGAAGTACAGAGTATATAGTATTGTGTATGTATCATTTTCTGCACAAAATCACTGACATTCACATTCCTCAACAGGTTGACTACATCCTACACACAGCGGATAAATTATCAGGTGAAGAGGAGCAGCAGCTTGGTTCTGCAGGAGTAGTAGTGAAGGCTGACCTTGCTTCTAGCTTGTCTCCACCCCCACATCTCCTCATCCTCCACCAATGTCAAGATAAAGAAATAGTTGACAAGCTGAGTTATGGCTCCTTCATCATGACAAACAACGAAGATATGGGAGAAATTCTAAAAGAAGCTGGGTGCTATGAGATTGCTTCGGTTCAGAAGATTGGCATGAAGCTGTTCAGAAAAGTATGTCATAGCTGATACAAAATGATTATTTTATTAGCTTATAGATTAATTTCTTGTATGCCAAAATATATTCATGTTCAGAGGCCACTAGTATGACAGTTTTTTCACGAATCTCTGAAGAGTAGGTAGTCTACAAGTCAAAATCTTGAGAGTGCAACATAGTGACTAGTGGTTAATTATTATATCTTGACAAGTGCCTTCTAGCACGTAAGGAAGCAGTTTAGAGAACAGCCAAGCATACATTTATAGGGAAAAGTTCAAACCAGTATTGCTGTACACTAACGGCCCCTTTCAAGGCAGGCGATATTGCTGACCTGAAGAATGCACACATAAGTACAATAAAGCACCTAAATTACTGGGAATGGTTGAAGTCCCTAGACTTGTATTCCCTGGAATGCAGGCAAGAAAGATACTGCGCATACATGTACAAGAAGATATTTACACACACCCCTCTGGGTTTTCTTCTATCTTAGTAGTTCTTGTTCTTGTTTATTTCTGCTTATCTCCATGGGGAAGTGGAACAGAATTCTTCCTCCATAAGCCATGTGTGTGTTGTAAGAGGCGAGTAAAATGCCAGGAGCAAGGGGCTAGTAACCCCTTCTCCTCTATATGCGTATTACTAAATTTAAAAGGAGAGACTTTCGTGTTTCCTTTTGGGCCACCCTGCCTCAGGGGGATATGGCCAATTTGTTGAAAGAAAGACATGATAATACATGTATACACATGAAAATCATTCCCTGTGAAAGCAAAAGACTCGACAGGAGATGCAACATCCCCCCCAATGAAAAGCAGTGGTGCCACAAGTACACTAAGAGACAACACAGTAAGCATCAGGGGTCCAAGATTGTTCAGTTGCCTCCCAGTGTGCATAAGTGGGATTACCAATAGACCCCTGGCTTTCTTCAAGAAGGCGGTGGGCAGGCACCGAGTCAGTGCCTGATCAGCCAGGCTGTGGTTCATACGTTGGTTTATGTGCGGCCAGCAGTAACAGCCAGGTTGTTCAGACCCTGATCCATTTCAAGGCTTGGTCACAGACCAGCCATTGACCCCTGAAACCCTCTCCTGGAGAGAGTTCCGGGGGTCAACGCCCCCGTGGCCCGGTCTGTGACCAGGCCTCCTGGTGGATCAGAGCCTGATCAACCAGGCTGTTACTGCTGGCTGCACGCAAACCAACGTACGAGCCACAGCCCGGCTGGTCAGGAACCGACTTTAGGTGCTTGTCCAGTGCCAGCTTGAAGACTGCCAGGGGTCTGTTGGTAATCCCCCTTATGTATGCTGGGAGGCAGTTGAACAGTCTCGGGCCCCTGACACTTATTGTATGGTCTCTTAATGTGCTAGTGACACCCCTGCTTTTCATTGGGGGGATGTTGCATCGTCTGCCAAGTCTTTTGCTTTCGTAGTGAGTGATTTTCGTGTGCAAGTTCGGTACTAGTCCCTCTAGGATTTTCCAGGTGTATATAATCATGTATCTCTCCCGCCTGCATTCCAGGGAATACAGGTTTAGGAACCTCAAGGCCTCCCAGTAATTGAGGTGTTTTATCTCCGTTATGCGCGTCGTGAAGGTTCTCTGTACATTTTCTAGGTCAGCAATTTCACCTGCCTTGAAAGGTGCTGTTAGTGTGCAGCAATATTCCAGCCTAGATAGAACAAGTGACCTGAAGAGTGTCATCATGGGCTTGGCCTCCCTAGTTTTGAAGGTTCTCATTATCCATCCTGTCATTTTTCTAGCAGATGCGATTGATACAATGTTATGGTCCTTGAAGGTGAGATCCTCCGACATGATCACTCCCAGGTCTTTGACGTTGGTGTTTCGCTCTATTTTGTGGCCAGAATTTGTTTTGTACTCTGATGAAGATTTAATTTCCTCGTGTTTACCATATCTGAGTAACTGAAATTTCTCATCGTTGAACTTCATATTGTTTTCTGCAGCCCACTGAAAGATTTGGTTGATGTCCGCCTGGAGCCTTGCAGTGTCTGCAATGGAAGACACTGTCATGCAGATTCGGGTGTCATCTGCAAAGGAAGACACGGTGCTGTGGCTGACATCCTTGTCTATGTCGGATATGAGGATGAGGAACAAGGTGGGAGCGAGTACTGTGCCTTGTGGAACAGAGCTTTTCACCGTAGCTGCCTCGGACTTTACTCTGTTGATGACTACTCTCTGTGTTCTGTTAGTGAGGAAATTATAGATCCATCGACCGACTTTTCCTGTTATTCCTTTAGCATGCATTTTGTGCGCTATTACGCCATGGTCACACTTGTCGAAGGCTTTTGCAAAGTCTGTATATATTACATCTGCATTCTTTTTGTCTTCTAGTGCATTTAGGACCTTGTCGTAGTGATCCAATAGTTGAGACAGACAGGAGCCACCTGTTCTAAACCCATGTTGCCCTGGGTTGTGTAACTGATGGGTTTCTAGATGGGTGGTGATCTTGCTTCTTAGGACCCTTTCAAAGATTTTTATGATATGGGATGTTAGTGCTAGTGGTCTGTAGTTCTTTGCTGTTGCTTTACTGCCCCCTTTGTGGAGTGGGGCTATGTCTGTTGTTTTTAGTAACTGTGGGACGACCCCCGTGTCCATGCTCCCTCTCCATAGGATGGAAAAGGCTCGTGATAGGGGCTTCTTGCAGTTCTTGATGAACACGGAGTTCCATGAGTCTGGCCCTGGGGAAGAGTGCATGGGCATGTCATTTATCTCCTGTTCGAAGTCATTTGGCGTCAGGATAACATCGGATAGGCTTGTGTTAATCAAATTTTGTGGCTCTCTCATAAAAAATTCATTTTGATCTTCGACTCTCAGTCTGGTTAGCGGCTTGCTAAAAACTGAGTCATATTGGGACTTGAGTAGCTCACTCATTTCCTTGCTGTCATCTGTGTAGGACCCATCTTGTTTAAGTAGGGGCCCAATACTGGATGTTGTTCTCGACTTTGATTTGGCATAGGAGAAGAAATACTTTGGGTTTCTTTCGATTTCACTTATGGCTTTTAGTTCTTCCCGCGATTCCTGACTCCTATAAGATTCCTTTAGCTTAAGTTCGATGCTTGCTATTTCTCTGATCAGTGTCTCCCTACGCATTTCAAATATATTGACCTCTTTTAGCCGCTCTGTTATTCTTTTCCGTCGCCTGTAAAGGGAGCGCCTGTCTCTTTCTATTTTACATCTACTCCTTGGAGGATCTCCAGGTATATTCCAGGTATAACTGTGACACCAAATGTCAGTTTTATTTTTTAACACACTGGCCATCTCTCACTGAGGCAGGATGACCCAAAGAAGAAACAAAAGTTTTCTACTTTTTTTACATTTAGCAATTTATGCAGAAGGGGTTACTAGCCCTTTGCTCCCGGCATTTTAGTCGCCACACAACACACTCAAATTCTTCGACTGAAATATTAATACTTTATTATTTAAAAACTGTACACATTAATGAAACTATTTATATATGTACTATGTACTTTTGATGTATAGCATTTCTTATAAGAATAATAGTTTGGCGAGTCATTGAAGCTGCTGTGTCTTTCACTTCTGGTAAGATGGCAATTGAATGAATAATGGTGAATATTTTTCCTTGTTTGGGTCACCCTACCTTGATATGAAACAGTCTGTTATTTAAAGTTATTTAAACCAGACAGAGTGTCTGAGTGCCAGTACTGTATATACAGTACAATCTATTCTTCAGTTAAATTATGCACCATTTGATGAACTGACTGTCCCATATTTCTGTGCACTCAAAATAGCTTAGGAAATTTTGTTATCTATTTTTGGTTAGATTAGGATACTGTATATTAACCTGTATTTCTGTATATGTAATTACTTGGCAGTATTGACATAAAAAAAAGGTGGTTTACATATGGCAGTATATCAGAATGGTATATCATACCTTTCTGAACATGCATTTTCTCACAAACTGTTCTTAAACCATACCCCTGGCCGGGGGTATGGTCTAGTGGCTAACGCGACGGGCTGGAGTTTTGAGACTCTATGACCGCGGGTTCAATCCCGGCCGGGGGTATGGTTTGTTTGCAATCGTGTCATTACGATTTCTTGAGTCAAACTGTTCTTAATTTGGAGGATAGGCTGATATATAGGGTACCAACTAGATCACATGCAATTCATAATACTGTGTCTTTGAAGTATCGAAGCGGAGGTTTTCATAATATACTAATTCACTTTATTAAATCTCTACTAAAGAGACAGGTTGAGGGTCCTCATACAACACTGGAGGTCTGTGGCACTGATACTGACTTCTCATGGGTGGAAATGTTGAAGGAGAAGACATTGGCCCCAACGAAGGAAAATTTATGGCTTGTATCTTCAGGTGATGCCTCTTCAGGAATCCTGGGACTTTTAAATTGCCTCAGGAAAGAACCAGGAGGAGAGAAAATAAGGTATTTTTTGAGGGTAATAAATATTACATGTTAGTGATGCTTTTGGTCTGAGAAATATTCACATACTGGTAGTATATAATTATAAGTAAGAGGATGAGCTACTTCCTACACATATTTTTATTTTCTTTCTCAGGTGTCTTTTTGTTCCTGAAGGAAAGGCAGTAATAAGCTCCACTTTGCTTGCTCATGACTTGGCTGTCAATGTCTGTTTCGATGGTGTCTGGGGTACTTATAGACACCTGTCTCTGGGACAGCTGGCCCCTCAGCCCTCCAAACACGCTCTACTGAATGTGGCTACTCGTGGTGACCTAGCCTCCCTCACCTGGTTCCAGATGGGCTCTCTACACTCTTATGACAAAGCTGATGATGGCTTGAGATTGTGTGAAGTTTACTATGCCCCACTAAACTTCCGTGATGTGATGCTGGCCACAGGAAAATTACCACCTGATGCTCTTCCAGGAGATCTGGCTACGAAGGTATGAAGGGCTAATCATGTACAATTTTATACATATTTTACTCTCTCTATGTAGACCTGCAGTAATATGTTAATCCTAAAATTTGTACGAGTTCATATTCCCACTCTTTCCATTTGTTTTACCTCAGGAATGCATCTTGGGCTTAGAGTTTTCTGGTGTGAGTGAGGGAAAGCGTGTTATGGGTCTGGTTGCTGCAGGTGGGTTGGCCACCAATGTGAGGGCTGACCCCTTACTTACATGGTCTGTTCCTGCCTCCTGGTCTCTTAAGGATGCTGCTACTGTTCCTGTAGTATACGCCACAGTATGTATTAGCATTTACCACTGGTAGATATTTTGTTAAAGTGTCAAATCTTATTATAACTTGTGTATATGTAAATATTAAATTGTTAAATGGGACATGTATTTGTAAATAAGCCACACTTAGAGAGAAAACATGAAACAGTGTTTTGGTCTATTTAAATGGTAACATCCTTTGTTCTCTATATATCAAACCTGCATTTCACCTAACTAATGCACTTTGTAGTAATCTGGCTCATACTTCTCTTCCTGTCACTGATGCTACCTCATGCCCTCTCCAATATTTTGGTGAAAATAGCTGCTCTCTTTCTGATGTACTTCAAAGAGCAAAAAACAGAGGTGTTCATCTTGCTGACAGTAACAAAGCACTTGCTGTTATGTTAGAGATGATAACCTATAAACCAGTCCTCTGCTAAAACTGTTTATCCTTGTAGCAGTTTTACCTTACTAATGGACAGCAATACATCTTTATTAAGGACACTTCGTCAACAAGACCGCTGGACACTGGCATTCCACAGGGAAGCAGTCTTGGTCCCCTCCTTTTCCTTTTATACATCAACAATCTTCCAACTGTATCATAACAACTTAAACCTATTCTCTTTGCTGACTACATGACTTTTGTCGTCTCCCACCCTAATCTTGCCTCACTCAACACTATTGTTAATGAAGAGCTTGTAAAAATATCAGCTTGGATGACTGTCAATAAAGTTACACTTAGTATAGACAGAACCTTCTACATTATGTTTGGGAGCAGAGTAGGTGAGGTCCAACTAAACATTTTACATTTCATTCTAATTTGAGCTATTTGTGAATTGTTCCCATCACAGTGCTGTGACTTTTGTTCTTTATGTGACACATAGATTGTTCCAGTAAACATTAAAAATATGTAATTGTAAATTGGTTTTAAAATTAATGTACCATCTTAGGAATGTATGAATTAACTGAATTAGTTTACACCTAAGTACAGTAAATTTTAGTAAACATTATTGGAAAGTATATGTAAAAAGCATAAATAATTAATGAGATGTACTTCTTCAGGCATACTATGCATTGGTGGTGCGTGGTGGGCTACGACAAGGGGAGAGTGTATGAATTAACTGAATTAGTTTACACCTAAGTACAGTAAATTTTAGTAAACATTATTGGAAAGTATATGTAAAAAGCATAAATAATTAATGAGATGTACTTCTTCAGGCATACTATGCATTGGTGGTGCGTGGTGGGCTACGACAAGGGGAGAGTGTACTCATCCATGCTGGGTCTGGCGGTGTGGGGCAGGCAGCTATTAGCATTGCTCTAGCCCATTCCTGCACAGTCTACACCACAATCAGCACCACACAGAAGAAGGAATTCCTGCAAAAACGCTTCCCTCAGGTAAGATGTGATAACTTTCAAAGTAATGTATTAAATTTTTATGTCAGTTGATAATTTTCTTTTTTTTTTTCAACAAGTCGGCCGTCTCCCACCGAGGCAGGGTGACCCAAAAAAGAAAGAAAATCCCCAAAAAGAAAATACTTTCATCATCATTCAAAACTTTCACCACACTCACACATTATCACTGTTTTTGCAGAGGTGCTCAGAATACAACAGTTTAGAAGCATATACATATAAAGATACACAACATATCCCTCTAAACTGCCAATATCCCAAACCCCTCCTTTAAAGTGCAGGCATTGTACTTCCCATTTCCAGGACTCAAGTCCAACTATATGAAAATAACCGGTTTCCCTGAAACCCTTCACTAAATATTACCCTGTTCACACTCCAACAGATCGTCAGGTCCCAAGTACCATTCGTCTTCATTCACTCCTATCTAACACGCTCACGCACGCTTGCTGGAAGTCCAAGCCCCTCGCCCACAAAACCTCCTTTACCCCCTCTCTCCAACCCTTTCGAGGACAACCCCTACCCCGCCTTCCTTCCCCTATAGATTTATATGCTTTCCATGTCATTCTACTTTGATCCATTCTCTCTAAATGACCAAACCACCTCAACAACCCCTCTTCTGCCCTCTGACTAATACTTTTATTAACTCCACACCTTTTCCTAATTTCCACACTCCGAATTTTCTGCATAATATTTACACCACACATTGCCCTTAAACAGGACATCTCCACTGCCTCCAACCGTCTCCTCGCTGCTGCATTTACCACCCAAGCTTCACACCCATATAAGAGTGTTGGTACTACTATACTTTCATACATTCCCTTCTTTGCCTCCATAGATAATGTTTTTTGACTCCACATATACCTCAATGCACCACTCACCTTCTTTCCCTCATCAATTCTATGATTTACCTCATCCTTCATAAATCCATCCACCGACACGTCAACTCCCATGTATCTGTAAACATTCACTTCTTCCATACTCCTCCTCCCCAATTTGATATCCAATTTTTCTTTATCTAAATCATTTGATACCTTCATCACCTTACTCTTTTCTATGTTCACTTTCAACTTTCTACCTTTACACACATTCCCAAACTCATCCACTAACCTCTGCAATTTTTCTTTAGAATCTTCCATAAGCACAGTATCATCAGCAAAAAGTAACTGTGTCAATTCCCATTTTGAATTTGATTCCCCAAAATTTAATCCCACTCCTCTCCCGAACACCCTAGCATTTACTTCCTTTACAACCCCATCTATAAATATATTAAACAACCATAGTGACTTTACACATCCCTGTCTAAGACCTACTTTTACCGGGAAGTAGTCTCCCTCTCTTCTACACACCCTAACCTGAGCCTCACTATCCTCATAAAAACTCTTTACAGCATTTAATAACTTACCACCTATTCCATATACTTGCAACATCTGCCACATTACTCCTCTATCCACTCTATCATATGCCTTTTCTTAATCCATAAATGCAATAAAAACTTCCCTACCTTTATCTAAATACTGTTCACATATATGCTTCAATGTAAACACTTGATCTACACATCCCCTACCCACTCTGAAACCTCCTTGCTCATCCGCAATCCTATATTCTGTCTTACCTCTAATTCTTTCAGTTATAACCCTACCGTGAACTTTTCCTGGTATACTCAGTAAACTTATTCCTCTATAATTTTTACAATCTCTTTTGTCCCCTTTCCCTTTATATAAAGGGACTATACATGCTCTCCGCGAATCCCTAGGTACCTTCCCCTCTTTCATACATTTATTAAACAAAAGTACCAACCACTCCAACACTATATCCCCCCTGCTTTTAACATTTCTGTCATGATCCCATCAGTTCCAGCTGCTTTACCCCCTTTCATTCTACGTAATGCCTCACGTACCTCCCCCACACTTACATTCTGCTCTTCTTCACTCCTAAAAGATGGTATACTTCCCTGACCAGTGCATGAAATTACCGCCTCTCTTTCTTCCTTAACATTTAAAAGTTCCTCAAAATATTCTCGCCATCTACCTAATACCTCCATCTCCCCATCTACTAACTCCCCTACTCTGTTTTTAACTGACAAATCCATACTTTCCCTAGGCTTTCTTAACTTGTTTAACTCACTCCAAAATTTTTTCTTATTTTCATTAAAATTTCTTGACAGTGCCTCTCCCACTCTATCATCTGCTCTCCTTTTGCACTCTCTCACCACTCTCTTTACCTTTCTTTTACTCTCCACATACTCTGCTCTTCTTATAACACTTCTGCTTTGTAAAAACCTCTCATAAGCTACCTTTTTCACTTTTATCACACCCTTTACTTCATCATTCCACCAATCACTCCTCTTTCCTCCTGCCCCCACCCTCCTATAACCACAAACTTCTGCCCCACATTCTAATACTGCATTTTTAAAACTATTCCAACCCTCTTCAACCCCCCCACTACTCATCTTTGCACTAGCCCACCTTTCTGCCAGTAGTCGCTTATATCTCACCCGAACTTCCTCCTCCCTTAGTTTATACACTTTCACCTCCCTCTTACTTGTTGTTGCCACCTTCCTCTTTTCCCATCTACCTCTTACTCAAACTGTAGCTACAACTAAATAATGATCCGATATATCAATTGCCCCTCTATAAACATGTACATCCTGGAGCCTACCCATCAACCTTTTATCCACCAATACATAATCTAATAAACTACTTTCATTACGTGCTACATCATACCTTGTATATTTATTTATCCTCTTTTTCATAAAATATGTATTACTTATGACCAAATCTCTTTCTACACATAGCTCAATTAAAGGCTCCCCATTTACATTTACCCCTGGCACCCCAAATTTACCTACTACTCCCTCCATAACATTTTTACCCACTTTAGCATTGAAATCCCCAACCACCATTACTCTCACACTTGATTCAAAACTCCCCACGCATTCACTCAACATTTCCCAAAATCTCTCTCTCTCTCCTCTACACTTCTCTCTTCTCCAGGTGCATACACGCTTATTATAACCCACTTTTCACATCCAATCTTTATTTTACTCCACATAATCCTTGAATTAATACATTTATAGTCCCTCTTTTCCTGCCATAGCTTGATAATACAGTATAATATTGTATTTAGGCACTAGCTAATATAATGATTTTTTAGGAAATTATTCTTCAGTCTATTGAAATCATTGCTACTATTACTTACAGCTTAAAGATGAGAACTTTTTTACTTATAACCTATTCTACTTACAGCTTAAAGATGAAAACTTTGCTAATTCACGTGATGTGAGCTTTGAGTATGCAGTATTGGAACGAACTGGTGGCCGTGGTGTGGATATCGTACTGAACTCTTTGGCTGGGGATCTGCTCCAAGCCTCAGTCAGATGCCTTAAAGAGCATGGTCGCTTCCTTGAGATAGGCAAAGCTGATCTCTCCAACAACACAGCCTTGGGTGGGTAGTAGGGAATTAGCTCTCAAAATTTTATTACTAAATCACAATGTTGTTACAGTAAATCATCAAAATAAACTGGCAAAATAAATTATCTGCACTTTTAGCTGTTGAAATACAGTAGTCATCCCATATCCACAGGGGATACATTCCAAGACCTACCGTGGATATCTCAAACTGTGGATAGTAGCGAACCCTGTATATATATATATATATATGTATGTATGTCGTTTTTCATTTACATACATACCTATGGTAAAGTTTAATTGATAAATTTTGCAAAATAACTCTAGAATTAGCACTTTTTCACTGATGGGAAGCATTTCATGGCTTCTCTTAGGATTGATCTTCCAAATGTATCCCAACACCTGAAACCCATTCTCTTTGCTGACGACACGACTTATGTCATTTCTCACCCTAATCTTGCCACCCTCAACACCATTGTTAATGAGGAACTGCTCAAAATATCGACTTGGATGACAGCCAATAAACTTACACTTAACACTAACAAAACCTACTATATTATGTTCGGTAGCAGAGCAGGTGTTGCGCAACTTAACATTAAGATCGACAACACTCTAATTGCCAGACATAATGAGGGCAAATTTCTAGGCCTATACCTCGACAGCACCCTGAATTTCAGCACCTATATCCAACACATAACAAAAAAAGTATCCAAAACAGTTGGGATCCTCTCCAAGATACGATACTACGTGCCGCAAAATGCCCTTCTCACACTATACTATTCACTCATTTATCCATACCTCACCTATGCTATTTGTGCTTGGGGATCAACAGCAGCAACACACCTAAAGCCAATAATAACCCAACAAAAAGCTGCAGTAAGAATAATCACTAAATCCCATCCCTGGCAACACACCCCCCCACTCTTCATAGATCTAAACTTACTCCCTGTTCAGAACATCCACACTTACTACTGTGCAATCTATATCTACAGGACCTTAAATTCCAATATTAACCTTGACCTAAAACGCTTTCTTGATAGTTGCGACAGGACCCACAGGCATAACACCAGACACAAACATCTCTACGACATTCCCCGTGTCCGACTAAACCTTTACAAAAAATCAGTGTATGTCAAAAGCCCTAAAATCTGGAATACCCTACCTGAAAACTCTAGAACTGCAGACACATTCATCACCTTCAAAACTACCGTTAGAAAACATTTTATCTCCCTGATACACCCCGTCAACTAACTACATAAAAACCACCTGGTGGTTCACACTTACACTCACTCACCCATTTGACTATAAGCACAAAAATACGAATCTTAATCTTAAAATAATGATTCCTAACTAGTCATAAGTTTGCCTGTGATACTCCAATATAGAAACTATGTATTGTGCCAAAACAAAAGCATTCACATTACTAAACTCACAAACTAGTATTTAGTAACTTAACATTTAGTCAACTTACTCCATAATTTGTAATAATTTAGGGTTAAGAATTAATCTAAGTTTGCTTGAAATGCCTAGCCATGCTAGGTGTCTTAGTGGCCTCCTCTGTAATTAGTATTTTATTGCATGTAAACCACACAATAACCAAAATCTGTAAACCCCGTATTGTAATCCTTATAGAGAATAAACTTGATTGATTGATTTAAGGAACTTTCAGGTCATTATTAAGCATAATTAGGGTTATTTTTGGGCAGCAATAAACTGTGGATAACTGAAACTGCAGATACCGAATCTGTGAATATGGGGGTTCTACTGTATTGTATTTATCATTACAAGGATTGTCTTCACTCCAGGCATGGCAATCTTTCTGAAGAATGTGACTTTTCATGGCATCTTGCTAGATGCACTATTTGATGCCTCCCCTGAAGAGCGACAGCGTCTCAATCAGTTGGTAGTGAAAGGCTTGAAAACAAAAGTTGTGACACCTCTGCCTTCCACACTCTTCACCAGGGACTGTGCTGAGGATGCCTTCAGGTGTGTACTGCTCCCAGTTGTTTATTGGAAAATTTATAAGACGAAGCATTTGTGTATCTTATTTATTTTTTTCTTAAACGCTCTTGCCATCTCCCACCGAGGCTTGGCGACCCAAAAAAGAAACATTTTAACCATTCACACTATCACTCTTTTGAGAGGTGTGCAGATACAGTACTAAAATAATTCTTGGTTATGATGTGTAAAGCATTTATTTTTGTCCTAGGAAGAGTTGCTCATCTTTGGTTCATATAGTACATCTAAAAGTGCTCACCTTTAATTGAAAATTTAGCTTTTCTTTCGAGATTTACAGTTCATTGGTGTAATAAAAAATAAAACAATTGTAAGATGAATACATTTTGTATTCACAGGTACATGGCGACTGGGAAACACATTGGTAAGGTTTTGCTGGAGGTGAAGCCAGAAGTAACTGGCGAATCTTCCATCTTGACTGACACAAACTCTGTGCTGGCAGTGCCCAGAGTGATTGCCCAGGCTCACATGGTGTATGTGATCACAGGCGGGTTGGGTGGACTGGGATTAGAACTGGCTGGCTGGCTCATCAGTCGTGGGGCCAAGAAGCTGGTGCTCACATCTCGACGGGGTATCACTACTGGTTATCAGGTATGCCATTTTGGACTGATGATTGGTAACTATTGCTTGCTAAATATCCATCCCATGATAGACAATAGAAACACTACAGATGCACATAATTGATTTAGGACCTCTAAATCCAAGAATACTTTTGGCCAAGTAAGTTAATGATAATATTTTAGAGGACATAAGTATAGTATTTAAGAATTCTTCCTCAGTAAGCCATAAGTGTCATAAGAGGAGACTTAAATATCCAGAGCATGGGGCTAGTAACCCCTTCTTCTTTTATAAATTGCTAAATTTAAGAAGAAAAACTTTCATTTTTCTTTTTATGTTAACCTGCCTTGGTGGGATATGGCTGGTTCATTAAACAAAAAAGTATAGTATTTAGTTTATGCTTGATAGACAAATATTCTATAGATAAACTGATGAAAGACTGTTGATGCTGTTAGTGACAATACATAAATGCATGAAAATTATGAAATATTTAAACTTGTCTGGATACAATCTCATTTTGATCTTGCCTGAAATGAGAGGGTTGATGAACAGGTTGGAATAACAGGAAATATAGCTTACACTGGTTGGAAAACTCAGATTAATATTAAAAATATTGCTTACGCTTGAGGAAAAACTTACATTACTGTGGCGTTAGTGTAGGTTATCTCTGTGATAGATATTCTTGCTTGCTAAAAATTATGTTTTGAATCACATACAGTGTATGTATATTTAGGGTGTAGAAGAGAGGGAGAATACTTCCCGGTAAAAGTAGGTCTTAGACAGGGATGTGTAATGTCACCATGGTTGTTTAATATATTTATAGATGGGGTTGTAAAAGAAGTAAATGCTAGGGTGTTTGGGAGAGGGGTGGGATTAAATTATGGGGAATCAAATTCAAAATGGGAAGTGACAGTTACTTTTTGCTGATGATACTGTGCTTATGGGAGATTCTAAAGAAAAATTGCAAAGGTTAGTGGACGAATTTGGGAGTGTGTGTAAAGGTAGAAAGTTGAAAGTGAACATAGAAAAGAGTAAGGTGATGAGAGTATCAAATGATTTAGATAAAGAAAAATCAGATATCAAATTGGAGAGGAGGAGTATGGAAGAAGTGAATGTTTTCAGATATTTGGGAGTTGACATGTCAGCGGATGGATTTATGAAGGATGAGGTTAATCATAGAACTGATGAAGGAAAAAAGGTGAGTGGTGCATTGAGGTATATGTGGAGGCAAAAATGTTATCTATGGAGGCAAAGAAGGGAATGTATGAAAGTATAGTAGTACCAACACTCTTATATGGGTGTGAAGCTTGGGTTGTAAATGCTGCAGCGAGGAGGCGGTTGGAGGCAGTGGAGATGTCCTGTCTAAGGGCAATGTGTGGTGTAAATATTATGCGGAAAATTCGGTGTGGAAATTAGGAGAAGGTGTGGAGTTAATAAAAGTATTAGTCAGAGGGCAGAAGAGGGTTTGTTGAGGTGGTTTGGTCATTTAGAGAGAATGGATCAAAGTAGAATGACATGGAGAGCACATAAATCTGTAGGGGAAGGAAGGCGGGGTAGGGGTTGTCCTCAAAAAGGTTGGAGGGAGGGGGTAAAGGAAGTGTTGTGGGTGAGGGGTTTGGACTTCCAGCAAGCGTGCATGAGCATGTTAGATAGGAATGAATGGAGACGAATGGTGTTTGGGACCTGACAAGCTGTTGAAGTGTGAAACCGGTTATTTTATATAACCGGACTTGAGTCCTGGAAATGGAAAGTACAGTGCCTGCACTCTAAAGCAGGGGTTTGAGATATTGGCAGTTTGGAGGGATATATTGTGTATTTTTATATGTATATACTTCTAAACTGTTGTCTTCTGGGCACCTCTGCTAAAACAGTGATTATGTGTGAGTGAGGTGAAAGTGTTTTCTTTTTGGGGATTTTCTTTCTTTTTGGGTCACCCTGCCTAGGTGGGAGACGGCCGACTTGTTGAAAAAAAAAATGTATATTTTGTATCTTTTCTTGGGATATTCACTTGAAAATTGATCCTCAGATGCCTATAACCACAGGTAAGTGTATAGCCATACAACTAGGTGAGCACAAATAGGAAGTGCATCAGTCTCTCACTCAGCAGATAAATGATAAAGCCTCCATCATGTCTTGCGATGAATGACCCACATGGGTTTAGCGCTTAACAGGATTTTTGTTTTCAAATCGCACAAAATAGAAACAATACACTGTTGCTGTCAGTACAGTATGTGTGCTTTCCTTGCAGGCACTGTGTATGCGGCGGTGGCTGAACTCTGGAGTGAGTGTGCGAGTAATGACCCAGGATGCCTCCACCCATGCTGGAGCCACCATACTACTGAAGATGGCTGCTGAAGAGGGGCCTGTTGGTGGCATCTTTCATCTTGCTGTGGTAAGAAACACGTTCGAAGTTTCTCTCTGGTTAGAATGTTTAATAATAACAATAATAAATCTTTAATTATCCAAAATAATGTGGTGGAATCCTTTGATTTTTTCTTAATATCTGATCAGATAAATTGAGCAAAAAAAAAAGTTGTGATATTATTAGTTTAAACCATAGAAGATATAGTTGCACATATTTTTGTATATGAACAGTACAGTACAGTATATTGATAGGGAGAGTAGCTGGAATGGGACAGAATGGTGGCTACTGTTGACATTTGGTATTTCACTCAATTTTTTCCCATGATAAGTCATGCATTGTGTTATTTGCTGGAAATAACTGATGGAGACTACACACCATTGTTCAGTCTAGCTATAATGTAATTTTTTTTCAAATAAAAGCAAGTATTTACTTTGAAGGGGCAGAGTACCATTGTTGTGTAGATCAGTTCTGATGACCATTGACACACTTACCTACCAAGCCCAGACATACATCATTCTGTTTTGCTGGAAATAATTGTAAAAGATTTCTACATATGCCTCACTTTCTTTTGTATTTAAGAAATAATTTATCTGAGTGGTAAGAAAGAAAATAATGTAGATTTGTGGAATGGCAGGTACTGCAAGATGCCCTACTGGAGAACCAGACGGCAGAGATGTTCCATGCTGTGAATGCTGTTAAGGGTGAAGGAGCCCAGGCCCTTGATGCTGCTTCCCGTACTCTGTGCCCTCACCTGCACATCTGGGTGGCTTTTTCCAGTGTTACCTGTGGCAGGGGCAATGCTGGTAAGCACTGAAGGCTCTCGTAAATTTTTTTTTTAACTAACTGGCCATATCCCACTGAGGCAGGGTGACCTAAAAAGAAAACCGAAAGTTTCTCTTTTTAAATTTAGTAATTTATACAGGACAAGGGGTTACTAGCCTCTTGCTCCCGGCATTTTAGTCACCTCTCATGACACTCATGGCTTACGGAAGAAGAATTCTGTTCCACTTTCCCAAGGAGATAAGAGGAAACAAACAAGAACTAATGTGGAAATAAAAGAAAACCCAGAGGGGAATGTATATACTATATATGCTTGTACATGCATGTGTAGTGTGACCTAAGTGTAAGTAGAAGTAGCAAGACATACATGAAACCTTGCATGTTTATGAGACAAAAAAGACAGTAATTCTACCATCATGTAAAACAATTACAGGCTTCCATTTTACATGCACTTGGAAGGACAGTAATACTTCCCTGGGCAGTTACTGTTAAATTTGTTAAAATTGAATATCACATTACTTTTATTTGTTAAATTTATCAGAACTGAACATCATGTTCTTTTTGTTTTTGCTAAATTTGTTAAAATTGAACATCATGTTATTTTTGTTTTTATTTACCCATTTGAAGACTTTATTGATGATATCTAATTAAATTATGGGGAATCAAATTCAAAATGGGAATTGACACAGTTACTTTTTGCTGATGATACTGTGCTTATGGGAGATTCTAAAGAAAAATTGCAAAGGTTAGTGGATGAGTTTGAGAATGTGTGTAAAGGTAGAAAGTTGAAAGTGAACATAGAAAAGAGTAAGGTGATGAGGGTATCAAATGATTTAGATAAAGAAAAAATGGATATCAAATTGGGGAGGAGGAGTATGGAAGAAGTGAATGTTTTCAGATACTTGGGAGTTGACGTGTCGGCGGATGGATTTATGAAGGATGAGGTTAATCATAGAATTGATGAGGGAAAAAAGGTGAGTGGTGCGTTGAGGTATATGTGGAGTCAAAAAACTTTGTCTATGGAGGCAAAGAAGGGAATGTATGAAAGTATAGTAGTACCAACACTCTTATATGGATGTGAAGCTTGGGTGGTAAATGCAGCAGCGAGGAGACGGTTGGAGGCAGTGGAGATGGCCTGTCTAAGGGCAATGTGTGGTGTAAATATTATGCAGAAAATTCGGAGTGTGGAAATTAGGAGAAGGTGTGGAGTTAATAAAAGCATTAGTCAGAGGGCAGAAGAGGGGTTGTTGAGGTGGTTTGGTCATTTAGAGAGAATGGATCAAAGTAGAATGACATGGAAAGCATATAAATCTATAGGGGAAGGAAAGAGGGGTAGGGGTCGTCCTCGAAAGGGATGGAAAGAGGGGGTAAAGGAGGTTTTGTGGGCGAGGGGCTTGGACTTCCAGCAAGCGTGCATGAGCGTGTTAGATAGGAGTGAATGGAGACGAATGATACTTGGGACCTGACGATCTGTTGGAGTGTGAGCAGGGTAATATTTAGTGAAGGGATTCAGGGAAACCGGTTATTTTCATATAGTCGGACTTGAGTCCTGGAAATGGGAAGTACAATGCCTGCACTTTAAAGGAGGGGTTTGGGATATTGGCAGTTTGGAGGGATATGTTGTGTATCTTTATACGTATATGCTTCTAAACTGTTGTATTCTGAGCACCTCTGCAAAAGCAGTGATAATGTGTGAGTGTGGTGAAAGTGTTGAATGATGATGAAAGTATTTTCTTTTTGGGGATTTTCTTTCTTTTTTGGGTCACCCTGCCTCGGTGGGAGACGACCGACTTGTTAAAAAAAAAAAAAAAAAAAATCTAATTGTAATTTTCTGTATCTTGTACTGAAGTGATTATCATATAATTTGTAGAGTGGGCAGTCAGTGAAGAATTTTCTGGATCTTCAATTTTCATGATGTTGATTGAATTGCTGAAAACTGATTCATACAGCTTCAAAATTTTGCTCATTTTTTGGTTGCTGTTTATATATGAATCTCCTTTTGAGTGGAGGACCAATATTGGAGAGGTTTTTTAGCTTGGATTTTAAATACATGTACAGTGAAAGAAAGTACTGGGTATTTAGGATTTTTTCTTATTTACCGACTGGCTTTTTGTTTATTTTGTGTTGCTTCTGTCTTGTGTGAACACTTAACTTTATGCTATATATGTTCAGTTTCTTAGTGTGTTTTAGAAAAATATCTAAAACATATTGGCAAAGGTAAAGTTGCGTGGCACACTGGAGTTGTCATCAGCAAGATTTTGGAGAATATATTTTAGATTGAAAAAGTGTTAACATAAAAATTAAAATTTTTGGGTGGTGTGCAAGCCATGCGTCCCTATTCCCTAGATCTCAAACTCTCTTTTCTTTGGAATAATAATGTATAGGTATTAATCATTTGAATAATCATAATTCTTTCTTTCAACGCACCAGCCATATCCCACTGAGGTGGGGTGGCCCAAGAGGAAAAACGAAAGTTTCACCTTTTAAATTTAGTAATGTGTACATGTTTATGAAACAGAAAAAAGGACACCAGCAATCCTACCATCATGTAATACAATTACAGGCTTTCGTTTTACACTCACTTGGGAAGACGGTAGTACCTCCCTGGGCGGTTGCTGTCTACCAACCTACTACCTATAATAATCATAATAACAATATTAAATTATATATGGTGCATATATATGTTGCAAAGGGCTTAGACATACAGTAGGCATGTGTGAGCATGTTAGATAGGAGTGAATGGAGACAAATGTTTTTTGGAACTTGATGAGCTGTTGGAGTGTGAGCAGGGTAATTGTTTGTGAAGGGATTCAGGGAAACCGGTTAGCCTGATTTGAGTCCTGAAGGTGGGAAGTACAATGCCAGCACACTAAAGGAGGGGTTTGGTATATTTGCTGCTTAGAGTGACATCTCAACTATTGTATCTATGCACCTTTGCAAAGACAGTGATAATGTGAGTGATGGTGAAAGTGTTTCTTTTATTTCGGGTAACCCTGCCTTGGTGGGGGACAGCCAGCTTGTTACAAAAAAAAAAGTTGCAGTTTTTGAATTGTAGTATCACCACACCTCTGGCAAGACAGTAACGAAGTGAGTGATAATGAAAATGTTTCTTCTTTTTTGGGTCACCCTGCCTCAGTGGGAAATAGCTGATATGTTAAAAAAAAAAAAGTCTAAGATTTACATTATTATTAAAGCAAAGATTACAAATTTTTTTTATACTGATTGATTACTATTCATTGTAATATGTATTTATAACATAAACTTATTGAAATAATTTAAACTTAACAGGTCAGACCAACTATGGGTGGGCTAACAGTGTGTGCGAGAGAGTGGTGGAGCAGCGGGTGCAAGCTGGCCTTCCTGGGGTTGCTGTGCAGTGGGGTGGCATTGGAGAGGTTGGCATTCTCGCGAGCACCCTGGGTGATGTGGAGGTCAGTGATGAGTACAAGATGAATTTTTTTACATTGTAGCATTTAGGGAAACTTATTTGTTTCTTTACCTGGAGTTTACCTGGAGAGAGTTCCGGGGGTCAACGCCCCCACGGCCCGGTCTGTGACCAGGCCTCCTTTGAAACATTTGGGGAAACACTTTTGTTTCTTTGACTTGTGGGGACTTGGAATGTCTAATAATTAAGAGCTTTCTATTAAATCAAGTGGCAGTGCCACTGTTGAGCATTATTCATAATACCCAGTAATGGTATCATGCATGTGCTACTTACCAGGAAATGCCTGTATAGCCATTAGGTGTAGAAATACATGTCTGACCAGCCATTATGATACCTCCAAACTTCAGTGTAATGTGCATGCAAAAATATCAGACACTGACTAATTAGTGACTCATAAACAGGCAAGTTCATTTAAAAAAAAATGAACAGCACTGTGAATGTTGGCTATTTTCACCTTCATTCTTTCCTCCCTTCAGATAATGCAAAACAAAATAATTTGTGCCTTTAGAAGTAGATTTTTCACATATGACCACTTGTAATAAATGTAAGGGGGTGACAACAGTGTATCATCTCACTTTGTAGAGAGAGAGAGAGTTTTTCTCTTGCTGCTTTGACAATAAAGGTCATTAGCACTGATCTCTGAGTAAATTTAAAATACTTTAATCCTAAAAATAAGGAATAATGGAAACTCTAAGTGTGTAGTATATACATTTTTTTAACATCCTGGCTGTCTCCCACTGAAACAGGGTGACCCCCCCCAAAAAAACACTTTGATAGGTAACGCTATCACTGTCTTTCCAGAGGTGCATAGATACAGCAGTTTAGATGTCACTCTAAACAGCAAATATCCCACACCCCTCCTTTAGAGTTCAGGCACTGTACTTTCCACCTCCAGGAGTCAAGTCCGGCTTGCCGGTTTCCCTGAATCCCATAATAAATGTTACTACTTTGCTCACACTAACAGCTCGTCAAGTCCCAAAAAACATCTGTCTCCACTCACCCCTGTCTAACACGCTCACACATACCTTCTGTATGTATATATATACAGCCTCTCCTCACTTAACAATGGAGTTCCATTCCTAAGACCATGTTGGTAAACGAATTCATCACTAAGTGAGGAGCATACTCCAATGGTAGTGGGTTTGTGTCATCCATCTTTGATATTGTTTTAATGTCACTTTTGCACCATTTATAACATTGCTGGTATATCTTAAGATGTTTATACAGTAGGGTACTGTATATTATAATAAATGGAATAGAGGAAATCAGCTCTAATATAAATTACTTAGGTATGCATACTGGTCAGAGAGCCTGTCGAAGTCCAAATCGTCAGTAAATGAGTACATCGCTAAGTGAGGAGAGGCTGTAGTATATACTGAGACATAAACCTCTTGAATGTATAAATGATGTTCAGTGTGGCATCCTCAGATGCTACTTAGGGGTGTGTCGTTGATGGTGTTTTAAGAGCATCTCTCCATATTTTATGACAATGAGAGGAAAGGAAATAAGAATTCCCTTTAGAAATAAAAAGCATGAAAAAGTGTTGTGAAGTAGATCATATAGACCCCTCTACCTATGTAGGTCGAGTATTTCTGTGTATTTACTGTAAAATGCATGACAAATTAGCAGAGGCATGCTCATCTCTCAACTTGTAAAAGGGGCAAGGCTACTGCAGCCTTGCTTTATGCAGCATAAGAAAGTGCTACATCAGTTGGATATCTGTGGCTTTCTGATATATTGGAACTGGGTGGAGCAAATTAAATGTCTCCATTATTCTCAAATTTTTCAGTTACTCTGTGTGGAAATTTGAGTAATGAGGTTAGCTTGTATTAAAAAATATTTTAAATGCCTATTAGTTTGTATTTTCTATAACAACAATATCCTAAATTTAGAAAATAATTTTATACTACAGGGTAAATGCATAATATCTTTAGTTTACATACAGTGCAGAGTGTTTTAGCTTACATAAATTTTTTCTTCTAGTTATTTACCCCCCAAAAATTTCTACTAGGTTGGCGGGACAAAACCACAACCAGTGCGTTCAGTGTTGGAGTGCTTGGATGTGCTGTTCCTGAATTCCTCTCCCATAGTGTCCTCACTTTGTCCTCTCACCAAGAGCTCTGCCAAGACCGATGCTAGTGGCAGCACATCCCTCGTCAAAGCTGTTGCCAACATCTTGGGTTAGTCTCGCAATCTTTACACAGTTTGATGTAAAAGACTTGCAGTTTATCATACATAGGTGAGTACAAATAGGAAGCATATCTGTCATACTCTCAGCAGATGAGGATCAAGCCTCCACCACGTCTTGCACTGAATGACCCACATGGGTTTTGCACTTAATATGAAGTATAAATATAATGCAGTCTGTCATTAGATTTAGTATATGTACTTCTAATTAGTTATATTGCATTAGCATTCATCAAGGTATATTTTTAGATAAAACTATATTTTCATTAAAAAATGTACAAATATAAGTGCCATATTTTGCAACTTGACTTACCAAATCTCTGCTGATGTTGCAGGGATGAAGAATGTTTCTAAGGCTCCCCTGGATGTGACACTTGGAGACCTGGGCCTCGACAGTCTTATGAGTGTGGAGGTGAAGCAGACACTAGAAAGAGAAGCTGACCTGGTCCTCACTGCACCTCAAGTCAGGGACCTCACGCTGCGGATGCTTCAAGACATGGACAAGCAAGCTGGCACATCTGGACAGACAACAGCTGATGGTAAGTACTGGGTAAATTTATCTTTTAGTTCTCAATTTCTGTGTACAAAAATAATTTCTTTTATTTTTTAATCAATAAATTTGTAAATTGTTCATTACTGCTGTAGCTTACTTAGCTAACAAAATGTTTGGGTCCAGCCCCTACTGGCCCAGTTATGTGTACATGTATCTACTGTATTACTTTCTGAGTGCTTCCAACATCATGGGTATTAGACTCATAATAAAGCTATCACACTAAGTTCTTAAATTTAGTTTATTGCCTCTAGTACAAATTTAGTGTAATGATGCAAGTGTGAAAACATGGCACTTGATATAAGAGCATAGCATAGCCTAACATGTAATCGGAATCATTTTTGTGAATAATGCACTAATAAAAGTAGAAATTACAGGACCAGATGTTTCATCAGCCAAGAGTGCAGTTAAACCTAAGTTAGAAGAACTACAGGTGTTGCCTCAGCCATGGCTTATGCTGCCTTTAGTGGCGGAGAGCAGAGTGACAGTGCTGCGAGAGACTGGTAGCTCCCATGTACCTCTGTTTCTAGCAGCTCCCATACAAGGTACAGCTGTACCCCTCACTGAAGTTGCACAAGGGCTCGACCAACCAGTGTATGGCTTGCAGTATCCACCTGATGTTTCCCATCAGTCAATTACAGACATGGCAAAAGTGTTGGTACAGGTGAGAACTTTTATCAGTAATATAAATACCTATGTTGGTAGTAAAGTCACCAACAGAATGACTTTGTAATAATTTTGCTATTAAAATCTGTTTACACATATTATTTCCATTTTATTATGAGATATATGTTCAGTACATAATTTATTATTATTATTTTAATACTTAAAAGAAATTTCATTATTTTAAACAGGAATTGCAACAGTTGCATCCTTCAGGAGATTTTGCCATTGGAGGCTATTCCTTTGGTACTGCAGTAGCCCTTGAAATGACTCGTCTTCTGGAAGCAGAGAATCGCGTCCCAATTTCAATTGTTCTACTGGATGGTTCTCAGTCTTACGTGTCTGGCATTATTAAAGGTTACAAATCGAGACATGTTTCCAGTGCTCCTGATCAGGAGTCAAGCAGAGCAAACAATGAAATCCAAGACCAAGTAGAGATGTTGATTGTGTTTGCTATGCAGTTCACGTCAGTGGACCCTACCACATTAAAGAAGGCACTGCTGGGCTTGAAGTCCTGGGATGAGCGGGTGAACCAGGTAGCTGAGTTGATAACCCAAAAGAGAGCAGAGGCAGATGTTGCTTTGCATCAGAATGATCAACAGCAGGTAACATTTGCAGTCTCTGCATTTTACATGCAGTATACATTTTTAGTTCTTAATACTGAACATAGAAAGCATCACTAAGCATTGTACTCACGTGAAGGCGATGCTGTTGTCAACGTGATAATTTAGCAGTGTATTTAAATTATATAAAATTGAAAGTTTTAAAGAAGTTACCCATCTCCCTGTACCACCACAGCCCCTTATTAACTGATGCAACTGTTCCCATTATTTATGGTAAAATTTTTATTTCATTTTTGTATTAATACATATTTAAGTGCTCTTAACATTGTAAAAAAAATATTGCTTTCAAATAACGAAGGTTATTTGTACAGTTAAATATGTCATTTCATTGTTTAAATCAGTAAGTTATTTGCAAATCAAAATAGTATTTTAATGAATGTATAAAATTACAAAGCATAACTAATAATGAAAAACCATTTTCTTCTGGATTACAGGCAGTGAAGGCAGCAGAGTTGCTGTACAAGCGCTTGCTAGCTGGAAATAAACACAAGGCAGACGGTTGTTTGACTCCTCCTACACTCCTGGTGCGTGCCAGAGACAACCTTCAGGCTGCTGCCCTTGGGCATGACTATGGCCTAGGCAAGGTGAGAATGGCTTATGTAATCAGTCATTGATTTTAATCTTTTGATTAAAGGAGAATGTATTAAGTTATTATAAAATAACTGAATTACCCTATCTTTGTGTTACGTAGAGTTTCACCTAAAACCCCTTCTTAATTCTTGTATGATTGTCATAAAGCATTGAATCAGAATCAGTTAATATTTTATTTTGCATCTTAATGGTTCCAGTTTTCTGGTCTATATTAAACTGGACTGTAAGTGACTGGTCATGTAAAACATCTAAATAAGTTCAGTCTCCTTTTTGCAGGTTATTTGTGTATTGTTCTAATCATGGTATTGTGCCCTTTTAGTCCTTGTTATTACTATTTTATTGTTATTAATATTATTATTTTCAACATGATGGCCATCTCCCACCAAGGCAGGATGACCCAAAAAAGAAACACTTTCACCACCATTCAAAGCTTTCACCATCATTCACACAATATCACTGTCTTTGCAGAGGTGCCCAGACATGACAGTTTAGATGTCACTCCAAACACCCAATATCCCAAACCTCTCCTTTAGAGTAGTAGTAGTACATATATTTAGGGGAGAGCACTAAACCCTTAGGGTCATGCTATGCCTGAGGAATGAGAGGCAATCTGATTTGATCCAAGGAAGGGGAGGATAAGTCCAGTGCTTTGGATCAAGAACCCCTCATCAGGATCAAAGACCCTCCCTCGAGACACCCTAAATGTATAATTTCTTGGTTGTTTTACTCAAAGAAATTAAAATATAATCACCCACTCAATATACTAATTTTGATATTACAGATCATCGGTGGAACTCTGAAGATCGAAGAAATTGCTGGAACCCACGAGAGTTTTATTTTGGGGAGCAGTGGTCGGCAGGTGGCCAGTCTCGTGCAAACTTTCCTACAAGAAGCGTCTTCTATCACCCCACATGAAGCTGAACACTAGTGATAAGCTGTGGCTGTGTTCTGGTAAATGTAAAATTACCAGGAGTGATCTGTGATATAAATTTAGGCGAGTGGTAACGAAATAAAAAAGGGGTAAATGTAGGGCCAGAGAAGGATATTATTCTGATGTCTTTGGTTGTAATGAATACTTGAAGCTTTAGTAGGATCTTTAATAGATATTTTTGAACTGATAAACAATTCTCTAGTATTAAAATAAATTGTTTATTGCAAGCAAAGATGAAATATAGCTTTAATAGTTTCAGAAGTCTGCTTTGTGTCTTGTTTATATATATGTCTTTATATTCATAGACATCTCTTGTCAGAGATTCGAATAAAGTTGTTGTTGTTGTTTATTTGATATACCTCAAACCTTAACCTGCAGTTTTAACTGAAGTTGATTTATCCCTGTATAGTATGTCTATATATACTTGTAACTGTCCTATGTTCCAAGCATAGGAACTCAAATGAAAAATATACTGAGTATATTCTTCACAAGAGGGTAGTTTGAGTATATTAGTATGGCATACAAAGCTACAGAAGTCAATGTGCATGGCACAGTATTTTATTTTTAAGTATAATTTATTGTAGATCTCTGTTATGGCACTTACATGTTGTTCCAGTAGTCATTAAGTAATGTTTTGGTAGGGTGAATTATCAATTTCAGTATTAAATTTTGCATCATAATGTATAAGCAATCTACAGTGTATGGTGTCAAATGTGATTTTATCAGTACTCTCATAAACATGTTGGAATATGTTAAGAGAGAGTTTTTAATGTTCATTCATCTCCTCTGGTTTAGAGAAGAGTTGCAATGCCAGCAATGCAGCCAGTTAGTCGTTACTTTTTAGCATAAGAAAGATAAAATCGTATACCAGGGAATGTGTATATATTTCTGGATATGCTACCTTAAACGTGTAAACAGGGAAATAATATGACATATTGACATATGGTCAATAACCATGATAATACAAAGTGAACATATATGTAGTCTTACATATCTCATCCTTTATAACTGTCCATATCTTCAGATTGACACAGATGTATCTTTATTTTGACTACCTATATTTTGTAAAAATAAATTATGTATCTCTATTTTTATTATATAGGGATATAAAAAGATTTCATATAAATGTGTGAATTAGAGGGTTAAAATTTGTATTCAAGCCATACTAATACATTTATATGAACCTACATATGTATCCGTGCCATGCTAATGCATTTATAAATTAATTATATGTGCATCCATGTCATACTAATACATTTAAATTAATTACATACATATCTATGGTATACATAAGTATTTAATTGAATTACATGTGTATCCATGCCATACAAATATATTTAAGTGAATTATATACATATCTATGTCGTACTAATACATTTAAATGAATTACAGTGTATGTATATTTATCTTTGTCGTACTGATTCATTTAAATGACTTACATATGTATCCATGACATAACAAGACATTTAAATGAACTTACATCTTCACTTGCCAGTAACTTAACTATTGTTTTATAAAGATTTTTGCCTGTAACAAGTGAATATTTCACTACAGAATTAAATATTTTTTCCATGTGTTCACATTAAATATGCAAAAAATACTTCATGCCTTTTATTTAATCTAGATATAAAATGATGGTAACATAATTTATAACAAGCAAAAAGTAAAATCTTTCTCCAAGGTTCCACTGTTGCAAAACAACTGACTGATGAAAAAAATTATTAATGTGAAATGTAAATGAGTGTGAGCAATGTAACATGAAAGAATTCAGGGAAACTGGTTAGCCAGACTTGAGTCCTGGAGGTGGGACATACAGTGCCTGCACTCTGAAAGAAGGGCAGAGATATGTTGCAGTTTTTGAACTGTAGTGATGACCCTTGTTGGTTTAGTGCTTTCCTTTGATTATAATAATTGAACTGTAGTGAAGGTGCACCACTGGCACAACAGTGAAGGAGTGAATGACGATAAAAGTGTTTCATCATTTTTGGTCACCATGCTTTGGTGGGGAAACAGTCGATGTGTTAATAAAAAAATAAATGAGCCTTTTCTTGACTTGGAGATGGAAATTATTGCATGGATTGATTGAAACTCAGTCTACACCAGACTGAACAGAGTTCAATTTGTATATAATAGTGTCAAAAGTATAGCCACTGGTTACTTATAAGTATGAATTGTGACTTTGCTACCTTATTGCAGCATGTAAGTGACTGCTGCCTCATAATGCAAGTGCTGCTACCTCATAATGCAACTGACTGCTGCCTCACATAATGCGACTGACTGCTGCCTCACATAATGCAACTGACCTCTGCCTCACATAATTCAACTGACTGCTACATTGCATAATGGAACTGATGCTGCCTCACATAATGCAACTGACTTCTGCCTCACATAATGCAACTGACTGCTGCCTCATGCAATGCAACTGACTGCTGCCTCACATTTTTCAAGTTTTCCTATTTTCAAAAGTAACTTGATGACTCATGCTACACCCTCTCGTTCTCTTTTCCATCCCTCCCTGTATGGTTTCCTCATCTTGGCTTGCCAACTTGTTAACTTCCTTGGCCTCCTCCATGATAGCCAAATGTCGTGGCAAACCCTGCTGCTACCTCATAATGCAACTGACTGCTGCCTCACATAATGCAACTGACTTCTGCCTCACATAATGCAACTGACTGCTGCCTCACACAATGCAACTGACTGCTGCCTCATGTAATGCAACTGACTGCTGCCTCACATCTTTCAAGTTTTTCTATTTTCAAAAGTAACTTGATGACTCATGCTACACCCTCTCGTTCTCTTTTCCATCCTTCCCTGTATGGTTTCCTCATCTTGGCTTGCCAAAATGTTAACTTCCTTGGCCTCCTCCATGATAGCCAAATGTCATAGAAAAATCCTACTTAGCATCTCTGAAAACGTTGTCTTCATAAACTTAATCTGTAATTTTGTCTTGTTTTCTCCGAGGAAAAAATCAATGGGAAATCTTTTTTTTTAATCAGCCTTTTTAACTAAACTTGACTAAGGCAGTCAGAGACAGTATACTATTTTATTGCATCAATAGGTACTTTTCTGAAATTGATGGTAGTATTTGCTATCAAGAGATTGTATATACGTAAATCTAGTGGCCTTTCAGGTGTACATAGCCAAAAATCTGTAGCAGAATCTAATGTCCTGTATAACCCATGTTCTGTAAGACCCACGTCCTGTATGACCCACATCCTGAATGACCCCACGTCTTGTATGACCCATGTCCTGAATGACCTCACGTCCTGTATGACCCACGTCTTGTATGACCCACATCCTGAATGACCCATGTGAGATGAATTTTGGTTTTTAATATTAATAATAATTATGAGATTGCCCAGATAGGGAGGAAGAATTTCTTCATATAGAAAATAGTGGGAAACCATTGTATCTTGTATGTCAACAGTCAGTTTCTGTGATGAAAGAATATAATGCCAGGTGGCAATATGAGACATTGCACAGCATACAATATGCCTAGTATATATATATATATATATATATATATATATATATATATATATATAGATTATATATATATAGATTATATATATATAGATATATATATATATATATATATATATATATATATATATATATATATATATATTTTATTTTTTTATTATCACACTGGCCGATTCCCACCAAGGCAGGGTGGCCCGAAAAAGAAAAACTTTCACCATCATTCACTCCATCACTGTCTTGCCAGAAGGGTGCTTTACACTACAGTTTTTAAACTCCATCACTGTCTTGCCAGAAGGGTGCTTTACACTACAGTTTTTAAACTGCAACATTAACACCCCTCCTTCAGAGTGCAGGCACTGTACTTCCCATCTCCAGGACTCAAGTCCGGCCTGCCGGTTTCCCTGAACCCCTTCATAAATGTTACTTTGCTCACACTCCAACAGCACGTCAAGTATTAAAAACCATTTGTCTCCATTCACTCCTATCAAACACGCTCATGCATACCTGCTGGAAGTCCAAGCCCCTCGTGCACAAAACCTCCTTTACCCCCTCTCTCCAACCTTTCCTAGGCCGACCCCTACCCCGCCTTCCTTCCACTACAGACTGATACACTCTTGAAGTCATTCTGTTTCGCTCCATTCTCTCTACATGTCCGAACCACCTCAACAACCCTTCCTCAGCCCTCTGGACAATATATATATATATTTTTTTTTTCAACAAGTCAGCCATCTCCCACCGAGGCAGGGTGACCCAAAAAAAGAAAGAAAATCCCCCAAAAGAAAATACTTTCATCATCATTCAACACTTTCACCTCACTCGCACATAATCACTGTTTTTGCAGAGGTGCTCAGAATACAACAGTTTAGAAGCACACACGTATAAAAATACACAACATATCCCTCCAAACTGCCAATATCCCAAACCCCTCCTTTAAAGTGCAGGCATTGTACTTCCCATTTCCAGGAATCAAGTCTGGCTATATAAAAATGCCTGGTTTCCCTGAATCCCTTCACTCACAATAGCTTGTCAGGTCCCAAATACCATTCGTCTCCATTCACTCCTATCTAACACGCTCACACACGCTTGCTGGAAGTCCAAGCCCCTCACTCACAAAACCTCCTTTAACCCCTCTCAGCAACCTTATCGAGGACAACCCCTACCCCGCCTTCCTTCCCCCACAGATTTATATGCTCTCCATGTCATTCTACTATGATCCATTCTCTCTAAATGACCAAACCACCTCAACAACCATTCTTCAGCCCTCTGACTAATACTTTTATTAACTCCACACCTTCTCCTAATTTCCACACTCCGAATTTTCTGCATAATATTCACACCACACATTGCCCTTAGACAGGACATCTCCACTGCCTCCAACCGCCTCCTCGCTGCAGCATTTACCACCCAAGCTTCACACCCATATAAGAGTGTTGGTACCATTGTACTTTCATACATTCCCTTCTTTGTGTCCATAGATAACGTTTTTTGTCTCCACATATACTTTAACACACCACTCACCTTTTTCCCTTCGTCAATTCTATGATTAACCTCATCCTTCATAAATCCATCCGCTGACACGTCAACTCCCAAATATCTGAAAACATTCACTTCTTCCATACTCCTCCTCCCCAATTTGATATCCAATTTTTCTTTATCTAAATAATTTGATACCCTCATCACCTTACTCTTTTCTATGTTCACTTTCAACTTTCTACTTTTACACACACTCCCAAACTCGTCCACTAACCTTTGCAATTTTTCTTTAGAATCTCCCATAAGCACAGTATCATCAGCAAAAAGTAACTGTGTCAATTCCCATTTTGTATTTAATTCCCCATAATTTAATCCCACCCCTTTTCCGAACACCCAAGCATTTACTTCTTTTACAACCCCATCTTAAATATATTAAACAACCATGGTGACATTACACATCCCTGTCTAAGACCTACTTTTACCGGGAAGTAGTCTTCCTCTCTTCTACACACCCTAACCTGAGCCTCACTATCTTCATAAAAACTCTTTAAAGCATTTAGTAATTTACTACCTATTCCATATACTGCCACATTACTTCCCTATCCACTCTATCATATGCCTTTTCTAAATCTATAAATGCAATGAAAACTTCCCTACCTTTATCTAAATACTGTTCACAAATATGCTTCAATGTAAACACTTGATCTACACATCCCCTACCCACTCTAAAACCTCCTTGCTCATCCGCAATCCTACATTCTGTCTTACCTCTAATTCTTTCAATAATAACCCTACCTGGAGAGAGTTCCGGGGGTCAACGCCCCCGTGGCCCGGTCTGTGACCAGGCCTCCTGGTGGATCAGAGCCTGATCAACCAGGCTGTTGCTGCTGGCTGCACGCAAACCAACATACGAGCCACAGCCCGGCTGGTCAGGAACCGACTTTAGGTGCTTGTCCAGTGCCAGCTTAAAGACTGCCAGGGGTCTGTTGGTAATCCGTACTTTTCCTGGTATACTCAGTAAACCAATTCCTCTATAATTTTTACAATCTCTTTTTTCCCCCTTCCCTTTATATAAAGGAGCTATACATGCTCCCTGCTAATCCTTAGGTACCTTCCCCTCTTTCATACATTTATTAAACAAAAATACCAACCACTCTAACACCATATCCCCTCTGCTTTTAACATTTCTGTCATGATCCCGTCAGTTCCAGCTGCTTTACCCCTTTTCATTCTATGTAATGCCTCATGCACCTCCCCCACACTCACATCCTGCTCTTCCTCACTCCTAAAAGATGGTATACCTCCCTGGCCAATGCATGAAATTACCGTCTCCCTTTCTTCGTCAACATTTAAAAGTTCCTCAAAATATTCACGCCATCTACCCAATACCTCCATCTCCCCATCTACTAACTCCCCTACTCTGTTTTTAACTGACAAATCCATACTTTCCCTAGGCTTTCTTAACTTGTTTAACTCACTCCAAATTTTTTTCTTATTTTCACTAAAATTTCTTGACAGTGCCTCTCCCACTCTATCATCTGCTCTCTTTTTGCACTCTCTCACCACTCTCTTCACCTTTCTTTTACTTTCCACATACTCTGCTCTTCTTATAACACTTCTGCTTTGTAAAAACCTCTCATAAGCTACCTTTTTCTCTTTTATCACACCCTTTACTTCATCATTCCACCAATCACTCCTCTTTTCTCCTGCACCCACCCTCCTATACCACAAACTTCTACCCCACATTCTAATACTACATTTTTAAAACTATTTCAACCCTCTTCAACCCCCCACTACTCATACTTGCACTAGCCCACCTTTCTGCCAATAGTTGCTTATATCTCACCCGAACTTCCTCCTCCCTTAGTTTATACACTTCCACCTCTCTCTTGTTGTTGCCATTTTCCTCTTGTCCCATCTACCTCTTACTCTAACTGTAGCTACAACTAAATAATGATCCGATATATCAGTTGCCCCCTCTATAAATGTGTACATCCTGGAGCCTACCCATCAACCTTTTATCCACCAATATATACTTTAACAAACTACTTTCATTACGTGCTATATCATACCTTGTATATTTATTTATCCTCTTTTTCATAAAATATGTATTACTTAATAACAAACCTCTTTCTACACATAGCTCAATTAAAGGCTCCCCATTTTCATTTACTCCTGGCACCCCAAATTTACCTACTACTCCCTCCATAACATTTTTACCCACTTTAGCATTGAAATCCCCAACCACAAGTACTCTCACACTTGGTTCAAAACTCCCCACGCATTCACTCTACACTTCTCTCTTCTCCAGGTGAATATACGCTTACTATAAACCACTTTTCGCATCCAACCTTTATTTTACTCCACATAATCCTTGAAATAATACATTTATACTCCCTCTTTTCCTACCGTAGCTTATCCTTCAACTTTACTGCTACTCCATTAGTAGCTCTAACTCTATTTGAAGCCCCTGACCTAATCCCATTTATTTCTGTCCACTGAAACTCTCCCACCCCCTTCAGCTTTGTTTCCCTTAAAGCCAGGACATCCAGCTTCTTCTCATTCATAACATCCACAATCATCTCTTTCTTATCATTTGCACAACATCCACGCACATTCAGACATCCCACTTTGACAGTTTTCTTCTTATTCTTTTTAGTAATCATTACAGGAAAAGGGGTTACTAGCCCATTGTTCCTGGCATTTATATATATATATATATATATATATATATATATATATATATATATATAATATATATATATATATATATATATATATATATATATATATATATATATATCTTTCAACACACCGGCCATATCCCACCGAGGTGGGGTGGCCCAAAAGGAAAAACAAAAGCTTCTCCTTTTACATTTAGTAATATATACAGGAGAAGGGGTTACTAGCCCCTTGCTCCCGGCATTTTAGTCACCTCTTACAACACGTATGGCTTACGGAGGAAGAATATATGTTCCACTTCTCCATGGAGGTAAGAGAAAATAAACAAGAACAAGAACTAGTAAGAAAATAGAAGAAACCCCAGAGGGGTGTGTATATATATGCTTGTACATGTATATGTAGTGTACCTAAGTGTAAGTAGAAGTAGCATGACGTACCTGAAACCTTGCATGTTTGAGACAGAAAAATGGACACCAGCAATCCTACCATCATGTAAAACAATTATAGGCTTTCGTTTTACACTCACTTGGCAGGACGGTAGTACCTCCCTGGGCGGTTGCTGTCTACCAACCTACTACCTAGGTTATATATATATATATATATATATATATATATATATATATATATATATATATATATATATATATATATATTATATATATATATATATTCAAACGGCTTCAGGAAGAAATCCAAATATTCTTCTTTGAAGCCTTTTTATCCACTTCTCCGAGGCTATGGGTCCTACAATTTACACCAGAGATGGACCCCATCATATATATATATATATATATATATATATATATATATATATATATATATATATATATATATATATATATGTATATATATATATATATATATATATATATATATATATATATATATATATATATATATATATATATATATAGTATATATATATATATATATATATATATATATATATATATATATATATATATATATATATATATATATATATATATATATATATATATATATATATATATATATATATATATATATATGTATACAGATTAATTTGTGGCCCTCGACTTATAAGTTTAGTGGTGAAGTGGCCCACTGTGCCGGAGAAGTTGGACCACCCTGACTCAAGAAATGTAATGACACGATTGTAAACAAACTACGGAACGGGCGGGGATTGAACCACTCTGCTTGATATCATAGTCCATCTTCCTTGCCTCCCTTCAATCTGCGGTCCCAGATTCTTTCGGCTCCTTTAATTTGCATCCACATTCTGTTCTCCCTTTCTCTTCCTTCTCTATTTTCCCCACCCTCAAGGGAGGTACTTTGATACCAGAGAGGGGCTCTTGATCTAGGAAATTGATCTTATCCTTCCTTTTTTTTGATCAAACCTGATTGCCTCCTATTCTTACAGGCATAAGAATGGCCCTTACAGGTTTAGCATTCTTAATGTAAGTAATAATAATAATAATCTTTATTTCTACACGTACATGATGCAACTTATACAGACCATAGCTAACATCACTGATATACGTACTATATAGAAAGCCTCTGGTTATGCAGATACGACTCACTAGACGATTAACACGCAGGTACCCATTTACTACTAGGTGAATAGGTATAGCAGGTGTCTTAGGGAAACAAGCCCAACGTTTGCACCCGTACCGGGGATCGAACTTCGGACCGCAGTGTGTGAGCTGAGTGTGCTACCAACCGAGCTATGGGTTCAGATTTTCCCTATGCCTTTTCGATTACATACATGACTAAATCCTCTGAATAATAAATGATGATGATGATGATGATTATTATTATTATATGTTCATGTGTGTGTATGAAAGTTGGTTGAGGGTGAGAGTGGATGAATCAACCATCCCAGGGGTCAAGACTTCATCAAGGAAGTAAATAATGCCTTTGCTGCCTCCTTCACTCTTATAACAGAGGTCAGAGGTCACGCTTCTCTTCTTGAGAAACAATCAAGAAGTTGTGTGTGCACACCTCGACTCCAATTGCTAATGTCAACAACAGTCTAGTCATACTTTTGAACCATATAGTTAATAAAAAGTCTTATATGGGCCTAAGCAAGCTTGCTGATTTCAAAACGTTGATTCCACATTTTTATTGAGTAATTTTGTTTCCTCTTTTTAACAGAAGGAACAGATTAGAAAATATTTATAGAGATCAAAAAATATTTAAAATTACTACTTTGTTTCTTCGTCTAGCAAGTCTGTCAGTGACAAGGTAAAGGTAAGCAGAGCTACAATAAAAATCGGAAAGGAGATTGGCATTCTTAACTAAAAGGGACAAAATTGAACAATGGAAAAGTGAACAGTGGAGAGGAATGACTTGGAGAAACGAGACGAATAGAAATCTTTCATCCGAGATGAATGACGTCACGAAAGACAGATGAAATATCTTAAGATTTATTGTGGATGACGAGAGAGAGAAGTCCTGAGAACGTATTCTTAGCAGTTACCAATACTCACTAAGGTTGCTATATGTCCCACACAGGTTTAGCACTCCACTGATGACCCAGAGACCTGGTCAAGGACTGGGCCGCGGGGGCGTTGACCCCCGGAACATCCTTCAGGTAGACAACACATAGAGTAACAGTACATGTGACCAGGTCCTGAGAGAAATGTAAGTAAGCGTCATTAACAACGAGATCCTTCACAATACTAGGCACTAGTGCCTGCTGACACTAAGTTCCTCTCATCTGATCACCGCCTCACAGTGCTTCCCACTGAGCAACACAGACGCAGTTCCCCGCAGAGAAGGAATAATGTATAATATGGACTCAGCATATAAGGCGCACGAGTTTCGTCTTATTGCTGTCATGTTGTTTCCATTCAGTTGTTAACGTAATATTAGTAAACAACTGTTATAATGTAACACAAAGCCTACCCCATGATCCTGACCGTGAGCATATAAGGCGCAGGGTGACTTTCCAAGACTTTTCGTGGAAAAAAAAGCATGCCTTATTTGCTGGAAAACGTGGTTCCTTACTGGCTCTGCAGTGGACTTGTTAAGCTCATTGCTTGTAAGCACAAGCCATACCCATAATGCTTTAAGTCTTCATGCAACTATGTGATCTCGTGAATATATTATGTATACACAGCTTACGACGACGTTTCGGTCCGATTTGTACCATTTAATAATATATTATGTATTTGTCTTTAGATTTATTTTCATTTGTATTTTCTTTACGACACTGCATGTGCTCACCGAGCTGTGTTTGAGGGGGTTGAGTCACATAACAGCCTGAGCTCTGTATTTATTGAGTTGCGCTCACATAACTGAGTTTGCAGGGGTCACGTTTGAGCTATGAGCATCGACAGACATTGTTGGCTTCTGGTCTTTTGGGCCCTTTTGTACCTTCTCTTCAAACTGTGTATGTAATTCCATTTACCGCTGCGAGACTACATGTGCTGTATTTCCTAATGGTTCTCTTAGTGTATATTCACAAAGCTAACACCTCTTAATATATATATATATATATATATATATATATATATATATATATATATATATATATATATATATATATATATATTTATTTATACTGAGAAATACACACATCTCTGTGTATAAACAGTGAGACATATATCTGCCGTTTAAGTATTAATATACCTTCGTGTAATCTGTGCAATTTATTCCTTTATTCAAATTCATGCCTTAATATTATATAGGGAGATTGCAAATGAATCGTCTACAGTTTTATTAAAAGCCATTCATTCAGGGAACGACAAGGAGCAACTTTCACGAGTCTTAACTTAAAAATATAGATCTCCTGAAAGCTTTAAAGATGACTGTGCCATGGTGGAGTGCCTAAAATATACCATCTCTCTCTCTCTCTCTCTCTCTCTCTATATATATATATATATATATATATATATATATATATATATATATATATATATATATATATATATATATATATACATATATATATATATATATATATATATATATATATATATATATATATATATATATATATATATATATATATATATATATATATACACACACACACACAGTTGAGAAGAATAATTTTCTGAAGTTATTCTTCACAAGTGATACTAAACTAGAAAAAAATATTAACTGAAGAAGAATGCAAAATATTTCCCTGACACTGACACTGACACTGACAGGCTGTAGGAAATGTCTGGCACGTGGCTGTTGGATTTCTATCTTAGAAACTGTAATTAGGACGGGAACGAGAGCAAAAAGACTACTCTTATCATATCATTCTAATCTCACTTAACCCAAATCGAGATATTTGATGGAAACTCTGTGGGAGACAATAAAGAATCTGCGAGGATGGGTGATGCTTGTCACCCCAAACTTATCACTACTTCCTTTTCTTCCTCTCTTGGTCCCGTCCCTGTCCCCTCTCGCCTATATATACTGTCTCCCTCACTCTTGTGTTAGCGTGACTGTAACTGGTCCAAGTCGGTTGTATCTGTCGTCTGAGATATATACAGAATAACCAACAAGGACCCAAATGGAAATAAGTCTCTTTGTTAAACTTTTTGGGGTTATTCTAGGTAATTTACACTATCTAAAATAATTGTACTTATGTGTACCTGTGCCTAAGTAAACGTATTCATTAACAAATTGTAAAAATGGCCTTCAAGAATATCATGTGTAAAACGTTTTTATAAAAGGTAGAGCCCGGGGATTTCAGCCCATCCCCCATCAAAACACACAGATGAAGATCTGCTGAGGAGGACCTCAGGTGGAGGTCAATACATATTAAATCGACTTAATTTTCCGTGTTTCTGGATAATGTGATCATCTGTTTGTCGCGTGATATTATTTCTTCAGTTTGTGGTTGCGTGTCAGGATCCCATTTTCTTCAATGATTGAGGTTTGACCCCCACAACCCAAGACTACAGGTTGAAATATTGTATACTGAAATTGAGAGTTATCGCCCTACTTTGCATTTTTAACGTAGATTAATATTTTCGTCCATAATTCTGAGTTATAACGTCAAGAAGATGTTTTCTAGGATTATTTAGAACCACAAATTATACATTCACATACCTTCACATGATGTTAATGATTTTTTTTATTTTATTTTTTCCGTACTGTATGTGTGTGCGAAATGTTGATAATTTTCCTGAGATATCTGTGTAAGAATTGATGGGGATAATAATGTTTATCTGAAATTGTGCATATGTTTATCTTCAGGGACTTTTAAAAGATGCTCTGTGACATGAGAACTAATATTCTCCATTATTTCCTTTTATTTTGTAAGGCGTTGAATAAGTAAAGTGAAAATATTGTAATCTAGGGGAAATTAATATTTTCAATAATGAAAATGTAGTACACACCTGGAAGTGTTATTAAATTAATTGAAAAGATGTACTGGGAGAAAAAGAAGTTGAGGAGAGCAACGACAATGGCGGAGTTATATAGAATTGACAGGGAATTGGTGAAAAATTAATCTCATTTAATCTAAGCCGATATAAATAGTATCGGCAAATATAGTGTCCTATATAATAAGTGAATTTAACGTGTATCTGGAAGGGTTCAGATACAAAGTGAAACTATCAAAATACGGATGATGCGAATGAAATTGTGAGCTGTTGCGGGAGGACCTACATTGCCCTCCACAATTATCATCAACTATGTAATGTACACCTCCCAGTGTGAATTAAATCTCACTGCAGGTAATGTATCTATGTATTAGCCTGTATTAATTGTTTACTGATAGGGAGGCGTTAGGATATGTCGTCAAGACCATAATTTTATAAGATATATATTTCCCTTTTGTGCAGCGCTGTATAGCCCTTGTGGTTTAGCGCTTCTTTTTTATAATAAGAATAATAATAATAATTTCCCTTTTTGTGACAAACTATGTAAGTTGTGCTTTAATTATTGGAACAAATTATATAGAATTTGTCAGGTCCAATAATTAATCATGAATATATATATATAGTCCATAACCAAATTTAATACAGTCAGAGTTACGGCCTTGAAGTATTTCCTTTAATAAATTTAAGAATTATGTGTTCACATAATTCAAGGTCCTGATGTGTAAGTTTGGGAGCTGAGAAGGACATCGAGGGAAGGACAGTGACTCGCTGTTGCTAAATAATAATAATATTTATTTCCACAAATATATATACAACATATACAGGCCTAGCTAACCAATAACATACTCCTAAATAGAAAGCTCCTTGTTTAACAAAGAATTTCGGGCAAACTCGGTGTGTGAGAATAGTGTGCTAGCAATGAGTTACGTGACACCTGTTTCCAAGGTATATCTGTAACAGTAAGTGTTTAGATGTGCCAGAGTTCTCCCTAGTTATGTGGGTGAAGTGTTAATTCAGGATTGTACCTTTGAAATTCACCCATATAATTTCTCACAATGTGAATGATTTGTATTTAAATAATAATATACTACTACTAATAATAATGAATAATAATACTAATTAATAATATTTAATAATCCAGAAATTTCCATGTGGGTGGGTGTGGTTCCTTTCTTTCAAAACAGGTCTTAAGCGAAGCTTGGCTTTTGGGACTTCAGAAAGATTTCTTGAATCATTAACACCCACACGTAGGGAGGGAGGGATTATGCCTCCTCCCGTATGGGGGGAGGCATCCTCCCACCCCACTCCCATTGCTCGCTAGTTTATCTTTTGAATGATTTATTAACTCAGTCTGGCAAGTCTTGCTTTATCTTCCCTCCTCCTCCTCCTCCTCCTCCTCCACATCCTCTTTCGTTTGCTATTTCGTATCTTTGTGGCTGCTTTCCTCCTCTTTCTTTTTTCATGTTTTTGCTCTCAATGTTCATTTTCGCTTATTCATATCTCATCTTTCCCTCTCTTCCATCCCTCCTTAATTCTATCTTCGTTATTTTTTCCCATTCATCTTTCTCCATCTTGCTTCCTTCAAAGGAGGGGGGGGGGGGCGCTTAATGCTAATGAAGGGTTCTTTATCCAAGAAACTGGAATTACCTTCCCTTTCCTCTTACAATATCAAGTCACCTCTTGTAGTGTCATGTCACCTGTTTCAGTGTCATGTCACCTCTAGTAGTGTCATGTCACCTGTTGCAATGTCACGTCACCTCATGTAGTGTCATGTCATCTCATGTAGTGTCACGCCACCTTTTGTAGTGACATGTCACCACTTGCGGCGTCACGTCACCTCTTGTAGTGTCATGCGATCTCTTGCAGTGTCATGTCGCCTCTTACAGTTTCATGCCACCTCTTGCAGTGTCAGCATGCAACAAATAACGAAACATGGCTGAACGTTCACGTAGATTTTACCATCGCTTTTTTTATAAAAAATTAAATGCTAGGCAGATCCAACTTGCACCCAACACTACTAGGCCTGCTAGTAATGCTAGGCAGGTTCTACTTGCAACCAACACTACAGTAGGCTTACTTATCATGAAAGACACGTCCTATTCACGCAATCATTTCCCAGTCATCTATATACCTAAATATAAAGTTAGCTAAAGTTTCTCCTTTTACTCTGCTGCTTTACAACTTTGTCATCTGTCGTCTTTCATACTTTCTAAATCCGAAATGATCCAACTTGAGATCATTACTGAGATTTTTGTCTTGGTTAGATAGTGTCCGATACTATATTTGTATCTACCTATTCATGTTTGTCATTTGTTTGATTTAATCATATCCCGTCTCATTCTGCACCTTTCTCAGTAATATAGTCTTAAGTCTGCTTAATTATCTTCAGTATTTTTATATTATCATTATCATCTTTTCCTTCATTTTTTTTTTTTTGAGAATCTTATCCATTGATGAGAAAGCGTAAGGGTGGTACATCACATGGAGACGGGCAGTTACAGTTTCTGCCTTTCCAGTTATAGTTTCTGCCTTTCTAAGTTCAGTTTCGTTCTTTTAATTACAGTTTCGACCTTTCCAATTCCAGTTTCAGCCTTTCCAATTCCAATTTCGACATTTCAGGTTGCAGTTTCGACCCTGTCAATTCTAATCCTGACCTTCCCTATTCCAGCTTTGGCCTTTCCGATTTCAACGTTGGTATTGTCGAGTCCAGCCTCGGCTCTTAAGATTCCAGTTTCGACCTTTTCTATCCTGACTTCGGTCTTTTCGACTCCATCTTTGGCCTCTCTGATTTCAGTTTCGATCATCTTGATTTCAACTTCGATCTTTTCGACTCCACCGTTGGCCTTTTCTACTCTCTCGCGGTTTCTCTACTCACTGAGGTAGCTGAGAGGACCTCGCTGAGTTTTTGGAACTTTTAAACAAATTCACCACCTTTGAATCAGTTACAAAACTATTTGTTCTATTAAATTCTTGCTTGTGTGAATTATCTTGTGGCGAAGTATTAATGTATACACGGAGTGTGCTAAACCAGAAAGAATAATAAAGCAGTTAGGGGTAAAAGGTATACTTAAGTTTTTTTTTTTTTGAGTGGCAAGAAGATATGCGAATAATACTTTATTTTCCTCTCGCTTTACTGCATGGGGATCGCCAAACCCGCACGGGCCACTCAGCCCTTCACTGGCATCAAGAACTCTCCTCCCCTCTTCCCCATCTCCCACCATTGAAGGGTTTCGAAGCCTCCTACAACCGTCATTTTGGACTCCTTTGATTTACACACCAGACACTTTTCATTTACAAACAGAATACCTGTCATTTACATCCCCCGACGTCTGGCATTTGACAATTATGTACCGTCACCTGTGAATTATAGGCTCGACACTTGTAATTTACAAACCCGACAACTGTCATTTACGTAGCTTACACCTGTCCCTTACGTATCCGCCATCTGTCATTTTACCTATCTGTCACCTGTCATTTACATATCCTACAACTGTCTTTTACATAACCAATACCTGACATTTAGGTATGTCACGTCACTTACATGTAACTATCGCATTTATCTTAGACTAATAACTCTTTAGCCCAACAACTTGGCATATACCTTTCGTAAACAGGAACGCTTGAAAAGTGTATACTCAAATAACCACTGCTGCTGCAATTTATACATGCAAATGCTACTTCTGGAAAGTAGGACAGTTCTCGATAAATGGAGCAGTCAACTGAAGGAAGTTTGTGTGCATGACTCGACAGTTGTCATGGAGAGGCTCTGCATGATTCGAGTTATCATGGAGAGGCTCTGTGGATGACTTAACACTCATCACAAAAAGGCGCTGTGAATGACCTGATAGTCATCACAGAGGCGCTGTGCATGACCTGACAGTCATCGTGGAGAGGTGTTCACTATCTGCGAGATGTCAGTGTGTGTCGCGTCGTGCGCACTGTCGATTCGTAACCTGATTTTGTCATAGTGTAACCCATTCGGCTTTAGTACTTTTTATGAATATAATAATAATAATAATAATGCTGATAATAATAATAATAGGGAGAGTATCGTTTCCCTTAACAGACTGATAAGGTAATATGACCGGGAATACAATTGCGGTATTATTATTATTATTTTATTATTATTCATATTAAGTTTTTCACATTAATTCAGTGATTGTTGTATTAATTATTAAACGATAGCTATTATTATTATTATTATTATTATTATTATTATTATTATTATTATTATTATTATTATTATCCAAAGTAAACGCTGAACTCATGTGAGCAAAAAAGTTTCATTTTTGGTTTGAACAGTCAAGCGTTGTGTTAATATATGCGAGATTTGCTTTAGCTTTAATAAGCGAGGATAGTAAATTATCTTATAATGACTAGGATAGCGAGGCTATTTTATGACAACTAAGTTAGCATAAGTTTGCTTTGCGGTTCCATTCTCCTGCAAATTTCGTGTTTGTTGTACACGAGAGGTACGGTTAGTAGATTTTTTACATATGCCCAGTTTAGGATAGATTTGTAATGTTTGTTAATGGGGTTGGAGTACCTATGATTCTTTGGTGGCAGCGCTGACCAGCTGGGTGACACCACAGGAAGACGAGGCTGTGAATGAGTGGGAAGCAAAGTTGTGAACTAGGAGCAATAGCACCTAAGGGTTAGGAGAGGTGAGAGGGGAAGTGGGTACTGGGTGAAGGCGCTATAAGGGTGATGTTGGCTGGCCGAGGGCCGCTGCATCAAGCTAGTGTAAGTGTACTACTACATACGGCCACCTCCTGCCCTTGCCCACTCTCATGGAGATTTGGAAGTAACGTCGTTACCCATTTTCGTCATGTGTACACGCTCGTGTCGTGACCCCTCTTCATCTACGGGTATTCTGACCCCCAACTTTCTCTCTACTTTGGCTCGTAATAATTCAAGATGTGAGAAGCTGTTAGTATTAGCACCTTTCGCTGGAAAATCTCTTCGTTGAAGCCGGTGAATACTTCTGAAAAAGTACAAAAACTTTGGAGTTATTATTGTGTAGCGGTGCACGCATCCGTCTGATAAAACTGGCAAGGTTGTCTCGTGGGCGGCAGATGGCAGCACAGGCGCCGTGGCGGCCATTATTGATTGTGAGGCATGAGTCCTGCTCAACCTGCCTCTTCTCTGATCAATACCTCCTTATTCTTAACCTTTACCCCCACCGCCTATGAATAAAACCCACCAGATTTCGCCTGTCAGCCTTCGGAAGGCCTTTGGAAAGCGGGGTAGGCCTAAGTGAGGGGAGATTAGCTCCCATTTTCGCGCTCAAATTCCCATGGCGCGAAAACGGGAATTTTGTTGACGTCATATCCGCGGGTTGTGAGACGTGATAGCGTTGAGGGGAATCGACTAGGCTGTCAGTGTAATGTAGACCAGCGTGGCGGACACACGGTGCTGTCTCACCGCTTGTCCTACTGGTCCCTGTGTTGTAAAGGCCGTGTTTGTGATAGTCGAGGGAGTAGCGAGCTGGATACAGTGAATAGTAACCAACATGGAGGAAGTGGAGAGGTTGTTGGCATGTGAGAACGTCACTTTGTGCCCTCAGATCTTCTAGGTTGCATCCCTAACGCCTTCCGAGGGGAATATGTCTCTCCTCAGTGTCATAGGTGAGTTATCAGGGCCACCTAGGGTTATCATGAAGGCCTTTTTGGATGTGATATCATTTGTAGGTGAGGGATAGTTACCGCTTTGTCTATTTAAATAATTCATAGTGGCAGTGAGGGTTCAAGGTTGCTTATTCGCCTGTTCTCAGAGGCCTAAAAATTTCGCCAAAACCCTGTTGTAGCCTCATAACCCAAAGAAACAAGAGTAAAAGCAAATAAATAATAAACACATTTTCCCCCCAAAAAACAATTCCCGGTTCGATGTAAACTTCATTACGTCCGCGAAAGTAAACGGATGTCAATGTTGATTTCGCGAAAATATTTGGCAACTGCATTGGTCCATTCATATATAATTAATTTTAATTGACTATGCTGGGCTTCAGTTTTACACGGACAAATGACAGGGTGTGAGATTTGGGACAACAGAACCCTAGGTGTACAACAACAATGATAACTGCATCATGAGTACAGGTGTTTAGAAGACTTTCAGTGGACAGATCACTGCAATTGTGCATAGTAGATGACCCAGATTTTAAAATTCATGCCCTGTACTTATTATCCAATTATTTTTAATACTCAAGACATTGTCGAAGGTTATTTAAAGGGCTAGTTCGAGTATTTATGTGTAGTTACCTCAAATGGTGCAACACGCTCTACGTGTATGCAATGGTAGCTACCTAGTTGTATGTTGTGTGTGTAAGTGGTCTTGAAGACGCTAATAATAGCACAGTTTATTTAGCTGATTCTAAATATGGTCTATACATGATGTAGGGCAGTACGTGTGTGTGTGTGTGTGTGTGTGTGTGTGTGTGTGTGTGTGTGTGTATGTGTGTGCGTGTATGTGTGTGTGTGTGTGTGTGTGTGTGTGTGTGTGTGTGTGTGTACTCACCTAATTGTGGTTGCAAGGGTCGTGTGTGTACTCGCCTAATTGTGGTTGCAGGGGTCGTGTGTGTGTACTCACCTAGTAGAGGTTGCAGGGGTCGAGTCCAAGCTCCTCTGTGTGTGTGTGTCTGTCTGTCTGCGTGTGTATGTTTGTGTGTGTTTGTGTGTATTTGTGTGTGTGTGTGTATTTGTGTGCGTTTGTGTTTGTGTTTGTATTTGTATGTGTGTGTTTGTATTTATGTGTGTGTTTGTATTTGTGTGTGTGTGTATTTGTGTGTGTACATATATATACATATATAACACAGTACATATAAAATATGTACATTCTTACTGTTAGTTGTAAAACATGTTAGTTATATGAATTATTTTAGAAAGAGTATTATATACACCACCAAAACATTGATTTAGAATATATTAAATCCATAAAAATACTCCGAGGGAAGAGTGTTTAACGCAACAAAATTACTACGTTAGGTTGGTGACCACTAGACCTTAAATATTTAATCTTGATCTTTGCTTCGCGGTGTGTCTAGCCTATTCTAGCTTAGTCTAGACATCCCGTCTATTCGGTACTGTTTCTCGGCTTTCAGGAAAAAGTGCTCTTGCATTATAATAAAAGCTGTTTTTTCCCAATTTTTTCTGGGATATAAACCCACATGTGGGATTGTTTTCCTACCTGTTAGTAATCGAAGATCCCAGAGGCATTCTGAGGCACGCTGCACGAATTGATTTACACAGGTTTCGTTGCTTAATCTAACGGGTACTTAAAGCCTATTGATTACACAAGGTTGTAAATTATATGTAACCGGCACACCATCAGTCAAGGATATTTTAATGTCTTATGTGGGGAGTGTTTATATATATATATATATATATATATATATATATATATATATATATATATATATATATATATAATGTCGTGCCGAATATGTAAAACTGGTTAATTAGCAAGAACTCATTTAAAATTAAGTCCTTTCTAAAATTTTCTCTTATATGTTTAAAGATATATTTTTTTCATTAATGCTAATGTAAATTTTTTTAATTTTGTTCCAAAAGAATCTTAGAAAACTTACCTAACCTTATTATAACAAGAACAATTTATTTTAGCCTAACCCAACTAAATATATTTTAGATTTGTTTACAGTAATTTAATACTAAACAAACACACTGAAATATATTTTTTTCGTTAGGTTCAGAATGAAATTATTGCATACACAAATTTTCACTTATCTTATATGGCAAGATGAGCGTTGCTATTTAAGACAAGATCGCAAGTTCTGCCTATTCGGCACGGTATATATATATATATATATATATATATATATATATATATATATATATATATATATATATATATATATATATATATATATATATATATATATATATATATATATATATATATATATATATATATATATATATATATATATATATATATATATATATATATATATATATATTATATATATATATATATATAATATATATATATGTAGAGAGAGAGAGAGAGAGAGAAAGAGAGCAACGCACTTCTTGCCGAATAGGGCAAGCGAGAATTTGTGTATGCAATAATTTCGCAAAAATCATTATTGTAAATTTATCATTATTATTGTAAATTTCTATAAAATATTATTTAGTCGGATTAGGCTAAATTAAATTGCGCTTATAATAAGGTTAGGTAAGTTTTCTAAGTTTCTTTTGGTACAAAATCATTAATTTTCGTATTAACGTAGATAAAAAATATATCTTTAAATGTATAAGAGAAAATTTTAGAGAGGACTTAATTTAAAATAAGTTCTTGCTAATTGACCAGTTTTACCTTTTCAGCACGACATTATGTATGTATATATATATATACATATATATATATATATATATATATATATATATATATATATATATATATATATATATATATATATATACATATATATATACATATATATACATACATACCTGCATACATACATACATACATACATACATAATGTGCTGAATAGGTAAAACTGGCCAATTAGCAAGAACTCATTTTAAATTAAGTCCTCTCTAAAATTTTCTCTTATACACTTTTCAGAATATATATAAGTGAAACATTGTATTTATTTTACATATATTATTTTACCCTATGCAAGCGGATTGGTTGTTATTAAGCTATGTAAAGCAGTTATGGACCTGATTTCTTGTTATCGAAAACTATTATCTATTAATTTTAATTTTCGAAAACGTGCTTAGGCTTTAAATACGGTTTTTGTTTACAGCAATCGTAGGGATTTCCATTGCGTTGTAACTGTAGATTGTACATTGTACTTTTAGGATATGTAGTTTACGACGTATTGCTGTTTTTGAGAGTGTATTGTGGTTTTAGATAGTGTATTGTGGTTTTTAGGTAGCTGTTTGTAGTTTTAGATAGTGTATTGTGGTTTTTATGTAGAGTATTGTGGTTTTTGGACTGTATTTTGGCTTTCTATGGAACATTGTTCTGGATATTGTATTTTGGTTTTAGAGAATGAATTATTGTTTTAAAAATTGTATCGTAGTTTTAGAGAGAGTAGTTGGTTTTAAAGAGTGTATTGTAATTTTGGAGTATGTATTGAAGTTCTGAAGAATATTGTGGGTTTTAGAGTATTCTGGTTTTTATATAATATATTGTGATTCTGGGAAGTGTATTGTTGTTTAAAAGAATTCATTTACTTTTAGATAATGTATTGTGGTTTTTGAAAGTGTTTTGTAGTTTTAGTTGTATTATAGTTTTAGAGAGTATTGAAGGTTTAGAGAGTGTATTGTAGTTTTAGAGAATATATTGCAGTCTTAGAGAGTCTATTGTAATTTTAAGGAGTCTTTTATAGTTTTAGAGTGTATTATAGTTTTAGATAGTGTAGTTTTCGAGACATTATTGTGGTTTTCAAGAATATATTGTGAATTTGGATTTTATTGTGGTTTTAGAGTTTATTCTGTATCCTAGTTTTAAAGTGCAATATTGGTTTCCAAGAGTGCATTATAGTTTAGGAAAGGTTATTGTAGCTTGTGCCTTATTTTGGAGTTCATTGCAGTTTTGGAGAGTACTGTAGAACAAAGAGTGTATTGTAGTTTTTAGAAAGTGTAATATGATTTATTTTGAAAGTATAATTTAGTTTCAAAGAGCGTTTTGTAATTTTGAGAGTGACTTGTTGGTAGTAATGGAGCGTGTTATAGTTTTAGAGTGAATAGTAATTTTTTTGTGAAGGGTTGTGGTTTGTGTTTACGAGTGCACTGTGGTTTTCGAACGTGTATTGTAGGTTTATAGAGTATTGTAGTTTTCGAGATTGCATTGTGGTTGTAAAGAGTATTATTGTTTTAGAGAGTGTTTATAGTTTTAGAGAAGGTATTGTAAGTTTGATGTATTATATTTCATTTTAGAGTGCAACGTAGATCTGGTGTATTGCTTATTTTAGAGACGGCATTGTTGTGTTGGTGTATTCTTGTTTATTGTAGAGTGTACATAGTTTAGGTGTATTGTCGTACATTTTATAGAGTGAAATTGAGTGGTGGAGTGTATTGCGGTTTATTTTGGAGAGTGATTTGTGGTTTTAGAGATTGTGGTGCCATTCTGAACGGTATTTTTTTTTTGTTTCTGGACAGTTTAATGCGGCACTGAACAATATGTTGTTCTGGATGCAGTGCTGTCTGGCTGGAATATTTACAAAACGTCAATACGCTGTACTTTTTTGCTGAGTAAAGTACTACACGTAATACATTGTGTAGCTTATAGAGCATGTGTTGTAGTTTAATAGAGCATATTGTAGTTTCAAAGAGCGTATAGTGGTTTGACGGACCATACTGTAATTTTAGAGATCATATCGCAGTTTGGAATGTACAGTGAATTTGTGGATAGGATATTGCAATTATTGATAGGATAGCGTAATTGTGGACAACGTGGTGTGGTTTTACGGTGTTTTGTATTGTAGTTTTTGACTCTTATATTAATGTAGCTTTGCATATTTTATTATAAAGATTTCAGTGTTTTCAATATAATGGTACAGTGATCATCCTCCTGTCACCAGTGTGGTGCTACAAGAATCAGTCATATCCCCGTTGGTTGATTAATCATAACATAATTTTTAAAGGGGTGAACCGGTAAGATGACTTGAGACCCACGTCAGGAAACACTTTTCTTGTTTCCTGTCAAACCTTACCTAACCGTTTGTTGGCTAATAAACTTTAAAACCTATTGAATACACGAGGGGCCATTAAGACTGCATGTCACTTATTCACCGCCGGTCAAGGTTACTTTAATCCCTAAAAATAGGTGTCTAAGTAAACTCTCAGTATATATATATATATATATATATATATATATATATATATATATATATATATATATATATATATATATATATATATATACACCCTCTCGCGTGTACAATGTGTGCTCGTCCCGGTGATGTTTTAATCTATATAAATAACCAATTAGAAGGAAATAAAATAATTCTCGAGTCGTAGAGGAGTGAAGAGCAGTGTGTTCACTCTGAAAGATGGGTGGGGGGGGGGGGGGTTGCAGTCGGAGGGTATTCTAAATTATGATGTAAGACTTCCGACAAGACGACTACTGAATGAATGATGGTGAACTTGTTTTCTTCTTTGGGTCACCTACCTTGGCGGAAAACAGCCGTTGTGGTGTAAAAAAATAATGTAATTGATTGTAGACAATTGATGTTAAGTGCCGGTTTTGGTACGTTAATTGGTGTAAATGTCTGTTTTGGGAAATTATTATAATTACTGGTTTTGGACAAGTTAATTGATGTAAATACAGGTTTTGGGCAAATTAATTGTTGTAAATACAGGTTTTGGGTAAATTAATTGATGTAAATACCGGTTTTGTTCAAGTTAATTGATGTAAATACCTGTTTTGAGCAAGTTAATTGATGTAAATACCGGTTTTGGGTAAGTTAATTTATGTAAATGATGTTTTTTTACGACGTAATTGGGGTAAATTTTCTTTTAAGAACTATAAAATATTTTTCATCATACAAATAATTTTAAATTTTTATTTACAAAGAGATCAGTTTATTAGTAAAGACACACACGGACAACAGCAACAATAATCATACTAATGATAATAATCTTATTGGGTTTCAATCCTACCGGTTAAATGAGGGTCATTAAGGCTGCATGTTACCTGTTCCCCATTAGTCAGTAATACATTAATCCCTAAAATTGGGATTAAAGTAAACTCGCAGCTTATGTTAAGTAAAGTCAGCGTATGTACACAGACGTAGTCACCATTCGGTGTTACTAACCTCGGAGTTACCTCAGATAGGTTAGATTAGGTAAGATTCGTCAGGAAATAGGACAGGTGTTTCCCTGACGCGGGTCTTAGTCATATGATGACCTGCAGCTGGAGCTTTTGGTCATATGACCGAAGCCTTCCGCTGGTTTACCCCTTCACCCTTTTAAAAATTATACCTACCTCAGATATTGTTAAAAAATGCACACGAATTTTTGCACTGATAAACATTATGGAACATTTTTTGCCGTAAAGATTATTCTAAGCCAGATAATATATGTCCCAACTTATGCTATAGGTTACAAGGATGCAATATGTTGTATGTAGCACAGTCTGCCACCCAGGCTGGAAACTAACATTATAGCTATGACTAAACTTTCTTCAAAACATTGCAATTAATACAGAGAACCGAGAAGATATAAAAAGTTTATAACCTATTGAATACTCAGTTAAACGGTGATTTGTGACTCTGATAAATATTTTACTCTGTAAAATTGGTTTTGGATACATTATTATTTTTTTACGCGCTGATAATTAAAGCCTTGAATATGTATGGAGGGACTTCAGTAAACATTGATTTGGACTTGAATGTATCATCTGCTTATATTACGTAAGTTGAAATTAAAGCACACACACACACACACACACACACACACAGGGCCAGGAGCTGCGAATCGACTCTTGCAACTACAAATAGGTGAGCACACGCACAGGGCCAGGAGATACGACTCCACCCCTGCAACTACAAATAGGTGAGTACACTCTGGTGTATGTTTACTAACTTATACACATTTCTGTGTATATACACCCTGATATATGCACGTTATCTCACACCCAACTTTAAATAGTTGGTGTGTGAGGTGTTCAAAGGTTGGTGTCTGGGTGAGACAGTGACTAATGACTGAGTGGGATGCCACCTGCTGTTTCCTCCTCCAGTCAGCTGTTGTGTCGCTGTAAAATGTCGGGCTAAGGTCATCTTTCTCCTAAAAAAATCCCAGTAAATCCTAGACTTCAGCGCACAGATCGCCCAAACTTTGGAGACAGAATTTTAGAGTATGGTCCTGGACGGTCTTGGACCTTTATGAAATTACTTGATTCGATAATAGTCCAGAAAGGACCGAAACAAGTCATTCCTGAATTGTTCCAGTCACTGAATTGTGGATTTTATTTTTTTAAGAACGTAAGAATGGCGAAATTCTGCAGCAGGCCTATTGGCCCAAACTTGGCAGGTCCTTCTCTAACCCAACCATTAAGTGCCTTCCGGGGTTATCCCTCCCCCTTTTTACAGGATAATTTTATTTTAACTGTGTGGTAGTAGACTCCACTTACCTAACATTCTCTGCCAGTACACAGTTGAATCAACACCTAAATGAACTCAGAAAATTGCTGATAAATCTTTTTTAAAACTACATTAATTTGACGCTATACCTTTTTCCTGGTTATTGCATTAAAAAACTCGTGATGGTAATCAATGTGACGTTGATGTAGATTATTTAAGGTCTATGAGAAGTTGATGACAGTATAATCATACTTTGATTAACAATTTCCCCCCAAAATATTGGATATAACAAAAATAATAATGTAGGGGGAAGCAGTGGAGTTAGTTTGTTAGGTTAAAACTTCTGATTCTACCTGGGTGAATAAGATTTATATCCACTTGTACACTATCATCAACAGTGCTTTAATACTTATTGTCGGTATTAATGTAAATTCAGTGCATACTTGCTGAGAAATCCACACCTTTCCGTGTATATTCACGCTGAGTATACTCGCACACACTTTATATGATCACTTCAGATTCCTAGTTTGAATCCATTACATTTTACTTAACTAAAACTTTAGTAGGTATTGTAAAATTATAAAGTAAGTATCTTCAGGTATTGTGAGCATTGTATTGTACTAGAGTTGAATATTAAAACTGTGCTAATAATAAGGTTCCGTAAAGACTTGAGGTGTGACTAGACGAGAGCAGAGAGACTGAGGTGAAGAGTCCCGCGTCTCACTGGAGTCCTTCTGGGGGTGCGGGAGGGGTTAAACGTGTTGTACCTGGCAGCCTGTGTATGTCACGGTTTTCACACGCCAAACTTCCAGGTATTTTTTTTTTGTTTCTCGAGAGGCTGGAGGCAAAGTGGTCCTCACATGGTCCAGCTTTTGATGTGGGTAAAGCGTAGTGGTGGCGAGTGTGGAGAGGTTTGTAGCAGTGAGGACACTACAGCGCCATCTCGTCATGGCGGCTGTTAATAATAATAATAATATTTATTTCTACAAGTACATATACAAAGTATACAGGCCTAGCTGACATCAGTGGCATACTACTATATAGAAAGCCCCTTTTTATGCAGAGGATTTCGGGCAAATTATACTCCAGGTATACACTAATCGACTGAAACCCAGGTACCTAGTAAATGGTTATAACTATGCCCAGAATTTTTAAAGAAGTGAACAGGTAAACCAGCAAAAGGTCTCGGTCAGATGAACAAAAGCTCCAACGGCGGGTCATCATCTGACTAAGACCCGCGTAGGAAACACTTGTCATGCGTCCTGGCGAACCTTACCTAACCTAACCAGGTACCTATTTTACTGCCTGGTGAACAAGAACAGCAGATGTCTTCCGGAAACACGTCCTAATGTTTCAATCCGTACCGAGGATCGAACCGTGGACCTCAGTGCGTGAGATAAGTTCGCTATCAACCCAGCTACTTAAGAGGTTTGATACAGGTCTGATTTACCTGTACCCCTCAAAGGAGTTTCTTTGATGCCGGTGAGGGGCTCTTGATATAAAGAATTGGACCCGTACTCCCCTTCCTTGGATCGAACATGGACCTGCCTAGCATGGGACGGTAGGCCTACTGCAGTATTCATTCTTATTTACTTAATACAGCGCTGTGTGTATACATCATAATTGATGCATCACATGAAGTTACTTAAGTACACCATACGGTAACTAGTACAAACAAATTTAAAAATAAACATTTATTGAAAGTATGGAAAACTAAGCCTGATATTTTGCCCACTGGAAGCAAATGTCCCAGGCAAGTTTTTGAAAGGGTGCATATGTCTGGTTGATGAGTGTGTGTGGCTGAGACAGTGATATATGAACGCATGAAGGGGTTGTTGATGAGTGTGTGTGGCTGAGACAGTGATATATGAACGCATGAAGGGGTTGTTGATGAGTGTGTGTGGCTGAGACAGTGATATATGAACGACTGAAGGGATGGTTGATGAGTGTGTGTGGCTGAGACAGTGATATATGAAAGAATGTGGTAATTGATGAGTGTGTGCGGCTGAGACAGTGATATTATGAATGACTGAAGGGGTGGTTGATGAGTGTGTGTGGCTGAGACAGTGATATTATGAATGACTGAAGGGGTGGTTGATGAGTGTATGTGGCTGAGACAGTGATATTATAAATGACTGAAGGGGTGCGTGATAGTATGTGTGTGTGTGTGCCTGAGACAGTGATATATGACGACTGAAGGGGTGGTTGATGAGTGTTAGGCTGAGACAGTGATATGTGAGCGACTGAAGGGGTGGTTGATGAGTGTGTGTGGCTGAGACAGTGATATATGAACGGCTGGAGGGGTAATTGATGAGTGTGTGTGGCTGAGACAGTGATATATGACGACTGAAAGGGTGGTTGATGAGCGTGTGTGACTGAGACAGTGATATAAGAACGGCTGGAGGGGTAATTGATGAGTGTGTGTGTGGCTGAGGCAGTGATATATGAACGGCTGGAGGGGTAATTGATGAGTATGTGTGGCTGAGACAGTGATATATGACGACTGAAGGGGTGGTTGATGAGTGTTTGGCTGAGACAGTGATATATGAACGACTGAAGGGGTGGTTGATGAGTGTGTGTGGCTGAGACAGTGATATATGAACGGCTGGAGGGGTAATTGATGAGTGTGTGTGGCTGAGATAGTGATATATGACGACTGAAAGGGTGGTTGATGAGTATGTTTGGCTGAGACAGTGATGCATGAACGACCGAAGGGGTGGTTGATGAGTGTGTGTGGCTGAGACAGTGATGCATGAACGACCGAAGGGGTGGTTGATGAGTATGTTTGGCTGAGACAGTGATGCATGAACGACCGAAGGGGTGGTTGATGAGTGTGTGTGGCTGAGACAGTGATATATGACCTGGATATATTAGCTGTTTTGACTGCTTTCTTGCGTGAATGGTCACCTTCATTCAAGGGATATTTCCTGGTGCTGGTGAGGGGCTCTTAATCCGAGGAACTGGACTTGTCCTCCCCATCCTTCGATCGATGCCTACTCATTTTTCCAGGTGCTGTATAACCCTTAGGGGTTTAGCGCTTCTCCCTAAATGTAATTAGTGGTCATCCGCAGCCAGGAAGTCCTGGTACAAAGCGTCTACTGAAATAATTATATGTATGGCTGTCTCTCTCTCTCTCTCTCTCTCTCTCTCTCTCTCTCTCTCTCTCTCTCTCTCTCTCTCTCTCTCTCTCTATCTATCTATCTATCTATCTATCTATCTATCTATCTCTTTCTCTTATAAACATTGATTTATTTCTAAATTCATTTTTTTTTCATTTTTTGTTTGCATTTCATAGAATTCCCGAGAGTATAGGAACGCATTGAGAGCCGCTTCCAGCTATAAATGAAAATAATTTGTTTTGGAGATGGATATTATCGTTATCGAATTGCGTTGGAGATACTGTTATAGATTTGTATTAAAGATGGATGCTGTTATAGATCTGTGCTAAAGATGGATGCTATTATAGATTTGTATTAAAGATGGATGCTGTTATAGATTTGTATTAAAGATGGATGCTGTTATAGATTTGTGTTAAAGATGGATGCTGTTATAGATTTGTGTTAAAGATGGATGCTGTTATAGATTTGTGTTAAAGATGGATGCTGTTATAGATTTGTGTTAAAGATGGATGCTGTTATAGATTTGTGTTAAAGATGGATGCTGTTATAGATTTGTGTTAAAGATGGATGCTGTTATAGATTTGTGTTAAAGATGGATGCTGTTATAGATTTGTGTTAAAGATGGATGCTGTTATAGATTTGTATTAAAGATGGATGCTGTTATAGATTTGTGTTGGAGATGAATACTGTTGCAGATTTGTGTAGGAAATGGATATTGTCGTTATAGATTTGTGTTGGAGATTGATGTCGTTTTTTTATTTGCGTCGAAAACTGATACTTTTTTTATTTGTGTTTTTGTTGGATAATTTCGATAAAAAATTGTGGGGATTTATACTATTGTAAATATGTACTGAATTAATATTATCGTTCGAAATTCGTGTCAGAGATTTATATTTTTTTTCGAAATCTGCGTTGGAAATTTATATTTTTCGAGATTGCGGTAGAGATTTATATTTCTTCGAGATTTGCGTTGGATATATGTTGTCGTTGTTTGTGGTGAAGATATTATCGTTTTAATATTCTTTGCATGCAGTCTCAGCTGTCGTGGCGTGCTCCCACATAATCACACGAGTGTATGTGATTGACGCTGTCAATTATGTATTCAGAGGAAGGCACTCGTCTCGTGGTGACGGAAGAGAGAGAGGGAGAGGGAGAGGGAGGGGGAGGGAGGAGTGTTGGGAACTGCGAGGGCAGAGGGGGGGGAGGGAGGATGTCGGCTGGAACATTGAAAGTCACGGTACCATGGCTGGAACATTGAGTCACGGTACCATGGCTGGAACATTGAAAGTCACGGTACCATGGCTGGAACATTGAGTCACAGTACCATGGCTGGAACATTGAAAGTCACGGTACCATGGCTGGAACATTGAGTCACGGTACCATGGCTGGAACATTGAAAGTCACGGTACCATGGCTGGAACATTGAAAGTCACGGTACCATGGCTGGAACATTGAAAGTCACGGTACCATGGCTGGAACATTGAAAGTCACGGTACCATGGCTGGAACATTGAGAGTCACGGTACCATGGCTGGAACATTGAGTCACGGTACCATTGCTGGAACATTGAAAGTCACGGTACCATGGCTGGAACATTGAAAGTCACGGTAACATGGCTGGAACATTGAAAGTCACGGTACCATGACTGGAACATTGAAAGTCATGGTACCATGGCTGGAACATTGAAAGTCACGGTACCATGACTGGAACATTGAGAGTCACGGTACCATGGCTGGAACATTGAAAGTCGCAGTACCATGGCTGGAACATTGAAAGTCGCGGTACCATGGCTGGAACACTGAAAGTCACGGTACCATGGCTGGAACATTGAAAGTCACGGTACCATGGCTGGAACATTTCACAAGTAACCCACGAAATACAAATGACATCTGAGTGAAGTTTCGGTCCGTCTTGGATCATTGTGATGACTGAATGTCGTTTCAGTTTATCCTAGACCATTGTATATTTGTGTGACGAAATATTTTAGATTGATTGAGTGAGCACATCGACTCCAGGGTGAGGGACTAATTACCTCATTCTCCTCCTTATCTTTCACCGTTCTTAGTATTGAACTGAAGAAGCCAATGGCTGGCGAAACGTTTCTTAATAAAGATTCCCAAATGTTGCACAAGTGTCTCAGTCTTCAGTATATACTTGATTTTGAACGGTTTTTCAATCTTTTCTCAACCACTTTTCAGGTTGTTCTGGTGAGAGGACGGTGGAAGTGCTGGGAGAGGGAGGTTCTGGTGGTACTGAGGACGGTGGAAGTGCTGAGAGAGGGAGGTGCTGGTGGTACTGAGGACGGTGGAAGTGCTGGGAGAGGGAGGTGCTGGTGGTACTGAGGACGGTGGAAGTGCTGAGAGAGGGAGGTGCTGATGGCACTAAGGACGGTGGAAGTGCTGAGAGAGGGAATTGCTGGTAGTACTAAGGACGGTGGAAGTGCTGAGAGAGGGAGGTGCTTGTGGTACTAGGACGGTGGAAGTGCTGAGAGAGGGAGGGAGAGACGTGCTGGTGGTACTGAGGACGGTGGAAGTGCCGAGAGAGGGAGGGAGGGACGTGCTGATGGTACTGAGAAGTGCTAAGAGAGGGAGGTGCTGGTGGTACTGAGGACGGTGGAAGTGCTGAGAGAGAAGGAGGGAGGTGGTGAGAAGAGCTGGTGTTGCAGTGGTGTAGGCAAAACTTCAGCTGTTAATGGCGGGAGGTAGTTGAATACGATGGTGGTGGTTATTGTGGTAGAGAATGGTAATAGAGGCAATTCTGATGGGCGGCGAGGTGTTGAGGAGAATGATGGTGGTAATTTTGATCATGGTGAAGTGGTTCAGAATGGTGTTGAACACATACTAAAAACACTTTCACAACTTCATGTGTTATTCATCGGGACACTCAAGCATGATAAAGTAGACACATGTGCAACACTTGGGCATCTTGATTGTGGAAACGTTTCGCCACACAGTGGCTTCATCAGTCCAATACAAAGGAGAATGGTAAGGATCAGAAGGAGTTTGAGGTAATCAGTCCTTCAAGATTGATTACATCGACTCGATCCTGGGGGACTGATTACATCGACTCCATCCTGAGGGACTGATTACATCGACTCCATCCTGAAGAACTGATTACATCGACTCCATCCTGGGGTACTGATTACATCGACTCCATCCTGAAGAACTGATTACATCGACTCCATCCTGGGGGACTGATTACATCGACTCCATCCTGACGGACTGATTACCTCAAACTCCTTCTTATCTTCACCATTCTCCTTTATGGGACTGATGAAGCTATTGTGTGGCGAAACGTTTCCTCAGTACAGATACCCAAGTTTGCCACATGTGTCTAATTTATCAACTTGTCGGTTCTCTGAACCATTTAACCACACTCAACCATCTTATGTATTAGAGGGAAGACAAATTAATTATCGAGGAAGGGGATAAATATAGAACAAAAAATGCCTGGAATCCTCTCTAACCAGCACTTATAACACCATTTTCTGCAATTATCACCTCAGCAGACGTACAAAACAGACACGAGACAATCAAGCAGTCACCCGCGCCTCGCTTTCTTGCACTTTTCTCTGCTGTGTAAACCTCAGTATCTCATACGTTCTTTACTGACTTGAAAAACCTGGTAAACCATGCTTGTAAACCAAGCGAAACTATGTCATTTACTATAAAGTCTGTCAGTTTCTGGGTCTCGTAGACCGTCGCTGTAACAATGCATTATCTTTCATTGCTGGCACTGAGTATATGGAAAGTTGTGAAAGTATTTCAGGATGATCTGCGTGATGTAAACTACCTGGTGTGACATATAAACTCTGGTATTGGGATATATAAACTACCTGGTGTTGTGATATATAAACTATCTGGTATTGGGATATATAAACTACCTGGTGTGACATATAAACTATCTGGTATTGGGATATATAAACTACCTGGTGTTGTGATATATAACCTACCTGGTGTGATATATAAACTACCTGGTGTTGTGATATATAAACTACCTGGTGTTGTGATATATAAACTACCTGGTGTGATATATAAACTACCTAGTGTTGTGATATATAAACTACCTGGTGTTGTGATATATAAACTACCTGGTGTTGTGATATATAAACTACCTGGTGTTGTGATATATAAACTACCTGATGTGATATATAAACTACCTGGTGTTGTGATATATAAACTACCTGGTGTTGTGATATATAAACTACATGGTGTTGTGATATATAAACTACCTGGTGTGATATTTAAACTACCTAGTGTTGTGATATATAAACTACCCGGTGTTGTGATATATAAACTACCTGGTGTGACATATAAACTACCTAGTGTTGTGATATATAAACTACCTGGTGTTGCGATATATAAACTACCTGGTGTTGTGATATATAAACTACCTGGTGTGATATATAAACTACCTAGTGTTGTGATATATAAACTACCTAGTGTTGTGATATATAAACTACCCGGTGTTGTGATATATAAACTACCTGGTGTGACATATAAACTACCTAGTGTTGTGATATATAAACTACCTGGTGTTGTGATATATAAACTACCTGGTGTTGTGATATATAAACTACCTGGTGTGATATATAAACTACCTAGTGTTGTGATATATAAACTGCCTGGTGTTGTGATATATAAACTACCTGGTGTTGTGATATATAAACTACCTGGTGTTGTGATATATAAACTACCTGGTGTAATATATAAACTACCTAGTGTTGTGATATATAAACTACCTGGTGTTGTGATATATAAACTGCCTGGTGTTGTGATATATAAACTACCTGGTGTGATATCTAAACTACCTGGTGTTGTGATATCTAAACTACCTGGTGTTGTGATATATAAACTACCTGGTGTTGTGATATATAAACTACCCGGTGTTGTGATATCTAAACTACCCGGTGTTGTGATATCTAAACTACCCGGTGTTGTGATATAGTGATATATAAACTACCTGGTGTGATATATAAACTACCCGGTGTTGTGATATAGTGATATATAAACTACCTGGTGTGATATATAAACTACCTAGTGTTGTGATATATAAACTACCTGGTGTGACATATAAACTACCTAGTGTTATGATATATAAACTACCGGGTGTGACATATAAACTACCTAGTGTTGTGATATATAAACTACCTGGTGTGATACATAAACTACCTAGTGTTGTGATATATAAACTACCTGGTGTTGTGATATATAAACTACCCGGTGTTGTGATATATAAACTACCTGGTGTTGTGATATATAAACTACCTGGTGTTGTGATATATAAACTACCCGGTGTTGTGATATATAAACTACCTGGTGTGATATGTAAACTACCTGGTGTTGTGATATATAAACTACCTGGTGTGATATAAACTACCTGGTGTGATATATAAACTACCTGGTGTTGTGATATATAAACTACCTGGTGTGATATATAAACTACCTGGTGTTGTGATATATAAACTACCTGGTGTTGTGATATATAAACTACCTGGTGTTGTGATATATAAACTACCTGGTGTGATATAAATTACCTGGTGTGATATAAACTACCTGGTGTTGTGATATATAAACTACCTGGTGTGATATAAACTACCTGGTGTGATATAAACTACCTGGTGTGATATATAAACTACCTGGTGTTGTGATATATAAACTACCTGGTGTTGTGATATATAAACTACCTGGTGTTGTGATATATAAACTACCTGGTGTGATATAAACTACCTGGTGTTGTGATATATAAACTACCTGGTGTTGTGATATATAAACTACCTGGTGTGATATAAACTACCTGGTGTGATATAAACTACCTGGTGTGATATATAAACTACCTGGTGTTGTGATATATAAACTACCTGGTGTTGTGATATATAAACTACCTGGTGTGATATAAACTACCTGGTGTGATATATAAACTACCTGGTGTTGTGATATATAAAGTACCTGGTGTGATATATAAACTACCTGGTGATGTGATTTATAAACTATCAACCTAAAACGAGACAGTTATGACCTTACATTATTAAAATTTTCGAGATTTTGAATAAATTTACAGAATAGGATGTGACTCGAGGTGCCAAACTTGTGATGAAGAACGCTCGGATAGACAATACGAGAGTATTCGATAAAGAGCATCATTATTCTGCTTATATGGGTCCTTCGATGCTAAGAGTTGTGCTTGTGGGGGGGGTGTAGAGGTGGCGGGCTCAATCCTCCGTCTCACTAATAATACAACTTTTAAAGATGCCAGAAGCCGTGGAAATATTTTGTTCAAACATTTTTTTTACTGTAATGTTATGAGGGGAAAGAAACGCATGATTTGCTCTCTCATTAGGAAGGCATCTGACACTAAATATATCCATTTTAAAATATTTTATTAACGAAGTTTATTTAATTTTTAATAGTATAGTCATAATTATTCTATTTTTATAGCACAGTCGTAATTAGCCAGAGGAAAACATTGGCATGACTGACACGTAATATGTTGCTTCCCGTTATGGCTGTAATAGTCGGTAAAGATCTTTATATGTTTGTTTAATTACACGGAGTGTTAAGACGCTTTTAAAATTCGTCAAATTAATAACATTAATGTGGTCATGACTCTGGTGACTCTTGACTCAGGAGAGGGAGAGCTAGGAACGTTGATAACTTAGACTGATAAACCAGAGGGAGACACTGATACCCTAAACTGATAAACCAGAGGGAGACAATAAAAACTTAGACTGATAAACCAGAGGGAGACACTGATATCCTAAACTGATAAACCAGAGGGAGACAATAAAAACTTAGACTGATAAACCAGAGGGAGACACTGATACCCTAAACTGATAAACCAGAGGGAGACAATAAAAACTTAGACTGATAAACCAGAGGGAGACACTGATATCCTAAACTGATAAACCAGAGGGAGACAATAAAAACTTAGACTGATAAACCAGAGGGAGACACTGATACCCTAAACTGATAAACCAGAGGGAGACAATAAAAACTTAGACTGATAAACCAGAGGGAGACACTGATACCCTAAACTGATAAACCAGAGACACTGATAACTTATGCTGATAAACCAGAGCATTGTTTTATCATGCGTGTGTTTGCTCCTGGAGACATTTCCTTCTGTGACCGCGTGGTAGCAGCACCTCTTGGATCCCGATGATGTTGACACCTCTGAATGTTGGTTAAACCAACATTCACCTCCAGGTATTATGATTGTCTCTCAAGGATCCCTAGAGGGCAGCAGACTTTCCTTATGCTCCCAATCACTATCATAAACAACAATAAACCGAACGATAGTCACCCCCCCCAAAAAAAAAAAAAAAAAAAAAAAAATCTGTTTGTCTTTTTACATACACATGGAGAAAACCTCACGGAAATCGTTCACCAATTTTTCACCCTTGTGTTCCACGGAACCCAGTTTGAAAGGGGCTGTTGCCCCCTCGCTGGGCAGCTTATCAGCAGAGAAGTGATAGATGGAACTGGCCCAAGCAGTGGCATGCGTACAGTTGATTCTCAGTCGTTTACAAGGACCCCCATTGGAAATAGTCTCTTTGACTTTTTGGGGGGGATTTATCCTGATAGGTAATTTACACATGTTACTTATGTATGACAGTTTGTGTAACTATTTATGTGTACGTTTTCCTAAATAAACTTACAACATCAGCCTTCTCGGGCGTCGGAATTACTGCGTTTGTTCTGCACGCGTCGGAATTACTGCGTCTGTTCCACGAAGATTGTTTTGGTCTAAAAAAAAATGCCATTTAACTTTCCATTTGCATATTTTGCTAAGAAGGAAGAGAAAAAAAATCTGCATTTTTTCCTAGTATATTCTTCTTCTTCTTTCACGAATGCAAATGAAATAAATCACAATCTTCTTCCCCTGGAGCAATTACCATGGTGACGGCTGCTCGGATGACAGCAGTCAAAATTTAAATGTAAATGTCATCAGGTGGCTGTTCCTGCCATGTCTTGCACGAGGACACCAGAGCTAACAAAGCTAACTAGGTTACTGTGGCGTGGTTGTTATTGCGGCGTGACTGGTGTTATTTCGGCGTGATTGGTGTTACTGCGGCATGACTGGTGTTACTGCGGCGTGATTGTTGTTATTGCGGCGTGACTGGTGTTATTTCGACGTGGTTGGTGTTACTGCGGCATGACTGGTGTTATTTCGACGTGGTTGGTGTTACTGCGGCGTGATTGGTGTTACTGCGGCGTGATTGGTATTACTGCGGCGTGATTGGTATTATCAGTACAGGATTGTGTGGTCAAGAATATGCGACAACTTTCATCGTTTAACTGAAAATTTTATGACCACGGTGAATCATTGATGTATTTGTGTGTTTCCATGTTTGTGTTTATTTTTTTTTTTGTGTGAATGTTTAAAGCAGGTGGAAAACTGTAAATAATTTTACCTTATTTTGAAATATAAATGCACTCTATTATTTTTATTATTATTATTATTATTATTATTATTATTATTATTATTATTATTATTATTATTATTATTATTATTATTATATAATCAGGGGGCAAGCGCTAAAGTCATACGGGTTACACAGCCACCGATTAAGTGGCGGGTGGCCCCAGTTCCTTTGATCAAGAGCCCTTCACTGGGATTAAGGCACCTTCTCTTGAAGAGGGAGTGTGTGTGTGTGTGCTACTGTACGCTAAATTTCTGACATAACCCGAACTCCACTGACTGTAAAAGCCATTGACAACATGCCCATGCCCTCAGCCCCAGGCTCAGACTCGTGGAACTTCTTCAATAAGAACTGCAAGAAGCCCCTTACGGGCCTTAAGTATAGTACTATGGAGAGGGTGCATAGACACGGGTGAAATCCCACTGTCACTAAAAACAACGGATATAGCCCCACTCCATAAAGGTGGCAACAAAGCAATAGCTAAGAACTGTAGACCAATAGCTCTAACGTCCCACATTATAAAAATCTTTGAAATAGTTCTAAGAAGCGTGATCGCAAATCACTTGGCTTCCCAACAATTGCACAATCCAGGACAGCATGGGTTTAGAGCAGGTCGATCCTTCCTCGCAACTACTGGACCACTATGATATGGTCTTAGATACACTCGAAGACAAATAGAATGAAGATGTAGTATACACAGATATTGCAGAAGCCTTTGACAAGTGCGATCATGGTGTAATAGCGCACACAATGCGTTCTAAAGGGATAACTGGCAAAGTGGGCAGATGGATATTCAACTTTCTAACCAATCGAACACAAAGAGTTGTGGTAAACAGAGTTAAATCGGAAGCTGCCATAGTGAACAGCTCTGTTTCACAAAGCACAGTACTCGTACCCATCCTGTTCCTCATCCTCATATCAGACATAGACAGATGTAAACCATAGCACCTTGTCATCCTTTGCAGGCGATGCTAGGTTCTGCATGACACTGTCATCCCTTGAGGACGTGGTAAATCGCCAAGCAGATATAAACTAAGTTTTCCAGTGGGCAACGGAAAACAATATGATCAGTGAGGACAAATTTCAGCTACTCCGATATGTAAAACTGGAGGAAATAATATCTAGAACTGAGTATAGTATAAACTCTAATCACACAATAGAACGGAAAAGTAGTGTGAAGGACTTGGGAGTGCTAATGTCAGAGGATCTCACCTTCAAGGATCACAACAGTGTTTCTACAACATCTGCGAAGAAAAAGATAGGATGGATAATAAGAACCTTCAAAATAAGGGATGCCAAGCCAGTGATGATCCTTTTTAAATCACTTTTTATCTTTATGCTGGAATACTGCAGTACATAAACAGCTCCGTTCAAGGCAGGTGAAATTGCAGATCTAGAGAATGTACAGAGAACCTTTATTGCACATATGAGTTCTGACACTCACTGGAGCCCAGGTTAGAGAGATGCATCATAATCTACATCTGAAAAATCGTGGAGGAATTGGTCCCAAATCTGAACACAGAAATTATCCCTACAAAAGCAAAAGACTAGGAAGACGGTGCAATATACTCCCAATGAAAAGTAGGGGTGCTGTTAGTACACGAAGAAAAAACACTAAGTTTTCGGGGCTCAAGACTGTTCAACAGCCTCCCACCATGCATAAGGGGGATTTACCAATAGACCGCTGGCTGCCTTCAAGAGGGAGCTGGACAGATACCTAAAGTCAGTACCCGATCAATCGGGCTGTGGTTCGTACGTTGGACTACGTGCGGCCAGCACTAACAGCCTGCTTGATCAGGCCCTGATCCACCGGGAGGCCTGGCCAAGGACTGGGCCACGGGGGCGTTGACCCCCCGAACACCCTCCACGTAGGTATGTGTGTGCGTGTGCTATTAGCCGGTTTCTGGTACATACATATTAGGAAGGGACGGTATAAGACTGTTCTTTTTCCCGCGTTCACAGTTTCGTACGTTGTACAGAATTACGAAATTGGGAACGAAAACGTTGAATATTTTGGCAGGTGGATGCAGGTCAGGGCTACCTTGCTACAGGTCAGGACTCCCTTGCTACGGGTCATGGCTACTTTGCTACAGGTCAAGGCTACCTTGCTCCATGTCAGGACTACCTTGCTGCAGGTCAGGGCTACCCTGCTTCAGGTCAGGGCTACCGTGCTACAGGTCAGGGCTACCTTATTACAGTTCAAGGCTACTTTGCTATAGGTCAGGACTACGTTGCTACAGGTCAGGGCTTCATTGCTACAGATTAAGGCTACCTTCCTAAAGGTCAAGGCTACTTTGTTACACTTCAGGGCTTCCTTGCTACATGTCAGGGCTACCTTGCTATAGGTCAGGGCTTCCTTGCTACAGGTCAAGGCTACCTTGCTACAGGCTGGGACTACCTTGCTACAGGTCAGGGCTACCTTGCTACAAGTCAAGGCTATCTTGCTACAGGTCAGGACTACCTTGCTACAGGTCAGGGCTACCTTACTACAAGTCAAGGCTACCTTGCTACAGGTCAAGGCTACCTTGCTACAGGTCAGGACTACCTTGCTACAGGTCAGGGCTACCTTCCTATAGGTCAGGGCTACGTTACTTCTTGAGTCAAAGTTTAAGGTATTTGACCCACATTGTCGATAATTATTCACCTCTGCTTTTCCTTCCTCACCTCCTTCCTTCCCTCTCAGGTCTCCTGCACTCTCCCCTTCTTTCTCTCCCCTCTCTTATCTCCGTTTCCTTTTCTCCTCTCTCTTACGGTGGTTCAGAGAGGCCAGAACACCGGCGTGTTTAGTGTGATGTCGTCACGATGCTTATCTCTCTCTCTCTCTCTCTCTCTCCATCTATCTATCTATCTATCTATCTACCTATATCTATCTGTCTATCTCTTTTACAGTGTTTTGCAGGGTTGGGTTTAAGGTTCCTAACTTTATTTACGAGCTATCAACTGTTACCTACAGCTCTCTCTCTCTCTCTCTCTCTCTCTCTCTCTCTCTCTCTCTCTCTCTCTCTCTCTCTCTCTCTCTCTCTCTCTCTCTCTTTCTCTCTCTTACACAGGGTTTGACAAGATTAAAGATCCCTTGCTTTATTGACAAGCTATTTACAGGTTAAGGATTCCTAACTTTATTGGCAAGCTAAGAGCTGTTGCCTACATCAGCTCATTTGAAAGCATTTTTATTGTTATGAGACATACAAGTAGGGAACAGGATGAAATTGGAGCCATCTGTGGGCCAGCATTTTCATTTGATCAACTGACTTTATCTCTTTCTCTCTCTCTCTCTCTCTCTCTCTCTCTCTCTCTCTCTCTCTCTCTCTCTCTCTCTCTCTCTCTCTCTCTCTCTCTCTCTCTCTCTCTCTCTCTCACACTCTCTCTCCCCCTCTCCCAGATGAGCTGTCAGCTTGAAAAAAGATGGGCTGTTAGCAAGAAAAACAGGAGTTGTCAGCAGGGATAGGAACCTTTAGTATGAGAAGGGTCTGTCAGCACGATGAGAAAGAGGAACTGTCATCAAGAGAAACAGTCGCCGTCAGAACGATGAGAAAGAGGAGCTGTCAGTAGGAAAAAGAGATGTCAGTACGAGGGACAGGAACTGTTTGCAAGAAAAAAAGAGCTGTCAGCACAGAGAGAGAGAGAGACGAGTTATCAACAAGAGAAAGCTGTCATGAAGAGAAGAAAGAAGAGCTGTTAGCAAGAGGAACAGCTGTCAGCTAGAGAAAGAGGAAGAAGAAGAGCTCTCAGCAAAGAAATATATATACAGGTCGTCAGCAGGAGTCAGCGTTAGTGTCAGGACTGTGATCGTAAATACCGTCCGTGAAGATGCGCTAAAACCTTAGGGGGGTCCTGCTGCACCTGGAGAGTGGGTAGCTCAAGTTCCTCGCAGCAAGAGGAATATATATATATATATATATATATATATATATATATATATATATATATATATATATATATATATATATATATATATATATATATATATATATATATATATATATATATATATATATATATATATATATATATATACCATAAAAAAAAAAAATAAAAAAATTAAAAAAAAAAAAATATAAAAATAAATATATTTTCTTTTTAAAAGTAAAAAAGAAAGTTTTTATAGTTTATTATTAATATTGAGGGTGAGAGGAGACTTCCTTCTCTGGTGAGTGACAGTTTCGCCTCCTCTCTTCCTTCCTTCCTTCCTGGTTTCTTAAGACATTTCCTTCACCGTCACACTTGAGGGTCACGTGATGGGCTTGTTACTCTCTCTTTCCTGTTTATCTTTATTTATTTATTTCTTCATCTTTCTCGTTCTACTGTTCTTTGTTTTCTTTTTTGTCCCCTTCCTCCTCTCTCGCTTCTATTCTTGCCTCTGCTCTTCGATCTCCTCTTTGCTTATCTTAATACATTAATTGTGATTCCTTGGTCCAGCCTGTTGATAATCTACATCTTCTTCTTCTTCTTCTTCTTCTTCTTCTTCTTCTTCTTCTTCTTCTTCTTCTTATTATTATTATTATTATTATTATTATTATTATTATTGTATTCATAGATATATGCCAAACCCTTAGAAATCAGAGTACGCGGGGAATGGAAGTTAAAGACTCAAATGAGTCACAGGGATGTTAGGAAGTATTTCTTCAGTCATAGAGTTGTCGAGAAATCGAATAATCTCCAAAGTGGCGTAGTGGAGGCAGGAACCATACATAGTTTTAAGAAGAGGTCGTTTCTCTCCTTGCTCATGGAGCAGGGAGAGAGAGGACCTAGTAGCGATCAGCGAAGAGGCGGGGCCAGGAGCTATGGATCGACCCCTGCAACCACAATTGGGTAAGTACACACACACACAAGAGCAGAGTTGTTAGCACAGGGTTTCAAATAGCAGAATTGTTAACAAAAGTGCCATTAACAAGAGTTAACAAGGCCACAGAAGTTATAAACACCTGTTTGTGGCCTCAGGCAACGTGGAAAGGTTTGAGAAATATCTCAATTGTTGCAAACATACAGAAATTATGTCACGCTTGATAGCAAACGTCTGAGAATGAAGTCACGGTTGCTTGAAACGTCTGAGGATGAAGTCACGGTTGCTTGAAACGTCTGAGGATGAAGTCACGGTTGCTTGAAACGTCTGAGGATGAAGTCACGGTTGCTTGAAACGTCTGAGGATGAAGTCACAGTTGCGTGAAACGTTTAAGAATGAAGCCAGAGTTGCTTGAAACGTCTGAGAAAGAAGTCACATTAGAATAAAGCAAAACAACAACAAAATTCAGATCTCGCTACTTTGAAACACTTGACTGTAATAACAACCTGCAATATTAAGAATGTTGTTCAAAGTAGCTTATGAAACGCTAGACAACGAGTCTTACAGATGTTTGCAGCTTCAAAGTAATGACTTTGAAATTACTCTGAAACTGCTGAGGAGAGATGACAGCATGCCGAATCGTTCTCCTGCCAAAGGGATAAATCGTGTTATCAGTCAGCAGAAAGCACATTCCTTGGCAGTGTGTAATGCGTAACTGCAATGATTACTCTCTCGTGATTACAACTGCATAATGAGTGCTTCCTAGTTGTTCATTAATCCCTAATGACCAATTATACCTAACGACCTCCTTCCCCTCCCTCCCCTTCCCTCCACAGTGTTTATTTTCGTCTTGGTCGTAACATACATCTTGGTTTGTATTTGTCTATATATATATATGTACTATATATACATACATACATACACACACATACATATACATACATACATACATATACATACATACACATACGTACACATACATACATATACATACATATTTACACATACACACACACACATACATATATATACATACACATACATACATACGTACATACACATACATATACATACACATACATACATACATACATACATACATACGTACATACATACATACATACATACATACACACACATACATACACTTGCATACATATATAGTATATTTCTCTACGATGTTTCCCTTTGATACGTCTTCAAATAAATTTTTACTGTGGAGATACAGAATATTTCGTCACCTCCCTATTTTGAGAAATAATTGAGGCAATCGCATCTCTCTCTCTCTCTCTCTCTCTCTCTCTCTCTCTCTCTCTCTCTCTCTCTCTCTCTCTCTCTCTCTCTCTCTCTCTCTCTCTCTCTCTCTCTCTCTCTCTCTCTCTGTCTCTCTCTCTCTGTCTCTCTCTCTGTCTCTCTCTCTCTCTCTCTCTCTCTCTCTCTCTCTCTCTCTCTCTCTCTCTCTCTCTCTCTCGCTGTCAGATAGGTAAGTCTGTATTCTGGGCCAGTACAAGATATCTGACATTGAACTTTCCTCACTTAGCGACAGGTAATTCTCCCATATTATATTACTTTCCTGCTTATTTATATCAATTATCCTTCCTCTCCTACAATTTCCCTGCATCCCCTTTCCCTTCCTTCTCCTCATTTCACACCGCCCCCCGTCTTCAGGACGGTCAGAGATAACATTGTTGCCACGCCTCTTTGTTGCCCACTGGTATTTTTGACTGTCTTTCTGTGTCTCAGCGGAGGTGTTTTGTTTTGGTAACGATGTGAGGTTGTCAACGTTTGTTTTTGTTTGCTCTTGCCGGGGGGGAGGGGGCTTCATTTTTATTTGTTTAAGCTTTTTTTTTGTGCTAAAGTTAAATTTACAAGTGGCTTTATCATGCCTCATCATGGATAACTTAAGTATAATCAACACTCGTCAGTGCTCAGTAATAACCCACATAGAGGCAAACTCAGGAGATTAACCTGTATATTTCGATCCCCTTCCGGTGAAGAGGATCCCTCAGTGGGTTGCCCAAAGGCTTGCGAAAGGCCTCGATCATATGACCAAAAGCTCCAGCTGCGGGTCATCATATAACTAAGACCTGCGTTCTGTTTCCCCACAAACTTTACCAAACAATAAATGTCGAAATCACCATCATCACCAGTATGACTTCAAGAGGACGGGGCTGTCTCTTTAATGCACTCTATGGGTCACTTTATCTGAGAATAAAAGAAATTCCGTTAACTCTTTCCGTTCCATCTTTTCTTCAGTTTACAACTGTGTCTTCGTTTGGTCCCTGTTAGACGTACCATAGTGAGAAATCTTTATCTACTCTTTCATGTCCTTGTATGACCTTGGTCATGTATCCTCTTTTTCTGCTATCAGTCAACGTGATCATGTATACTCTTCTTGCTATCAGTCAACGTGGTCATGTATCCTCTTCCTGCTATCAGTCATCGTGGTCGTGTATCCTCTTTTCCTGCTTTCAGTCAACGTGGTCATGTACCCTCTTCCTGGTATCAGTCAATGTGGTCATGTATCCTCTTCTTGCTATCAGTGAACGTGGTCATGTATCCTCTTCTTGCTATCAGTGAACGTGGTCATGTATCCTCTTTGCTATCAGTCAACGTGGACATGTATCCTCTTCCTGCTATCAGTTAACGTGGTCATGTATCATCTTTTCCTACTATCAGTCAACGTGGACATGTATCCTCTTCCTGCTATCAGTCAACGTGGTGGTCATGTATCATCTTTTCCTGCTATCAGTCAACGTGGTGGTCATGTATCATCTTTTCCTGTTATCAGTCAACGTGGACATGTATCCTCTTCCTGCTATCAGTCAACGTGGTGGTCATGTATCATCTTTTCCTGCTATCAGTCAACGTGGCCATGTATCCTCTTCCTGCTATCAGTCAACGTGGTGGTCATGTATCATCTTTTCCTGCTATCAGTCAACGTGGTGGTCATATATCATCTTTTCCTGCTATCAGTCAACGTGGACATGTATCCTATTCCTGCTATCAGTCAACGTGGTGGTCATATATCATCTTTTCCTGCTATCAGTCAACGTGGTGGTCATATATCATCTTTTCCTGCTATCAGTCAACGTGGACATGTATCCTATTCCTGCTATCAGTCAACGTGGTTATGTATCATCTTTTCCTGCTATCAGTCAACGTGGACATGTATCCTCTTCCTGCTATCAGTTAACGCGGTCATGTATCATCTTTTCCTGTTATCAGTCAACGTGGTGGTCATGTATCATCTTTTCCTGCTATCAGTCAACGTGGCCATGTATCCTCTTTCTGCTATCAGTCAACGTGGTCATGTATCATCTTTTCCTGCTTTCAGTCAACGTTGTCATGTATTATCTTTTCCTGCTATCAGTCAACGTGGTCATGTATCATCTTTTCCTGCTATCAGTCAACGTGGTCATGTATCATCTTTTCCTACTATAAGTCAACGTGGTCATGTATCATCTTTTCCTGCTGTCAGTCAACGTGGACATGTATCATCTTCCTGCTATCAGTCAACGTGGATATGTATCATCTTCCTGCTATCAGTCAACGTGGACATGTATCATCTTCCTGCTATCAGTCAACGTGGACATGTATCATCTTCCTGCTATCAGTCAACGTGGATATGTATCATCTTCCTGCTATCAGTCAACGTGGATATGTATCATCTTCCTGCTATCAGTCAACGTGGATATGTATCATCTTCCTGCTATCAGTCAACGTGGATATGTTTCATCTTCCTGCTATCAGTCAACGTGGATATGTATCATCTTCCTGCTATCAGTCAACGTGGATATGTATCATCTTCCTGCTATCAGTCAACGTGGACATGTATCATCTTCCTGCTATCAGTCAACGTGGATATGTATCATCTTCCTGCTATCAGTCAACGTGGTCATGTATCATCTTTTCCTGCTATCAGTCATCGTGGCTGTCTTAATGTTTTCACCCTTTCAACATAACTAGTCTTTTTTTTAAACTCTGGCATCCATTTTGTAGGTTTTTGAAGTTTTCTGCTGTATTTATGTGTTTTTTTAGTGTAGGCACTACACCACCGCTGAATATTCCAGCTTTACCAAATATATAATAATAATAATGATAGTAATAATAATAATAATCTTTATTTCTACAAGTACATGATACAATTTATACAGACCATAACTGACATCGGTGACATACTATAAAGAAAGCCCCTGGTTATGTAGAGCATTTCGGGCAACTTGGGTTAATTTGTCCCCCAGGATGCGACCCACACCAGTCGACTAACACCCAGGCACATATTTTACTGCTAGGTGAACAGTGGCAGCAGGTGTCTTAAGGAAACTCATCCAGTGTTTCCACCCGTACCGGGGATCGAACCAAGGACACTCAGTGTGTGAGCCGAATGGCTACCAACCGCCGAGCTACATACATATATTTGATAACTATTGTATAATTCACCACTGTAGCATAGGAATCTCCCATAATTTCATGTATATGTGATCTTCCAGCAACACTTCTTTTACGAACAACTCCTGGATCTCTAATATGAGATAGAAAGGGAATGGGCACGTTTTCCTTTGTATTTAGTTTCCGTAAATCAGTTAACGAAATATATTTCATCATGGTATAAACCTTGGTAATAAATACCGACAAGTTGGTTTAGAAAGACACGTAAGCAAACACTATAACACTATAACGTTTTCTAATAAATATGTTAAAGTGTTTGCTTACGTGTCTTTCTAAACCATACTTCATCATATCCCTGGAACGCAGGCGAGAAAGATACATGATAATGTACACTTAAAAAGTCCTAGAGGGACTAGTCCCAAATCTGTACACCAGTAGACCCCTTGCTGTCTTCAAGGAGGTGGACAGGCACCTAAAGTCAGTACCTGATCAGCCGGACTGTGGCTCGTGCGCCAGTTTACGTGCGGCCAGCAGTAAAAGCCTTTTTGATCAGGCTCTGATTCATCACGAGGCCTGTTCATGGACAGGGCCGCGGGGGCGTTGACCCCCGAAACACCACCCAGGTACACTCCAGGTATCTCTTTGTGTTGCGTCTCTCACACTTAATATATTCAAGACTTTGTCGCACAGCTTCTTCTTGGTCTAATTTCGCTTACTCTCAGCTCCATTAAATGGCTTTTATCTACATTAAAATCCGTCATATATGTATCTCTCCATCTGTCCAATTTATCCAGTCATATTGTAAAAAATTACAGTCGTTTTTATTTTTTGTTTTAAACGAGTTTTTTTTTTTGCATCATCTGCAGGCATATTTATATAGGTTTTATTTCTGCTAAAGTTTTTGTATGAATTTAAAATGTTGTTGGGGCACACGTGTGTGTGTGTGTGTGTGTGTACTTGTGTGCTCACTTATTTGTGGTTCCGCGGATCGAGTTACAGCTCTAGGCCCTGTGTGTGTTCACCGAGTTGTATTTGCGGGGGTCGAATCTCAGCTCCTGGCCCCGCCTCTTGAGCCACAATAGTTGGGCATTTTTGTTTGGTGGCTTGATGGGTCCTCTCGTACCTACTCTTGACAGTGTGTATTGAGTTTGCTTCTACCACATTCTTTTCTTGCTCATTTTATATATATATATATATATATATATATATATATATATATATATATATATATATATATATATATATATATATATATATATATATATATATATATATATATTTCGCCTGCTCTCGCGAATTCCTTGCATATATATATATATATATATATATATATATATATATATATATATATATATATATATATATATATATATATATATATATATATATATATTATCACACTGGCCGATTCCCACCAAGGCAGGGTGGCCCGAAAAAGAAAAACTTTCACCATCATTCGCTCCATCACTGTATTGCCAGAAGGGTGCTTTACACTACAGTTTTTAAACTGCAACATTAACACCCCTCCTTCAGAGTGCAGGCACTGTACTTCCCATCTCCAGGACTCAAGTCCGGCCTGCCGGTTTCCCTGAATCCCTTCATAAATGTTACTTTGCTCACACTCCAACAGCACGTCAAGTATTAAAAACCATTTGTCTCCATTCACTCCTGTCAAACACGCTCACGCATGCCTGCTGGAAGTCCAAGCCCCTCGCACACAAAACCTCCTTTACCCCCTCCCTCCAACCTTTCCTAGGCCGACCCCTACCCCGCCTTCCTTCCACTACAGACTGATACACTCTTGAAGTCACTCTGTTTCGCTCCATTCTCTCTACATGTCCGAACCACCTCAACAACCCTTCCTCAGCCCTCTGGACAACAGTTTTGGTAATCCCGGACCTCCTCCTAACTTCCAAACTACGAATTCTCTGCATTATATTCACACCACACATTGCCGTCAGACATGACATCTCCACTGCCTCCAGCCTTCTCCTCGCTGCAACATTCATCACCCATGCTTCACACCCATATACTATACTCTCATACATTCCCCTCTTTGCCTCCAAGGACAAAGTTCTTTGTCTCCACAGACTCCTAAGTGCACCACTCACCCTTTTCCCCTCATCAATTCTATGATTCACCTCATCTTTCATAGACCCATCCGCTGACACGTCAACTCCCAAATATCTGAATACATTCACCTCCTCCATACTCTCTCCCTCCAATCTGATATCCAATCTTTCATCACCTAATCTTTTTGTTATCCTCATAACCTTATTCTTTCCTGTATTCACTTTTAATTTTCTTCTTTTGCACACCCTACCAAATTCATCCACCAATCTCTGCAACTTCTCTTCAGAATCTCCCAAGAGCACAGTGTCATCAGCAAAGAGCAACTGTGGCAACTCCCACTTTATGTTTGATTCTTTATCTTTTAACTCCACGCCTCTTGCCAAGACCCTCGCATTTACTTCTCTTACAACCCCATCTATAAATATATTAAACAACCACGGTGACATCACACATCCTTGTCTAAGGCCTACTTTTACTGGGAAATAATTTCCCTCTTTCCTACATACTCTAACTTGAGCCTCACTATCCTCGTAAAAACTCTTCACTGCTTTCAGTAACCTACCTCCTACACCATACACCTGCAACATCTGCCACATTGCCCGCCTATCCACCCTGTCATACGCCTTTTCCAAATCCATAAATGCCACAGACCTCTTTAGCCTTATCTAAATACTGTTCACATATATGTTTCACTGTAAACACCTGGTCCACACACCCCCTACCTTTCCTAAAGCCTCCTTGTTCATCTGCTATCCTATTCTCCGTCTTATTCTTAATTCTTTCAATAATAACTCTACCATACACTTTACCAGGTATACTCAACAGACTTATCCACCTATAATTTTTGCACTCTCTTTTGTCCCCTTTGCCTTTATACAAAGGAACTATGCATGCTCTCTGCCAATCCCTAGGTACCTTACCCTCTTCCATGCATTTATTAAATAATTGCACCAACCACTCCAAAACTATATCCCCACCTGCTTTTAACATTTCTATCTTTATCCCATCAATCCCGGCTGCCTTACCCCCTTTCATTTTACCTACTGCCTCACGAACTTCCCCCACACTCACAACTGGCTCTTCCTCATTCCTACAAGATGTTATTCCTCCTTGCCCTATACACGAAATCACAGCTTCCCTAACTTCATCAACATTTAACAATTCCTCAAAATATTCCCTCCATCTTCCCAATACTTCTAACTCTCCATTTAATAACTCTCCTCTCCTATTTTTAACTGACAAATCCATTTGTTCTCTAGGCTTCCTTAACTTGTTAATCTTACTCCAAAACTTTTTCTTATTTTCAACAAAATTTGTTGATAACATCTCACCCACTCTCTCATTTGCTCTCTTTTTACATTGCTTCACCACTCTCTTAACCTCTCTCTTTTTCTCCATATACTCTTCCCTCCTTGCATCACTTCTACTTTGTAAAAACTTCTCATATGCTAACTTTTTCTCCCTTACTACTCTTTACATCATCATTCCACCAATCGCTCCTCTTCCCTCCCGCACCCACTTTCCTGTAACCACAAACTTCTGCTGAACACTCTAACACTACATTTTTAAACCTACCCCATACCTCTTCGACCCCATTGCCTATGCTCTCATTAGCCCATCTATCCTCCAATAGCTGTTTATATCTTACCCTAACTGCCTCCTCTTTTAGTTTATAAACCTTCACCTCTCTCTTCCCTGATGCTTCTATTCTCCTTGTATGCCATCTACCTTTTACTCTCATTGTAGCTACAACTAGAAAGTGATCTGACATATCTGTGGCCCCTCTATAAACATGTACATCCTGAAGTCTACTCAACAGTCTTTTATCTACCAATACATAATCCAACAAACTACTGTCATTTCGCCCTACATCATATCTTGTATACTTATTTATCCTCTTTTTCTTAAAATATGTATTACCTATAACTAAACCCCTTTCTAAACAAAGTGCAATCAAAGGGCTCCCATTATCATTTACACCTGGCACCCCAAACTTACCTACCACACCCTCTCTAAAAGTTTCTCCTACTATAGCATTCAGATCCCCTACCACAATTACTCTCTCACTTGGTTCAAAGGCTCCTATACATTCACTTAACATCTCCCAAAATCTCCCTCTCTCCTCTACATTCCTCTCTTCTCCAGGTGCATACACGCTTATTATGACCCACTTTTCGCATCCAACCTTTACTTTAATCCACATAATTCTTGAATTTACATATTCATATTCTCTTTTCTCCTTCCATAACTGATCCTTCAACATTACTGTTGCCCCTTCCTTTGCTCTAACTCTCTCAGATACTCCAGATTTAATCCTATTTAATTCCCCCCACCGAAACTCCCCTACCCCCTTCAGCTTTGTTTCGCTTAGGGGCAGGACATCCAACTTCTTTTCATTCATAACATCAGCAATCATCTGTTTCTTGTCATCCGTACTACATCCACGCACATTCAAGCATCCCAGTTTTATAAAGTTTTTCTTCTTCTCTTTTTTAGTAAATGTCTACAGGAGAAGGGGTTACTAGCCCATTGCTCCCGGCATTTTAGTCGCCTCATACACATACACACACACACACATATATATATATATATGTATATATATATATAAATATATATATATATATAAATATATATATAAATATATATATTTATATTTATATATATATATTTATTTATATAAATATATATATATAAATATATATATATATATATGAATATATATATATATATATATAAATATATCTATATATATAAATATATATATATAAATATATATAAATATATATATATAAATATATATATATATATAAATATATATATAAAATATATATATATATAAATATATATATATAAATATATATATATAAATATATATATATAAATATATATATATATATATATATATATATATATAAATATATATATATATATATATAAATATATATATATATATAAATATATATATATATATATATATAAATATATATATATATATAAATATATATTATTTTTTTTTTATTATCACACCGGCCGATTCCCACCAAGGCAGGGTGGCCCGAAAAAGAAAAACTTTCACCATCATTCACTCCATCACTGTCTTGCCAGAAGGGTGCTTTACACTACAGTTTTTAAACTGCAACATTAACACCCCTCCTTCAGAGTGCAGGCACTGTACTTCCCATCTCCAGGACTCAAGTCCGGCCTGCCGGTTTCCCTGAATCCCTTCATAAATGTTACTTTGCTCACACTCCAACAGCACGTCAAGTATTAAAAACCATTTGTCTCCATTCACTCCTATCAAACACGCTCACGCATGCCTGCTGGAAGTCCAAGCCCCTCGCACACAAAACCTCCTTTACCCCCTCCCTCCAACCCTTCCTAGGCCGACCCCTACCCCGCCTTCCTTCCACTACAGACTGATACACTCTTGAAGTCATTCTGTTTCGCTCCATTCTCTCTACATGTCCGAACCACCTCAACAACCCTTCCTCAGCCCTCTGGACAACAGTTTTGGTAATCCCGCACCTCCTCCTAACTTCCAAACTACGAATTCTCTGCATTATATTCACACCACACATTGCCCTCAGACATGACATCTCCACTGCCTCCAGCCTTCTCCTCGCTGCAACATTCATCACCCACGCTTCACACCCATATAAGAGCGTTGGTAAAACTATACTCTCATACATTCCCCTCTTTG